>NC_141993.1:23360698-23667484 GCF_049901715.1 Pseudonaja textilis
TTTTTTTAAAAAAATCTATAAATTATTCAGAATGTAGTTTCGATAAACATTTAAATGTTTGGTTGCAATTCTTAGTCAAGTTTTCTAGTTTCACAGATGAAAAGATCTAAAAATATCAAAGTGAACTTTGCTAGATTTCTCACACTGGTTGGTTAAAAAATAAGTTCACTGAAAAGTATTATTTTGTTCCGCTTGCAGATGCAAAATGAAGTATCAGTCTAGCCTATGCTGAATCACTGCTTATTTGAGGATAACGGTTGGACTGAATTTCTTATGAGACATTCTATGTTCCATGTTTGTAAAAGGAAAGTCTGATATAACGGTGCCAAAATTAATAAGAGAAAAGTGCTAAGATTCATACCGGTGGGTAAAATAGTTTCCCTACTGTTTGCGTAGACTATACTGAACGAAATCCTGTCAGTGATTTGGCAGTGATCTGTAATCTTAGGTGAAACCATGAGGTTTGTGCAGAAGCTGTTCACGTTCTGTAAATGACAAAGAGGTCCTGTGGAACAGAAAAGAAGACAGAACAATCTAGCAATTCTACACTGTCCAAACATGTGCCACTGCTCATTTGGGAAAACAAAGTGAGGAAAGTTCAAACAGAACTTCTTGTTCCATGTTCTGTTCTGATGCAGAACGTCCTGGCCTGGTTTTCCCAATCTCGTTGTCTCCAGATATGGTGGGACTCTAATTCCCCAAAACTCCCAGCTAAACTTTGGCTATATTAATTGAGAAATCTGAGATTTGTAGCTCCCACATATTTCATCCAAATATTTTGATCTGGGACACAGATGTACCATTAAAAAGCCTCAAGGCCACAATACGCATCCAGCTCTGTCATAAGCTAATGCTTGCATAACAACTTTTACTTTATATTATAGGAATAATATAAAGCTAGGTTTTAGCAAAGGAACATTGTGGTAAGACTCACATTTTAATACAGAAGATTCTTAAAGTGAATATAAAAATTCAATCAGAGACTTTCGGATTTTATGGACAAAGAACTTGAAAAATAAAATCTGGGACCTTGTTACATATGTTGACAGCAACAAGAATGCTTCATGCACAAAAATGGAAAGGTATTTTAATTTCCACAATGGATGAATGGCTGGAAAAAGTGGCAGAACTAACAGAGATGACTAAATTAACTGCTCTAATAAAGAAAGAACATATCCAACTTAGTTTCTACTTGGAAACTGCTTCTGGATGTTGTGCTTGAGATGAAAAAGAAATGAAACTTTGACTTTGGGTTTTGCTGATAAGTTTGTTGTTGTAGAAATGGCTAATCCATATTAAGTATGTAAAAGTATGCAAAAGTCAAGGCTGTAATTTTGTTTTTGTTTTTTTTATTATGCTAAAAAAGACTCGAAAGTCAATGCTTTTTTTTCTTTTTTCCCCTTTGCCCTACAATTCTTTCTCTCCCCCTTTTCCTCCCGTTTCCCCACTACTTTATTTTCATTTGAACTTTATATTTTGATAAGCTTAATAAAAATATTTTTAAAAATATAAAGCTAAATTTTGATTAGAAATTGCTGAGTGGTTTCTCTTCTGTCAGTTTTCAGAAGCCTTTCTCCACTGGTAGATCAGACTCGGCTTTTATTGTTGTTGTTTTAAGGTGATAGTACAATCACAATAAGATTCTATTATAGAATTCTTACTCAGAAATAAAGTTGGGCGGGCTCTAGATGTTGTTTCAAATGTGACTTCCCTGGCATATTTAATAAATCTAAACCAACATAAAATGTTAATCTATCAGTGAAACAAACACAAAAAAACATAAACAGTGTTGTAATTTTTGGCATTATTGATGGCAATAGATTTGAAGACATGCGGGGGGGATAAATTAGGGGTATGGAGTTACAGTGCTTAAAAATCCAGTTACTAAGGAGTTCTGTCTCTTTAAGAATGATTCAGCTAAACGGAGGAAAAAAGAACAGGTCAAAAAGGGATTCTGGACTCAGATGGAATTTCTGCAAGTCAAGGAGTTCCAATAACATTCAGAGTCCACTCCTATCTTGAGCAATACTGCAATTTCCCCCAGGCAGCTTGTTTGAGCAATTGGAAGAGGATAAGAACTGGATGTGGGTTCCAAAACCAACAAGATTTGAGGTACCTGGGGAGCAGAACACAAGAGTTGGGAAACCTCTGTTTGGCTTTCTCTTAATTGATAAAGCTCCTTAGGTCATCTAGAAGAGCCATATTTTCTCTTTGCACCCTTCAATACGGGAATAAAAATATTGACCTACCCTCCAGCATAGCTGTAAAAGTTAATGAGGACTGTACTTATTAAAAAAAAATATTTAAGTTTGTTTCACAGTCAGGGAGATGTTTAGACCGGATGTGACATTTTTATTCACTATTGGGTCCTTCTAAAGGACCTGGGACAGGCAAAGGTGGTTTGATGGTTTTAAAGATATTGTTGCAAGATTTTAGCTGTATCAAGTAAAGCTGCCTTTTGCAATTGACTAGTGGCAATTTTGTCAATGCTGATGGTGTTCATATGGTGCTCCAGATGTTTCAGGATTGCACGCAGAGTGCCTGTTACTATTGCTACCACCTTTGCTTTCTTTTGCCACAGCAAAAGCTAAGCTAATGGACCAAGTTGTGATAGGAGCTTCTGTTCTGTGTAATGTTTTGTCCCTGCAAGGTGTCCTCTGTCTCTTTATTATTAGTTTCCTGAGGCAAATACTTCTGAAGACAAAGACATAAGAAACACGCAGGCGCATGTATACATATTAGCATATAGGTGTGTGTTTCTGTGAGGTTTGAATAATGTACTTTTCCTGGGGTGCTGTTTTGCATCACGTTCATACTGGAGCGTGCTCTTTTATTTGCTACTAAACCAACAATTTTTGTTTTTGGTTTATATACTCAGAACCTCCAAAGGTCAACCAATGTGGTGTACCAAGCCCATCATGTTAGCAGAAACAAGAGAGGACAAGTTTTGGGCACAAAAGGTGGATTTCGTGGCTGCACAGTATGGCTAACAGGTATTGTGCTCTCTTCTAGCTCAGGAAATTAATACCTGGGGAAGGCTCATATTATTTCTATTGCATTAGAGAGAAAAAATAAGGCTGCCAAATGGACCTGCAGGAATCCAGGTGACTGCTAGAGGACTTTCTGGATCTGTTGGCTGCCACCTAATGGTTTTATCTAGATTTTGGCTGCTCAAAAGTAGACGTTATAATAAGATGCAAAGTTCATAAATGCATAACCTGGTAACTCTGTGGAATGTATTGACAAATTAACATAAGGTGGATTGTGTGCGATTTATGTGATAAACGTAAATTCTTTTCAGTTCTGAAAAGGATGTGCTTAACATCTTTTAAAATATGAAATGCTGTGACTTGTACTTGACCTTCCAGGAGGTATAAAACATTTTGAAAGCTTTAATAAGTCTAGTGTATGCGTCATTTATTTATTTTACCAAAATGTAAAGCTACAAAGAGATCTTAGAAAAGTATTTAATAAAACTGAAGGACCAAAGGAATGTATATGCTCCTTTGTTTTTGATTAATTAGGTAACCTGGCTGCAAAGAATAAAAAAAGATTAATACATTCTTCATAGTTTGAAATTTTATTTATATGGTATACTTGTGAATTTAGGAAAAGCAGGGCTGAACCACCACAGTTTTAAAAAAAATGTTTACCTATGATTAACAGGTCTTTCTGGTGCTGGTAAGACAACCATTGGGTTTGCCCTTGAGGAATACCTCGTGTCTCATGGCATCCCTTGCTACTCTCTTGATGGGGACAACATTCGTCATGGTCTCAACAAGAATCTAGGTTTCTCTGCTGATGACCGAGAAGAAAATATCCGCCGTATTGCTGAAGTTGCCAAACTATTTGCAGATGCTGGCTTAGTTTGCATTACTAGTTTCATTTCTCCTTTTTCAAAGGTAAATCTGTCTGGAAAATTATTCTGTCCTTTAAAAAAATGTTTTATTTGTTATGCGGCACACATCTTCTTGTAAAACTTTTTGTCTTTGGGAATGTAACATCCTGATGTGTGCTTCTTTCTAATATCTTTAAATCCAGCTTTCACCAGTAGAAAACTATCCCAAGACACTGGATTTCACATGTTTCATTTAGCTCAATCAAAATTTTACTTATGGGAATTTGATACCATTTCAGTCTTTCTTTCTCTCTGGCTCAAGCCATATGTTTTTTTAAAAAAAGGATCAGTAGAATTGGAATGTGTGTGTGAAACGAAGACTCTAGGCCTTGTAACCCAACCTTTATCTATTTTGCCGATAAATACGGGTAAAACTCAGTATATGTGCGAGAGAGACAAAGTCAGAAACAGAAAAAAGAAAACACTTTGACTATCCTGTTTCGTATTTCTGTATTTGTGTAGATCTCTTCATATTTACGCAATAGAAGAGGAATAGTGAGTTACCTACATTACTGATCATTATTTTGTTCCTTTTTACAGGACCGTGAGAATGCACGGAAGATTCATGAGATAGCTGGGCTACCTTTCTTTGAAGTTTTTGTGGACGCACCTCTCAATATCTGTGAAAGTAGGGACGTGAAAGGCCTATACAAAAAAGCACGAGCTGGAGAAATCAAAGGTTTGATCCTCTCATCCTGGCTGCAATATGCACTATCTACATAATCTCCCTTCTTTTACACCCCTGCTCCTAAATGCAATGTCCTAATGCATCAGAACTCTGTGAATTCTTGTATTGCTCATGTCATTCGACTTGAATGATGGGATTGGGTAATGACTACGTAGCTGAGCAAGTTTCTGGTTCAGGTGAGAAGGGAGGCTCCAACAGGTAGCTATAAATCTATATTAGCTAGGGGAAAAATATTGGGAAGTCCCTGATGAGATTTTGAAAGCAGTTGATACAGAAGACAGAAAAGCCATTTTTCCTATGATTGTCCTGTTTAATCTTTGACTTGAAGTTTGAACATAACTTTATTGTCTTACACCAATGAATATCCGACTCTTTTCTAGGATTCACTGGAATCGATTCAGAGTATGAGAAACCAGAAATGCCTGAACTTGTGCTGAAAACCAACATTTTTTCAGTGACTGAATGCATCCAGACTATTGTGGAGCTCCTGCAAGAGCAGGTATCATATGCTGGTTTGCAATAACAAACCCTAATCTACCCCCCCACCCCACCCCCAAAAATACTATTTTCACTTTTTCCAGGTCTGTGCTTAACCAATCCATGTTTCACAAGGGGGAATTTATTGCTTATGTTTTTCTTTCTCTCCTAGAACCTTGTTCCTTCCACTGCAATTAAAGATGTGCTTGAGCTGTTTGTGCCTGAAAATAAAGTGGAACAAACTTGGGCTAAAGCTGGTACTTTGCCATCTATAAACATTACCAAGGTAAGAAATAAAGAACAGTGTGATTCTGATAGAGGAAAACCCTCCACTTAACTATCTAAACAGGGAAGGGGGACTTTGTCCTATGTGTTCTTAGATTTAAGCAAACTACTTTCCCATATTTGCCATCTTCAAAGTATTAAGGATGAGCAGAGTAAGGGAAATATCCTTTTGTGGGGGCTTTTCTAGTGGGAAGCAGATTTCTGCTTCAAATTTCAATTTTTAAAAAAACTTTTTTTCATTTTAAAAATCCAGATAAAAAGGGTGAAAGATGGAAGGAAAGGCTAAGGGCTGTTTTTTGGTTTAGAGGCAATGTTATATGAGCATACCAGGCATTTTTAGAAGAAAATTAATATACAAGGTTTCTTTCCCTTTGCACATCTTAAACGTGAAAGGTATCTTGGTGTGTGTGTGTGTGTGTGTGTGTGTGAGAGAGAGAGAGAGAGAAATATACATTGTATATTTAAGAGAATACTATTCTTTGGTCCTGCTGGCCTTCAAGGCACTATAGATCTCCTGTAAATAAAGTGCCACGGTTTTGCAGAATTCTGTTATAATCTTTATCAGGCTCTTGAAAGCTGCCTCAAACAACAAAATGAATTATTTTACCATAAGCAAGATGCTCACTGTGTTACTGAGATTAAAAGGAGAAGAGTATTTATTTATTTATATTGTATCTTCATTATTTTTATAAATTACTGGAGATAGCAAACATATACAAGGCTTCTTCCTCCTCTTTTCCTCACAACAACAGTCCTGTGAGGTGGATTGGGCAGAGAGAGAGTGACTGATCCAAGGTTACTCAGGTAGCCTTCATGACTAAGGCAGGATTAGAACTCAGAGTTTCCTGGTTTCTAAACCAGCCCCTAATAAGAATTTCAGCAACTGAATTAATAGTGTCCTGATACATTAGGACTGAGTCTTCAAATATTTTCCTGTGAATAAGGAATAACTTTCCGAAGTGGTAGGTACATTATATCCATGCTCGTTTTTGAAAGAAATACTTCTGATTTTATCTAAGTGATCCTAATTGAGAGCATTCTGATAGCTAATGAGGAAATTATTTTCAAAGTGTTGTATTGAAATGCTGAAAACGGCACTCCTGTCAAGTAAGAGCAATAAACTAGTGCAACGCCTTGCCTTCACTAGTTGTGGGTGCTCCATCACTGGAAAGTTTCAAAGAAGAGATTGGACAGCCATTTGTCCACTGCCTGAGCAAGGGGTTGGACTAGAGGACCTCCAAGGCCCTTTCCAATTCTGTTGTTCTGTTAATTCCTTATTTTCATGTGCATATGTCATGTGCTGTGCTGTCTTTATTTTCCAGTTGGATCTACAGTGGGTTCAAGTCCTAAGTGAAGGTTGGGCCACTCCACTCAAAGGGTTTATGCGGGAGAAAGAATATTTGCAAGTTATCCATTTTGGCACTTTGCTTGATGGTATGATATACTAATTCATAAGCATTATCCTTAGGCATTCTTTTGGGAAAAAATATTTGAAAAGAACCAAATTCTCATTAAGAATATTCTTTGATTCGTGTGTAATGAAATTAGTACCTTTTTCTTTTCTTTTGAGGCCAGTAATTATAATAAACTAGAAAAAAAATGCTGATCATAGACAGGTAAATTGCCAGATCAGATCAAGTCAAATCCTAGATCATGTGTACACCCAAGTCAATAAATCTTGGATTCACTCTGGTCCTAAAGGCCACGAAATAATTTTACTGGCTGTAGGGCTATCTAGATTCAAATTGCTCCTTTTTCGTGAATCTCCTTGAATGATCTTAGACGGCTTAGTGAGCATAATGAACAGCTGTCAAGAACTAATAAAGCAATAAAAAGAATTTTAAAGATGAACTGAAAACAGTTTAATAGATATGTGAAATATTTTACTGAACAAGCACATTGCTGAAGCTTTGTTTCCCTCTGTCATATTTCTCCTGTGTACCATAGGTGAAAATGAATGATATGCAAAAACTGTATAAGGACCAGATACTTCTTATTTATACCACCTTTAATTTTGTGGAAATTGGCATCTACTTTAAGTAAGATCTTGACTACATCCTAGTTTGCTAGGTTGTAGGTAAGATCCAGTTTTACTAAGCTGGGAAGATGCATAATGTTTCAACTTTACTTATCTTACAATGGTCCTTACGGAAATCAAAGGGAAAATCCCAGAGTCTTCACTCAAATGTAGCTTCTTGCAGTCCATATTCTCAACTTCATCAGAGGACTGCTTCAGTTGGCCACATGCATGATACAACATTGATATGTTGGCTACTTACATCTACACATGGACCCATTTACCTGTGGATCCATCTTTGTAGATTGGTCCTCATCATGCGATCTTGAAAACCATGTTTAGACTTTAAGTGTCATCTTGATATTTTGAAAGCTCTTTGTGATTGAGAAAGAAAGCAATTAAAATATGATTGTTATTTATCTTTATATTTTGCCAGGAGTGGGTAAAATTAATATATTCAAGCTTGGTATGTATTCAGTTGTTTTTGCTATGCTATGAAAATAATTTGAAAAGATTAATTGACAGATTTCCTGAAATGAAATTTTGATGTAGAAGTCCAGAATCATAATAAGTTGTATTCATGATCCAACCAGTTACACTGTGCTTTTCCAACATTTTAATTGGCTTGCAAAGGGGCAACTCTTAATTTTCATTCTCTTTCTTCTCCTGCTTCTTGCCTTCTTCTTCAATAGTTTGGGTACACACAACTTAACAAACACTGACCCAAGGCGGCTTACCAGTCATAGCCTGAAGTCTATTATCTTGTGATCATCACCACCTTCTTTCTAGAATTTTACATCCTAACACAGCGTTCCCCATTGTGATATTCTAGGGAGCAGACATTTAGTTATTAGGAGAAGATTTCTAAGAGAGATAGCAAGAATGAGAAGTCTCAAAAAGTTTCCATAGCTGACTCAGAAGAATGTTCTAGGGTCGAGGGTTACACACTTGAAAGACTTTCTGCATATCACATCTGACATCAGTAAGATGACTTAGTGAATTATCAATTACAAATATATTAATCACCTTTTAAAACCCAGTTTTATGGAAACAAATACACGACAACCCAGTCTTTGTGAATTTCTCTCCAAAATGTGTTTGTAAAAAAAAAACATAAGAGTATGCCGTTGGAAGAGTTAAACAAAGAAAAGTACATCTGGTTGAATCATAGTATAAATATAACCACTTCTGAAAACTTTCTGGTTGTGCATGGATGCAGTATGATCTGTAGATAATGACATTTAACCCAAGGACCATAGAGTCTGTGTTGTGGCTTGGATTCAAAGGTGCCCATCATCAGCAGGGGGTTGGACTAGTTGACCTCCAAGGTCCCTTCCAACTCTTGTTATTCTATGTCTATGAAGCCAGGAAGGAATTTTTCCATTAGACTTTAGAAACCCAAAAAAGTTAGCCATCATCCAGAGACATTTTTCCATTTATGGTTCTTTGTTCTGGGTGAAACTATTTTAATATCCTTTGCACATGTACAGAGCAAACCCGTTTTACAAAGTACCCAAGCTGTATCTGAATTAACATTTGCATATTGTTAGAATGTAAAGTTTCCCAGAAGCAAATGCTTGTAGTCAACTACTTTCAGAAGCCCCAATTTACATTTCAGAGTTTACAGCGATATTTTTTGTTCCTTTTGCACTGGCCTGTATAGAGCAATATTTTCAGACACTATGCACCATTGGATGTAATAGTGTGGAGGCCTTTCCTATTTTTAAAAAAAGCATCCCAAACTGTAATAAGATCTTGATACTTCAAGACAGCATGAGAGAAAACCAAAGTCTCACATGATCCTATGGAAGTGGTCTTTTTTTTAGAAAAAATGAGTGGATGGATAGTGTTCTGTGGATGCCATCTAGTGGCATCACAGAGCTCTAGTTGCACATTCCCAGCTCCTGTCTGAAACTGAGATTGAAAAGCTGCAAGGAAGGTTTCTACATCCTCAACGTACGACCACAATTTGAGCCCAACTTTTATGTGGCTAAGTGAGACATTTGTTAAGTGAATTTTACCCCATTTTATGACCTTTCTTGCCACAGTTGTTACGCTAATCACTGCCGTTGTTGAAGCTAGTAACACGGTTGTTAAGTGAATCTGGCTTGACTTTGCTTGTCAGAAGGTTGCAAAAGATGATCACATGACCCTGAGACACTGCAACCATCGTAAAGATGAGTCAGTTGCCAAGTGGCCAAATTTTGATCACGTGACCATGGTACAGCAATCGTAAGTATGTAAAACAGTCAAAAGCCACTTTTTTCAGTGTTGTCATAACTTTGAATGGTCTCTAAGTGACCATTACCATTACCTGAGTACAGGTAGTCCTTGACTAGCTGTATTTGTTTTCCATTCCAGTTATTTTGGAGAATGTTTTTCCATATGGAAATGTACACACACAAACACACACACACACACACACACCACCGGCACGGCATAAATAAAAAATTATTTTGCCTACAACGATGCAGCTTTATTCTTTAATGCTTGCTTTGTCACATGTAACCCTAAGCTTGGGAGGACAGTGTGATGAGGTAAAAGCAATTCACTTGAATATCTTTGGATCCAACCCATGCTCAGTATAATCAGAATTATTTCAGAGAAAGCGAGAATGGTCACAGCATCCAATAATTTTGAAATCAAATTCAATGGCTAAATAAGCTTCATTTCTAATTTGTTAATTGATTCTATTTCATGAACCGAGAACTTGAAATACAATGTATTATATTTGTAATTCAGAGGGCCTTTCCCCCTTCCTTCCTTCCCTCCCTCCTTTAAACAGCAGTCATGTAATGGCAAAGTTCTTGATAATAAGCAAAACTGAAGCTGAGTGTATAATTTGGACTTCAAAAAAAGGATATTTCAACAGAACCAGATGTCAGGAAGCTCTAGATATAACTTCAACAAGGCATTTGAAAAGTATATAATTAGCCCGCTAGTTAAGCACAGCTGGTTGACATAACAACTACAACCCCTCATTGATGATTTCTTTTCAAACAGGAAGTGTGATGCACTCTCACAATTTGTGCTAATCAGTTGTTTTTTTATTAAGGAATGGTGGACGAACCAAAGGGGAATATTGTCAAACTTGCAGATGACATAAAGTTAGGTGGGGTTAACTAGAAGACAGAAATGACATTCAAAATCATCTTCATAGGTTAGAGCAGTAGGCAGAAAATAACAGAAGTAAATTTTACAGAGACAAATGCAAAGTCACACATTTAGGAAACTGAAACAAAATGCCCCCGTATAAAACGAGTATCCAGCTTGGTAAAAACAGTATGAAAAAGAATTGGACGACATGGTTGATTGATTACAAAGGAACATTAGTCAATAGTGGTGCGTTGGCCTAGAGATGGAACTCTTACCCCAAACCAGGAGGCTATGAGTTTGATACTAGGTAGAGGCAGATATTTCTCTGGGCACACTGAGAATTTATCTGCTGAACAAAACTCCTCATTGGCATCAGGAAGGGCATCCGGCCATTTAAAACATTCTGCTAGCTCAATTCAGTTGCCTAGATTGCACCCCGCAAGGGATTATGGGGTTGTTAAAAGAAGATGATTAGTCAATAGTGTTGCAAAAAACACTATGGCTGCAAAAAAGGTATATGTGGTTTTAAGCTCCAGTTTATTTTATTTGTTTATGGAATTTATTTGCCGCTCGTCTCATATCCAACAACCCTGGGCAACTTCATTTATTATTTATTGGCCATTAAGTAATGTATCTAGTAAGATTATTTTATTTTATTTTATTCTCAGCCTCCTTTGCAGCTCTTACCTATAGACTCTGAGCAACTTACAAAAATCACAATTTATTAATAAATTAATCTATTAACAATACTATTGTTAAGATTAAAAATAAAATAAATGAAAAACAGCAATATTCCAACGGCAGTAGTCGTTCCTCTGGACAATTTAAAAAGGATTCATACACATTGTAAAAGTTCAGAGAAGGATAACAAAGAGGTGGGTGATCCAATGGGAGTTTTTTTTAAAAAATGTTATAGGGTTTCCTGTTTGAGTGGGGGAGGGGGGTAGACTAGAAGACCTCCAAGGTCCCTTCCAACTCTGTTATTCTGTTAATCTGGGAACTAGAAAGCAATTTCTGTAAAGATAGATTGAAGCACATGGGCTAGTTTCACCTTAAGAAGTAAGTGCTCTCTACAAACGCTTCCAAAAGAAAAAGGTCGGCACTATTCTCTCTTCTTCTGGAGCTCAGGAGTAAAAAAAAAAGGTGTGGGATTTAAGTTATGGGGAGGCAGAGTTTCTAATTGTTAGGAGCATTTGATAGTAGACTGAGTTACTCAATGAAATAGCAAGATTCCCTTCATTGCATGCATCCAGACAGAGGCTTGATAGCAAGGGGCTGAAGTGAATGACTTAAACTAAAGAAGGACATTTGAAGAACCAAACAAAAAGGAAGAAAAAAAATGTAATTCCCGATGTTCTGAGGCAAACAAATAGATAGGATAAGCCCCAAAGGACAAGAAGTGATGTCACGACACTATTGCACAACTTAACATTGCACAGCTGTGTCAGTAATTTATGTCTGATGAGGCGGAGTAATCTGTTGCATTGTGGAAATGAGCTTGTGAAAAGCTAAACCTAAAAAGATTTTGTGTCCTATAGTATTAAATGAGAAGCATGGAAATGGTGGAGAAAGTAAGCAGTGAACGGTGAAGGACTCTAATATCAAAAATGAAGGCCATATTGGAGCTTTAAATAAGAACTGTGGAAATGCTTTTTGCCTTCTCTTTAGAACTGAGTGAGCATTCCTATACACTTTTGGTTTTGTCCATTTTGTTAGATTTATATTGTAGGTTATCCTAGGAAGTTCATGAATTGGACGGTAGAATGTTAATTGTTTGATTCCAGCAGTGATTTAGGAAAAAAATACTATATTGAGAACTGACCTTCACAACCAACTAAAATTGAGGAAATGATTCAACAGGAGTCTGTTCAAAAAAGGAGAAGAAAGAGCAATTCCTAGTATTAAAGACAAGCAGATCAGAAAGAACACAAATATAACATATACAATTAAATGAGAGAGGCCAGCTATTAGAACCAAATCTAAATGATGTGATTGATCTTCAGTCTGAGATTCATAATTACTACTAGATATTTAGCTTTACAAAGCATACCGAGTGGATAATGCCCTTCAAGTGAAATTATTGTATTAAAACTTGAATGGTTTTCCTTCAAAATATTTATACAGAGGATATTTTGTGAAAGAGGAAGAAACATTTTTTATTTGGAAGTTTTGCTCTATGTGTCCTACATACATCTTGAGATCCTCAATTTCTCATAGAAAACAGAAAACTATGCTACTAAATATAAGAATATTAGAGATAGTTTGCAAGTGTTGTGTTAGAAAATAAAGAGATAATTACAAAAATCAAGTGTTTAACCGTTCAGAGAGCCTACCGTTAGGAATCTCCTTTTCTAGGGATTTCAAATAAAACATAGCCAATTACCCCCTTTTTTAAAAATTAATTTTAAATTAATTGATTGCATTTATTTATTTTCACACAGATGGAGTTATTAACCTGAGCATACCAATTGTACTTCCAATCTCTACTGAAGACAAAAAACGTCTGGAAGGATGCAGCGCATTCACTCTGGAGTACAATGGGCGGAGGGTGGCAATCCTTAAAAATCCAGAATTTTTTGAACACAGGAAGGAAGAGCGCTGTGCTCGTGTTTGGGGAACCACCTGCGCAAAGCACCCACATGTAAAAGTAAGCACAAATTGGTTCCATATTTTTTTTTCTTTTGCCTCCAGAAATATAAATAAATTATCTCATTCAGTGGCATCTTGATGGACTGGATCAAGATGGCAGTCACAGCCACCTGATTGAAGCCCCGTCCCTTTTCACAGGCAAGAGAAGGCTTTGGGCCATTACAGCAGCCTATCTGAAAGGTTAAATCATGGCAACGGGGCTAAAATGTGTTAATCTGAGACGTTTCGTTGCTCATCCAAGCAATTTAAGCAGTCAAAATAAATACAAATAAAAAAAATAAAAAATTAGATAGACAGAGAGAAACCTCTGAAGTTGGCATCGCAAGAGTTGGGACATTCCAACGATTCTCTGACTATCTAATTTTTTATTTTGTCTGATGAAGTTGCTTGGATGAGCAACAAAATGTCTCAGATTAACAAATTTTGGCCAGTTGCCGTGATTAAACCATTTAGACATTCTTGGCCTGGATGATTGAGTCTTCATCGACACATTAAAGCGGCCCTTAATTTTATGACAGTATCTCGGGTTGTTGATACCTTCAGTGCATGATGATATTTTTCACTACTCTCTATTGTTACTGACCGTAGTCAATATGAATGAAGACTAAATCCTTACTGGGAAAAATTTGAAATACTAAGAACTGGCTACAGGAATGTACTCCAAACCATGGAATGTACTGTCCCCTGATTATTTTTCTGCTTTTAGACAGAATGTCACTATCTAACCTGGCTAGCTTGTTCAGAGCTTCATCTATTTAAAGCTGGGGTGTCAAACTCAAGGCGCGTAGGCCAAATGCAGCCCGTGGGGTGCTTAGATCTGGCCCGCAGAGCCGGCCTGGAAATAGCAAAGGACCGGCCCGTGGTCCCTCTGCTAGCAAAAATGGGCTGCGTTCCCTCCCCCCCTCCCGTGGCCCCTTTTGGCTGGCAGGATGCTGCAGAAGGCTGTCCTTGCAGTCTCCTCCACCCCACCCCCCGCCCGCCAGCCAGCCATCCCGCAGAGGAAAACTACACTGATCTGGCCCAATCCAGTTTGACACCCCCGATTTATAGAGTAAAGAAAAATAATTCCAACTGGTGGGGTCCAGGAAGAGAATCTCCTCTGCTGTTCTCTCACTCTCCTGGCCTTCTGGAAAGGAGGTACAACATTGGCTTTGCAGGCTTGCTTGGGGAGGACAGAAAAGCATGCAGCCTTGGGGCCGCTTAGCGCTTTGAAAGCCCCGCCTTCTGCTTTCAATTCATTCATATCATCCCTGTCTCTTTTAAAATTTTAACCTTTATCTACTGCTTTTATGTTTTAATATTTTATTGTAGACTGCCCAGAATCCTGCTGTGAGGGAGATGGGCAATTCCAAAATGTGATGATGAACATAACAAACAAATACATTTCTTATCTCGATCTGGGGCTAGAAAATGTTGCTAGTTTGCATAAAATGAGGGCAAATAGAAACAAAAGTCCTAGTACTTAACAGCAAGCTATTGTCAACCTCAGTTTCCAATTTAAGGATGTGCAGAGCATTTAATATGGTCAAGAACTTTAATTCATAGCAAGTCCTCGATGTACGACCACAATTAAGCCCAAAATTTCTGCTGCTAAGCAAGACAGTTGCTAAATGAATGTTGCCTCATTTTACAAACTTTCCATAGTTGTTAAGTGAATCACTGCGTTTGTTAAGTTAGTAACCCAGTTACGTGAATCTGGCTTCCCCATTGACTTGGCTTGTCAGAAGGTCACAAAAGGTGAAATGACCCCGGGACACTGCAGCCATCGAAAATATGAGCCAGTTACCAAGTGTCCCAATTTTTGGGATTCTTCAATGGTCACAAGTGTAAAAAAACACCATAGGTCACTATTTTTCAGTGCGCACATTTCGGATATTTTTCATCCTATCAACTGTCGCTCAACTTGATTTATTAACTTTAAATTGATTTGAATTGAATTGCTTACTTGTTAAGTTAGTGTATTATTTCATTTCATTTCCTGTGCCAATGGACCTTCACACGGTTTACAAAAAGCAATATGCAGCAGTAATGCAAACAATATATCACAACCATATCACGGGATATTCATTTAAAAGGTTTTGTGGGAGAAAGCAACTAACACAGATCCATTCACGCAGTATTTCCACAAGGAATGCTTGGGTGAAGACAAAAGTTTTCAACTGATACTAAAAGCTGTCATAATACGTGCCTCACAAATTTAAGAAGGAGAGCATTCCTTCAATAAACTCCACAATGGAAAAGGACTAACTGTATGTAATCCCAAAATAGTACACTTCAGATTTTGGGACACATACCGGGACCCTTTTTCGATGGCCTCAAAAATCAACTAGGTGTTTATTGCTGGATCCAATCTGGGTCAGTCACGGGGACCCGAGGTTTAGTCTTCTGAGCTTTCAGACTAACGCTGGAGCCCATCCTCAGGGAACTTCACTCTAGCAGAGTGCGTGCTTTGTGTGCTATGTCTATGAAATCAGCTATAGCTTATATGGATGAAAGTAATCTGTCAGTTCACCTACTTTCTCTACATTAGCAGCGTGTGGAATCTCAACCCTGGCTTGATCCCTGTCTTTTCTTTAAATCAGGAGTGTCAAACTCAAGGCCCACAGGCCAGGATCCAGCCTGCAGCCTGCAAGGCCGGCCTGGAAATAGCAAAGGAAACCTGGAAATCTGGCCCATGGTGCCTCTGCTAGTGAAATGGGGGTGTGGGGGGCCCCAGTGGCCCCCTGTGCCCTGTTCTTGGGCTGGACGGCCTCCAGCAGCACCCTATCGGCGAAAATGGTGTGGGCTGTGCCCCATTTTGGCCAGCAGGGTGTTGCAGGAGGCCATCCGTCCTGTCTCCTCCCCCCTCAGCTGACCTGTGGAGGGCAATGCTGATCCAGCCCTCCAAGAAAGCCACTTTGACACCCCTGCTTTAAATAGTAATATCCACAAATTTGTTATTTTCCCTTACTTTACATCTGAGGTAGAGGAACCTAGGGCATCTAGATATTGTTTGACCCTAACTTCTAGTTCCAATTAACATAACCCGGGATACAATTATGAGAATTGAAAATCCTGTAATCTCTGCAATATTAATGAGTTTTACACAGAGGCTGAATTATTATAGTTGAATAGTTTTTTTTTCTAATTCCTGGTAATATCTTTTTGATAGATGGTGATGGAGAGTGGAGACTGGCTTGCTGGGGGCGAACTCCT
The DNA here is from genome assembly GCF_049901715.1 of Pseudonaja textilis. Classification (NCBI taxonomy): domain Eukaryota; kingdom Metazoa; phylum Chordata; class Lepidosauria; order Squamata; family Elapidae; genus Pseudonaja; species Pseudonaja textilis. The sequence continues at coordinate 23,377,004 of NC_141993.1, forward strand.
TGTGCTGGAGAGAATAAAATGGAACGATGGACTGGACCAGTACCGCTTGACTCCATTGGAGCTGAGGGAAAAGTTCAGAGAGATGAATGCAGGTAGCTGCTGTGTATAAGCCACTCTCCGCTTGTCACAGCCCTTTCCAGTTAATGTGTTCCTGACCCTCCCAAAATGCCATGTTCCTTATATTTCAGATGCAGTTTTTGCTTTCCAACTCCGTAATCCGGTGCACAACGGACATGCTCTGCTAATGCAGGATACTAAACGCCGGCTGCTGGAAAGGGGCTACAAACATCCAGTGTTGCTCCTGCATCCTCTTGGTGGATGGACCAAGGAAGATGATGTCCCCTTGGATTGGCGCATGAAGCAGCATGCTGCAGTGCTAGAAGAACATGTCTTGGATCCCAAATCCACCGTCGTTGCAATTTTCCCTTCTCCCATGTTGTACGCTGGCCCAACAGAGGTATGGAGTTTAGCTCCCTGAACATGATTTTCTTTCAGTGTTGTTCTGGGTTCTTTTTTTTTCCACAGTAGGAAAAGATCCCCCAAAGTAGGAAAGAAATAAGGGAGAAACCATCATCGTATTTTATTCTCTTTCCCAGTTCATGTTTTAAAATGTATTTATAGGAATTTTATCTAGTTTAAGACTATCAATCAGGAGAAATTAATCTAGGATAACTTCAGAACAGACATGATTGGGGGAATAACAGAGAGCCAGGACTGTGTCACCCAATCTTGGTACATTCCTTTCTAATATCTGAGTTTGATGACATGATGGAAGTTTCCAAAGAGATAAAAAGGGGGGTTCCTGATATCAGATCTCTCTCTCTCTCTCTCTTATTACTGTATTGAAATATTTTAAATACATGAAACAGTATGAATGTGAATGAGTCTGCTTGAGAGTAAATCTCATTCCATTTGTTGAGGCCTCTGGGTAAGTGGGTATAAGATTGTAGCCTAAGATACCTCAAAGTGCTTTTTATAGCATTCTGACATTCATTCTTATGGCAGGTCCAGTGGCATTGTAGGTCTCGAATGATCGCTGGTGCCAATTTCTACATTGTGGGTCGAGATCCGGCAGGTATGCCACATCCAGAGACCAAGAAAGACCTGTATGAACCCACACAAGGTGGAAAAGTGCTTAGTATGGCTCCAGGACTAACCTCAGTGGAAATAATTCCCTTCCGAGTGGCTGCTTACAACAAAGTACAAAAAGCAATGGTTTTCTATGATCCAGACAGGTAAGTAATAATAGCCACTTACAACTCCATAGTTAACCCTTTCTCACATTAACTGTGTCCTCATTGGTGTCTAACCAGGGGAACCAAGCTGCCATTACTTTTTTATTTTATTATTTTTATTTTATTATATTTATCGCCAAGAGTCGGCCCTGACTGAACTGATAACATCATCATCATTATCATGACCAAAGCTTCTATTAATTGGTATGTGTTCCTTTACATGAGGCACTAAACCAGGTTTAACTAAAAGCTTCTCGATTTTTTTCTTTTGATCAAATGGGAGAAAAAAAGAAAGTGAAGACTGTCATCTTAACACATGACAAAAATGGTGAAAATTGCTTCCCTGTCTTGACCCTAGTCCTAATTTGAACTATGGTTCACAGTATACATATTCAACACCTTGCTCAGGATTTAGGTTGGAAAATTAGAAAATGTGATTTTTTTAAAAAAGTAAATAAAGAGATGTGTGATATGTGTTAAATGCTACTAGACATGCACAGGAACCAGAGATTGTATTTTGCAATATCTGAAGTATAAGTATCCCATTTCTGTTAGAGAGAAGTGTGATAAATACTATCCTAACTTGGGATGCAGTTTTGGGTTGTTGTTTTTTGCTTCTGAATATCCCAAATGTGTTCTTCTTCCAAAAAGCAACTAGACTTTTTTTGGTGTTTTCTTTGAAACCATTTCACTTCTTGTACAAGAAGCTGAGGAACTAAAGAAGCTTCTTGTATGAGAAGCGAAACGTTTTCAAAGTGAACACCAAGAAAGTCCAGTTGCTTTTTGGAAAAAAAAGAAAAACCATTTGGGACAGCCATAACCTGGATGTTTGAGAACATTTGCCTCTGAATAGTCTTTAAAAATTTGAATTCTGGGATAATGGAGCAATGAAATATTATGAATTGTTCAGACCGTGCAGCAACCTGAATTGCTATTTGTATGTGTGAATGATTACTCTTTAGTAATATGTAAACAATAGCATCCATGTCAGAACAATTTGAATGTACAGAAAGTGAGCAAAGATTGGGGAAATGTGGCCTTTGGGTGCTGTTTTTGTTATTGCAATTTGCTTGCCCTCTTTCATATTTTCCATTTGTTCTTCACCAGGCACAATGAATTTGACTTCATTTCTGGCACACGCATGAGAAAGTTGGCTCGTGACGGTGACAATCCCCCTGATGGGTTCATGGCGCCAAAAGCATGGAAAGTGTTGACAGAATACTACACATCGATGGAAAAAAAATAATTAATTATGCTGTCTCTGTCAAAGTGCCTTTATTTTAAATATGAGCTCTGCTAATTGATGAATGTGCTATGATGTTTCATCTAGTCTGGAATCTTTTGATTGCTGGGCATTTTCTTTCTGGACCATACGATGATTCTGGACCAGCTTTTCCATTTTTAGAGCTTAAATAGTCGATTTCTTCTTAATTTCCAGGAATGCCATAAAACAAGTTTTGACTGTACACATCAAAAGAAAAAAAGATCAAAATAATGAATTCAAAGCCATAGGGATCCAGCTCTCACAGCCTTTGCCAAAAAGAATTGAAATTATGCAAATTATCACATTAGAGCATGTGATTCTTTCTAATGCTATAAATTGAACCCCCAGAAAGAACCAGGGGATAAACTTGTACTTTCCCATTGTGGAGGGTTGTGGTTGTTGTTTTGGCCTCCCTCAAAACCTTTTATATACTGTTGGGGTGAAGACAGAGGATTTCATGGTATGCCATTTTTTAGACGGTGATGATGATAATGAAGATGAAATGGAGTTGGTGCAATCAGCATTTCCCAACAAGAGAATTCCCTGGCAGTTTTCTCTTGGAAACAGCTCACAAAGCTGTGCTGGTTCTGAAAACTTCTTTATAGCCTTTTGGTCAACTTGGGCCAAGAAATGCACCTTTCTCATCCTTGACATTGAGTTTCTTTGTAGCCTTGGCCAAATTCTTTCATGAAGGACATCCACAAGCATTCCACCCCCCTCAACTGGGTGCTAATAACATTATTACAGGCTAAATGATTGCCCTTTCACAGCTCCACTCCTCTCTTCAAAGTACAGACCAGACTAGGAAACCAAAGTCATGTAGGTCACTACTACTTTTATTGTAAAGATATAGTAATAGAATCTTACGAGTCTGAATACATTTCCTCCTTCCCTCTCTTTATCCATCAGAGAACTAGAGAGGGTCTTGCCGGAAACTTTTTTCAAGTTACATTTCTGCCCCTTCTTTCATTTGACTATTGTCTTAGTAGTTGCTCTTCTATCTCCCCCCCCTCCCCCAAGGCCATTTCCTTTTCCCCACTACAGTTGCTCAAGTCAGCATCCATCATGATCGTCTTAGCTTATCCAGTGCCCGGGCTGAATTTGACTGGAGAAGTTTTTCAGAGACATGGATTGATTTCTAACCATCTTCTAGGGCTGTGGGGTGAAATTGGCACTCCATGGGCCGGATGCATCACACGCAGGCCAGGCCCAGCCCAGTTCCGCAAAAAGAAAAAAGCCACGATACGTCACGTGATGCAATCAAGTTTGACACCCATGTTCTAGGGCAGAGGTCTCCAAACTTGGCAACTTTAAGACTTGTGGACTTCAGTTCCCAGAATTCTCTAGCCTAGCTGGCTGGAGAATTCTGGGAGTTGAAGTCCACAAGTCTTAAAGTTGCCAAGTTTGGGGATCCCTGTTCTAGAGTGTCTGTAGAAAGAGGTATCAAAAAATGTCATGACAGCTACAATGCTGTCGTACCTTTTTTTACTGACTCGATTTATCCAACTCTGAATTCTCTTAGATGTGCAGCAAATCCAACGAAGGTGTCTTAAAAGGAAATAAATTGTTAACAACTGGTTTAAAGGACTGATTTATGCACGCAATGGCTGATAGCTTAGTATTTTTTGTAACATTACAAAAATCATCATCATCTAAAAGAAGCATTTAAAAGTAGGGATGGAAACCCAGGGGCACCCTAAGGCAACTTGAATTTGGAGTAAATCTTAAGGGAAAGGTGATTGCATGTGCAGGACACAATCCTTTTCCATAGGAAAGCTTTTGGCATTTTATATATTGAATCCTCACGATTCCTATATTTTTAATTCTTATCATCTTGGCAAGGAACAAATAAGCACACACATTATCATGGTTGATGAATCTCAAATTATGAGGCTCTGTTCCAGAATCTGCTCATAGGGGTAGAAAACATGTTTTAGCTGTTATTTTTTCCTGCATATAATTGATTGAGTCAGAATTAACTGATACATTCCTTTTGCATCTTAATACCTCAGGCATGAATGCTAAATGCAATTTATTGTGATATTTTATTTCTTTTCAAAAATATACCAGCTCCTTTTGCTATTGTGCTGCAATACTTAGTGCTGTTCAGTGGCAAGGAGAGTGAAATACGGTACAAATCAGAATAGCCCCATCAGGAAAATCATTGAGAAGATACGATCTGTCTCTGAAGCTTTATATACACTGTTATTTTTCCATCACCTTAGTCTGAGATAGCCCTGCTTTTGAGCATAACACTTGGTGCTGTTCTACCACTGGACACACAGTTAGCTGCTGCTATGATTAAACAGAAGTTTGGCTCTGAAATCCACATCCAATATCAAGGGTTATTGAAAACTTAGAATAAAACAGCTGTCCTGTGCTCTGTATGATTATATCAGGCAAGTCCAGCTACTACCTGTATTTTCACAACTGGAGAATTGTCGCATTAAATGTCTTCAGTGTATTATTTATTTTTGTAAGTTTTATAAAGTACAACTTTATTTGAAAACGCAATTCAGGGCACTATAAAATTTGGAATCAGTACATTATCAGGCCAAACATTAACTGCAGAACTGGAAAGAATAAAAATGGTGGAATTTAAAATATGTTAATTGCAAATCCACGAACGCTCTGAAACTTTTATCAGTCTGTCCATCCATCCATCCATCCATGCATCTTTCTTTTGGATATAATTATTCATAATTGTTAGAATTTCTTCCTATTGTGACTCCCACAAGATGAAAAACTGATTCAGATCATGGATTATAGAGCCTAAAATGGATCGTGGCCATAATTTGGGCATTTATATTAGCTACTGGTATGCTAAGTTTCTTTTTTCTTTTATGATTTGGATTTTTCACTATTCTTGTCCAGAAATAGGCATGTTGCTTTACTCATTTTCATGTAACAATTATGCAACAAAGCCATTTTTGTAGTCTTAAATACAAAATATTTGAAAATGCTTTTAAAAACATTGCTATAGCATTTAATGCTTTTTGAATCTTTGGGACCAAGAGTATAAAATGAGTTTCCTTTTTTTTTTTTTTGGTCAGTTGAATGCAATAGGTAAGCATTTTGCAAATTGCATTGAACAGAAGACAAATAGCCAGTATAATGGGTAGAAGGTTCCAGCATTGCAGGCCTAACCAAGAGCTTTGGAAGGAAACTTGAAGGTAGATGTCTTCTTGCCTTTGTAATCTAAATGTTTATAGTGCCAATATTTTTCTAGGTTTTTAACCTTATAGAACTATAGAATTCAAATAAATACGTTGTAATGTGCCTTTACCTCTTTTTACAAAAATACATCCTATAATATTTTATAGCATATTTATTACAGAACTGAAACCAACATGTATGCCTTAACTGTTGCGTCTCTTGATAAAAAATATCTTCTTGCCTTCTATTACTTAAAATTCATTTTGGTGATAATAAATATTTCACTGATTGTTTCTGCCATTCACTTGTCTGCATGTGGTAAAATGTCCAAAACTGGCATCTGTTCGTTCATCTTAATGTCCTCAAATTGCATCAAGAGCCATGATGCTACAGAAAGTCTGCAGGAGTTCTACATACAATAAGTAAAGTTTTATCCCAAAAAAGATTGTCAGTATTATCGATTAGGAAAATGAATAGTCACTTTGTGTAGAGAGCAAAAGACTCAAATGCTCTTGCTAGAAAATGAGGAAACGTGATCCTTTATAAATTGAGTAAATATATACAGGTTGTCCTCGACTTACAACAGTTGATTTAGCGACCAGTTAAAACAGTTCTGAATCAAGTGACTTATGACCATTTTTTCACACTTACAACTATTGCAGCATCATGGGATCGAAATTCGGATGCTTGGCAACTAGCTTATATTTATGACCGTTGCAGTGTCCCAGGGCCACGTGATCTGCTTTTGTGACCTTCTGACAAGCAGTCAGTGAGGAAGCCAGGTTCACTTAGCAATGTTAACCACTGCAATGTTCCACTTAACAGCTGCGAAAAGAAAGGTCGTAAAATAGGGCAAAATTCACTTATCTAGTGTCTTGCTTAGAAACATAAATTTTGGGCTCAATTGTGGTCATAGGCTGAGGACTACCTGTCCTTGAGAGCCAGTTTGATTTAGTGGTTAAAAGACAGTGGGCTAAAAAACCAGACCATAAACTCTCAACCTACCTGAGAAACAAGCCAGCTTTGGGGGGTGGGGGAATGGACCTTGGACCAGCCACTCTCAGCCCTAGTTTTGCAAGGGCAAACCACTTCCAAAACTACAATGGGTTGTCCAAGTAATCATTAGGAAAGGGATTGGGTGTATGTAATAATACCAGTTACTGTGGGTATTGGTCTAGAACCGTGATGGCGAACCTATGGCACATGTGCCACAGGTGGCACACAGAGCCATTTGTGCTAGCACGTGTGCTACAGGCAAACTTACCTCACTGTGCATGCGTGCACCTCACAGATGATTTTCAGCAGGTTTGAGGCCTTTTTCGACTTCCCAGAGGCTTGAGCAAGGTTGCAGGCTTTGCAGGCTGAAAACTAGGCCCGTTTCGTTACTTCCAGTTTTTCTGGAAATACCGGAAGTGATGAAACAGGCCTAGTTTTCAGCCTGCAAAGCCTGCAGCCTTGCTCAACTCTCTGGGAGGTCCAAAAAAGCCTCAAGCCTGCAGAAAATCAGCTGTGAGGCACAGTGCAGGTAAGGGGGCGGGTGGGGGATTGCACACACATGCGTAGGGGGTGGGGGGGCATGCATTGCCTTCTGGGTGCTGACACATGAGTGCGCAAGCATGTGCACAATTTTTAGCACAGGAGCCCAAAAAGGTTAGCCACCATTGATCTAGAAAGATACCGGTTTAGGGAAAAATGTCAATTTACCTCATAATCTTGAATTAAACTAATTCTAGTCTTAGCCAACATGACTAAATTGAGAGATGACTGGAGTTGCAATATGTTACCTGAAAGTCTGCTGCAGAGACCCTATTTCTCTTCTAGATAGGGAGAAAAAAAACCCTCATGCAGATAGTCCTCGACTTAAAAGTTTGTTTAGTGACCGTTCAAAGTCACAATGGCACTGAAAAATGGGACTCGTGTCCATTTTTCTCATGTCGTGGCATCCCCGTGATCAAAAATTCAGACGCTTGGCAACTGGTTCAGAGTTACAACCGTTGCAGCATCCCGGGGTCATTCACAACCTTCTGGCAAGCAAAATCAATGGAGGAAGCCATATTCACATAACAACCGGGGTACTAACTTACCTACTGCACTGAATCACTTAACTGTGTGGCACGAAATGTCCTAAAATGGGACAAAATTCACTGAACAAATGTCTCACTTCACCACTGTGACAAGAAGGGATGTAAAGAGTGACAAAACTCACTGAACAAATGTCTCACTTAAGAGTAACAGAAATGTCGGGCTCAATTGTGATCGTAAGTCAACTCCCTGTACTGCCTTCAGGAAAGCGTCTCTTCAGAAAATAAATGAACACTGAAACTGAATCATAAATAGGTTGGCTAATCCTTTTTTTTTATTCATTTACATGTAGCCACTGCAATGAGAATACATGTACATACTTGATCCTTAAAACCTTGTGGAAAAACATGTTTTTTTTAAAAAAAAAACACAATTTTAAATGATTTGCCATGATCATGTCACATTTATTGCTTCATTCTCTAATTAATCAAGCTCAATTTTGTCAATGGGTTTTCAGGTTTAAGAAAGGAACCCTTAAATATTCCGATGCCCATTATTATTTTACAGAGTGGTTGTGCTCTTTTACGTCAATGGAAACTCCATATGCTGGCAATGGCAATAATAAAGCACAAACATGCCTAATGACAAAGCTTGTTGCTTAGATTTCAGAGTCTCAAAACTCTTGGTGGACTACTTTACTCTCATGAGTAAAATAGGATGACACATAAACCTGACACAACCACAGCGCCGTAAATACAACTACAGACATGGTGTCCGTGACGGAACAGTGAACAGCCCACTCCTACTCCAAAATCACACACCAACAAGAAACAGGAGCCCCCACAGAGAGATCATGTATGCTTAATATTAGCAGATCTATCATCTCCACCTTTCAAACTAGTTGCAGGCATTCGGCCTTCACATGGAGCTCTTAACATACCATGTCAACTGCAAGATGGGAAGAGGAAAAGGGTAGACACCTCTTCTTTTGCAAGATGAAAACAAGTGCTAGTCAAGCCCTTGATGTTACTGGAATTTAATTTTAGAATAGTGCACAAGAAGAGCAACAACCTCATCTGTAAATGCATTATGGATTGTTTTTAACTATTCAAGAACCATCTTGATTGCGCAAAGAGTCAACATTCAGTTACGTGCTTATCTGAATGTTGGAAGAGCTAAAAGTACGATAATGACATAGTGCCATAATGGTGTTAACATGGCCCCTTTATAAAGGAAGGTGCTCTGTTGAAACAATGGCTCTTAAAACAAGGAAGTAAGAAGAAGTCAACACTGGGAAGTTTCTGTTTTATTTGGAATAATTCTTCCGAAAATCTTCTGCATCCATTCCATCTTACTTGGGAAACATTCCTCAACAATTGGAGTAGTTTTGTAGGGGTAGCAAAGGAGGAGACATGAAACTTTCCATAAATTTTCTTAAGTCAGTTGATCTTATAAATAAGTCCCTATTCCCCCCCCCCCCAAAAAAATAATAATAATATACTAATATTTTCATCTGGAAGTCAAATAATTTTATAAGGCAAACATTGGGCTGTTGAATATGCAAATTTATGCCATGGAACTATGACTATGCCAAAAGACTGCTATTTTTGTGTGCTACAGACTAATGAAGTTATTTCTCTGGAAATCGTAAACAAAATTGTTCCTTTGAAGGAAGTTACTGTGAACTTTCAATGGGAAGTTGCTATCATCCTAATCAGACCATAACTATCAAAAATGGAAAGAGAATTTCCATTTGTGACAATTGGTACCTTTGAGTACCTTTGAGCAAGACTGCTCTTTAGTGTATAAATGCAGATAAATATTTTATTATAAAACTATACAGCTAGGTCTCAGGGATAGCTAATGGTGCTTAGTAACCAAGGAGGGTCATAAAAATCTCTATCTTAATACTAATATAGCAATACGTCTGGTGGAATAAATACCTAAAAATAGTTCTAGAAATTAAACAGATTGTTCACATGTATTATCTCTTAAAGAAGTTGAGGGGGGATTCATTCGACATTTTCAGGTGTTTCTTACTTCCTATGTTTAAATTATGCCTACCAAATTAATACTTACTGTTGGAATGATGGAGTCAGAAGGCAAACAGGCTTGAAATTTTAAGTCGGAGGTCTCTAAAACTTGGCAACTTTAAGACTTGTGGACTTCAACTCCCAGAATTCTCTGGGAGCTATGCTGGCTGGAGAATTCTGGGAGTTGAAGTCCACAAGTCTTAAAGTTGCCAAGTTTGGGGACCCCCATTTTAAGTCATGTTTTAAATACAGTGACAAAGGACATCAGAAGTATTGACCAAGGTTTTTTAAAGTCTTGAGAGACTTCATGCGTAAAGAGCATCTGCTGAAATTTCCTGAGCTGCTACAATCTTTGGATCCTAACCACTGTCCTTAAAACAAACCTGGAATCAGTGACATTTAACTTTCCCTCTTGCAAAATAAATCAAAACATTTAAAGAAAAAAGATAAAACCTTTTTTCACTCTGTGAGAGAGAAACGAAGTATGATTTATGCTACTATAAACTGAAATGGGACTATTCTGAGCTTATGAAAATTATGAAGTGAAATAATATATCTTAAAATGAATATATTTGGTCAGAAATACTAATATCTAGCTTTGCTGTTGTGGCAAAAGATTATTCACCACCATTCATAAATCTTTAGAACATGAGGTACAACAGAGACTTACTGTGTGACATTTATTTACAGGCCATAGAAAACACTGGAAAGATACAGCAGTTTTATGAAATGGTCAGATAAAGTTATTAATTTTATACTTTGAGGTATGGCTAAAATTGAGTAGAATAAATTTGAGACATCAACAAAGAATTATTATCAGAATACAATAATGCTCATTAAAATGGAAGACTTAACTGAAGAATTAAATCAAGTACTTTTACCAAAATCTACCAAAGGAATTTGTCCTAAGTTTTAATATTGCAAGAGAGATTTGTGCAAATGACTTTAAAAGGTCAATTTACTGATATCTCAAGCTGTATTTATATGTATGGCTGAAAATCAGAGCAGCGTGTCCAAAAACATAGATATTTTTCAAGTATTTTTCTTTTCAGCTACATACCTCAGATATGTACGTACTTCTGATATGTACAAGGGGGTTGGATAGGACTGATTTAGCAATAAAAGGAAAATTAAATGACATCCGGCCCCCATTTTTATTTTATGTTGTCAATGATGCAAAAGCATTTGATCATCACATATACATTTACCCACTCAGTTCTTAATCCCAAATATTCTGAATAACCACTTAAATGGGACTAGAATTCAAAGATGGGCTGACTTGGGTGGATTTTTAAAAGTATTGTTTTCATTTGACAAAATCTGCTTTATTTAAAACTAACTGAATTGTGTTCTCCTTGGCGACAGATTTTCCATTTTGAAATGGACACATAGGAAGAAGAAAAAAGGGAATCATTCTAGTTAGGATATGATCTGTAAAAGACATTTTGGTTCCATACCCAAGAAAAGAAGCTTACATATATATACCTAGAATTAGCACAGATATGAATTTGGGGGAAGAGACATAACAGTAAATGAATTTAAGAAAATAAATTTCATTATTCCAATCTTTCCTATTATTTCATAATAAATATGAAATATGATTATTTCCTACTCTCTGCAAGACCCCTATCTTATAGAAAGAAATTAACTAAAATTAAAAACCATTGCCCTTGATGTCAATATAATTGTCATTTCCACTTAAAGCTGTTAGAATGTTTCGAGCAGTAAAGTAGGAAATTTAGCAATGGCAGCATTTATGTCCAGTAATGAAATAAAGGACATTATTCACAATTCGGGAATAAAAGAAAATATTAACAACCTGTAGTTTCCAGTGTTCTGCCTACAATGGTAAGCTTCCATTATATAAAAAGATATTAAAAAGAATACAATTTATAGGATCATACAAGATGAAAACATTCATGAGATGTGTGCAGAATTTATGTTTACATCATTGGCACCTGCGCAAACTGACAGTTGTGATGCAAAGGAGAAATGAGAATTTCCCTACATTACAGATACACACACACACACACACAGACTCCTCCCAAAAAGTAAAATTTCTGTCTGTGCATTAGGGAACTGTGGCAGTTATTATTTTAACCCCATGATCTAACTCGATCCAGATAGTAAGTAAGTAAGAAAAAGAATGAATGGATTTCAAGTTTTCTACATATTATGTCTCTATATAAAAACCTGTGGATACACATACGTATCATATATATATACACACACATTGTCTCATACATATATACACAGGCTCTGCTCTCCCTCTCAGAGCAACCATGTGCCATGTGAAAACCTACCAACACATTTTTAAGGCTGCAACAAGGACATTGTTTTAAGCAAGAATATATCCCTCCCTGTCATGATCTGTCTTGTCACACGGACCCAATCCAATTCTGAAAAATTACTAGGTTTCAATAACTTAGGTATCAGCATATAAAAACAATTCCAGAAACAATCGTTAAAAGGATGGAGTTTTTTTGATCAATTGACTTGTACTATTTAAATTACCAGTCACCAAAACAAGCGATGGGTAGGTAACCTTAATCTAAACTAACATGCATCAGAACACTTTGATTCGTTGCATCCTTTGATTTCCTCATCTTCTCGATGGCTCGATGCAAATCCCTTTGTTGCACTGGGCGAATCTCATCTTCGTCATTGCTGGAAGAAAAAAAAAACAGGAAAAAGTGAAAATAAAACAAAAGAGACAGAGTATACTTTGTATTATGCAGTGTTTGGAAAGAATCTAGGGCAGGGATAGTCAGACTCAAGGCCTGTAAGGCCAGATCTGGCCTGTGGGGCATTTAGATCTGGCCCGTAGGGCCACCCTGGAAACAGCAAAGGACCAGCCCGTGGTGCCTCTGCCAGCAAAAATGGAGTTCGGGAGGCCTGTATGCGGCCCTCCCAAGCTCAGTTTTCATGGGCAGAGGGTTACAGGAGGCTGTCGCACCTAGAAACGGAGCTTGGGACCCTGTTTTTGCTGGCAGACCGCTTAGATCACCACAGGTGTCCCTAACATGAGCGATGTCGAGCTGGCCATGCCCCTCCCCAGCACCCCCAAGGTCAAACACAACTCTGAGGCGGCCCTCAATGAAATTGAGTTTGACACGCCTGATCTAGAGGTATGAGACCTGCTTCAAATGCCAACCAAACCATTCCAAATGTTGAGTCTGAAACAGTGGTTCCCGTGTTTAAAACTATGATTTTTGGAAGTATTTTGACCACTTCAGAATTGATCTGAGGTGTTTCACAGTAATTTAAACCAGATATTCGCACATTTGAAATTATCTGCAATCTTATGTGGCATTAATGTAATTCTCATTTCTCCAGATGCAAGAAGACATACAAGTTAGTCATGAATTAAGAGCACATCCATCTTGCTACATAAAGTAAGGAAACAGGAAGGAATCCCCTCCTAATTATTGTAAACAGTCCACCCAATCTTTAGATTATGAGAATCTATTTCTTAAAAAGTAAAAAAAAACACCTCAGCAAAATTGGCTCCTAGATATCAAGCCTTCTGGGCCATTAAATAGAAGTACCTGTCTTCATATGCAGTATTTACATATTCCCTGACACACAGCAGTGCAGCATCGCGGCACATTTCTTTCAAGTCACTTCCTGAAAACCCATCCGTTTCTTTGGCGACTTCCAGGAGATCCACATGCCTGTCCACCTGTCAGCAAAGAAAAAAAACACCCCACGTAAGGGCCACATAATTAACTTATAAACAATAAGGAATTGCTCAGACTGAAAGAGAATCAAAGAATTTGTCATGCTTGATTTTGTTAAAAGAAAAATTACTTATTAAGGACTTGGTTTAATCAGAGTCTTATTTATGGAAATTCAAAAATGACCAGAATTATTAATTAGGAAATCTCCATGGGGCTTTGGTTATTGATGGGCACCTTAGGATTTTGATAATTATTAATAGCGATAGTCAAATGGCTCTGATAAATTTTTATGTTCTAACTGTATATAAGTTAGGTATTTTGCATAATTGTTCCGCAAGTCATTTTCATTTACAAGAGATTATACATGCAGTCCTTGCTTGGTTGCTTAGCAATTGTTCAAAGATATGAACTCCCCTCCAAAAACTACTTACAACCAGTTCCAGAGTTCCAATGGTTGTACAACCTCTCCAGTTACATGACCATATTTTGAGCACTTGGCAACCAGGTCACCTTTACAACTGTTGAGCACATGAGCATTTATGATCATGTGACTGAAGGACACTACAACTGGTTGTAGTAATTGTCAAGCACCCATATTGTGATGGGGGGAGGGGTTTAGTACAACGGCCATCATGGTGAATGCAAGTATCAAGTTTCTTTTTCCAAAGCTGTTGCAACTTTGAGCCATCATTAAAGGAAGAGCTGTCAGTTGGGAACTACCTGTATTGTTTTTCATGTCTTTTTTAGCCACTCGGTTGAACCATATAAAATGAGTAAATACATAGATAAATTCATGGTAAGCAGGTGGCAGAAACTGAACCAAAGTTGCTACAATATGTGTATAATATGAAAGGTCTCTACTCATATAGGGACCAACAACATGGTAAATATTATGGAATGGATGCACAATAAATTGGAATAATTAACATTTTACCAATAAGCAATAAAATTTCTAAAGATATATTATTATTTGGCAAAATTTTGTTACAATCCAGGTTGGGAAAAAACAAGCACAAGTCTGAGCCAGAATTTTATCTTAACTGAGAACTAAAAATCCATGATATAAAAGCTTGCACAAACTATGTCTACAACCATGAGACACTGTAGGGATACAGAATTTACTTTATAGCGCAAAAAAAGACCAACTTACATTTTCATTTTTCAAAATAAGTTTCAGGATTGCTTCCCTCTGTTTTAGTGACTTTAAATTAAAAGAAAGAAACATATTATTAATACAAAGCAGGAATAATGATCCAATCTTTTTAAAGTGATAATCTTACAACATTTATGATGCATTTTTAAAACTTGTTACTGTACTGCTATAGATTTGTCGTACCAATACATCTTCCAGAGAAGGCACTGATGATGGAAGGTAATTTCCATCATCAAATGCCAAGTGCTTCTCAAGTAAATGTGATTATTCTGCCACATCAACAGCACCCAGGTTCTTTATTCTCTCCTCCTTGCTTCTAGAAGAAGCACTTGTGAGATAATAAATCCTTTGATAAGAGGGATTCACAAAAGATGGTTGAAAGTTATTTGGGAGTGGTCAGTCAGAAATTAAGTCTGGAGCAGTAAGAAAAACAGATTCAAACACAGTTAATTCCTGAGCACACAGAGTCTTTCCAGAACTTCCTTAAACACAGATATAAAAGGCAAATCAAATACAAATAAAGGCAGAATAAACAGCAAGATACCACCAAGCAATTTTAATTATAGAGATTATAAAGGATAGAAAACTGAATAAAAAACAGAAACTTATCTCAAACAAGGCCAATGAATTTCAGATGAGCAAGAAACTGATTAGGTCAAGAGATAAATAAATAGCTGATCTTAAATAATGATACATTTCTCCTACTAAATTAAAATGGAAGCTTTATGAAATTTTCCTTTCAGCATGCCCAGGGTAGAAGTTTTCCCCCACACACTTCCTGCTTCCTAGAGAAAACAGGTATGGCAACTTTCTGATTTCTCTTGGTCGTATCCTCTAAAACAGGGATTCCCCCAACCACCAGTCTTTTTTTTTTCTTTGAAAGTTTTATTTGGGTTTTCACAAAAACAAAATACAAATAAAACATCTTTTTTTAAAATAGCATGGTCCCAGGTTATCACTTCTTCATACGGACACCAAACTCAATTTCATGCTCATTTTTATATTCTATTCCATCTCTTATTACCGTTTTATATTTTCTTCATAGTCTTTCCCCTCTTTTAATTTTCTCAACTTTATTTTAATTATCTCGTCTCAATCAAATCATTATATTTATACTTTTGTCTGTCCTGTTTCAATTTCATATTATCTTTTCTTATTAAACAATTTTTCCCTGTAGTTACCAATTGGAGTATGACACCTTTATATCTTTTAATTTTATCCATTCAAACTCTTATTTAAGCTTCAATGTATACCTTTAAGATTATAGCAGTCAATATAATACATAACTTCCAATCAAATTCTGCTTGGTACATTCTTAAAATACACACTATATTCTTAAAAAGAAAAAAATTATATATATATGTAAATAAAGCACACATTCCATTCCAATTCAATTCTATCATTAATATTCATTAAAATCTTAACATCTTTAAAATTTCTTTTCAATTAAATATCATACTTCCTCGGGAACACTTATAAACTTTCCATAGTTAATTCTTTTTTTTTCCATATTTCTCACTTCCATTTTTATAAATCATTACTAATAATTTTTATAAATCATTACTAATAATGTTCCCATTTAATTCTCTCAATCATTTTAATTCATTTATTTATTACCAAACATTCAACTACATTACAGTAAATATTTTATCCATCATTTTAATCATATTTTCTAAAATTATTTCTGTTTATAATGTAACAATACTATCTTATGTACCTTTGCAGAATCCCTTTTGCAATTAAATTTTCACCCATTATCTCTAAACAAGCTTATGGTTACAATCCTTATATCTTTTCCCTGTTTCTCCATTTTTTGTTTCTGTCTTTTACAACTTCTTTTCCTTGCCTTTTTCCCCATCTTCTTCTCCCTCCCCATTTTACCCCCTCGTCTCTCTACTTCTAACTCTCTCATCTGTAATCCCCTCTTCTGTTGCTTTCTAATATACTTATCTTTCAAATTCTTCTTCTTCTTTTTGGTTGTTTCTTCTAGTCTTAAACCTTTCACTCTCTTTCCCCCCTTTTCTTTTTTCCCCACTTAAAATTATTTGATCATTAAAGAAGGCTTCTTCTTTGTCCCAATCTTCTTCTTCTGCAAGCGTTTCTTGTTGTTTCTCATAGTTCCAGATCTCCATTTCTAAGAATTGAAATACAAAGCCAAAAGAACCTCTCTGTTCTTGTGCATCTTCTTTCCATTTTTTAAGTTCCATTTTCAGTTCTTCTAAGAGTGATACCATTTTAAAGACTTTTAAACAACCACCCAGTTAATTTTACTCATCCAGATGCAAAAACCAAAAATTACCAAGTAATCCAAATAATCCAAGGCTGTTTCTTTCTGCTTCTTTTTTCCTACTTTCTCTTCCTGAGGTTCTATTATTTTGTTACCAAGTTTCAATTAAGATGTATCTTTGAGGAATCTTGTTAAAATTTCACTGTAAGTTCCTTTTAGTTACAGTTCCACCCCTTAGTTCCAGGCAATCTCCTCCATTTTTCCAGATCCTGCCCTTTTATTCTTTTTTTTTCTCCTTTCCTGCTTTTAAAAACTTTTAAATATCCAGAAATCTTTATTATCCCTTTGACTTTTATTTTCAGCTTAGATGCCTATTAATGTCAAAGTGGATCTTTTTCAATTTCTTGCTTAAGTCTCTTAGCTGTCGGTATAAGGAAGGGAAGAAAAAAAAACTAATCCTTTCCCTTCTCTCTCTCCTTTGCAGCTTCAAAATCTTCTTTGGGAACAATGTTATTAAATTTAAATTCCAGGGTACCTTATTTGTTGCTTTTGCTGTTTGACCCGGTCAACCAAAACTTTCTCTTCTTATTTTCCTCCTGCACATTCTTTTCTGGTCAAGTTCTTCTTTGTGGTGGCCATTTCTGGCCACCGCTACAACCGCCTTCGGGAAAGGGAGTAATGGCCAACTGGGGAGGAGAGATGTGGCTCTCCTCAACCCTGCAGGCAGTCTTCCCCTTCTTCACCACCTCTACGGGGTGGTTTAGCCCCGAAACCAGCCGGCTCGGGGCGCTCCAGTGGCGAGCACAGATCGAAGCCTCGCAGAGACGAGGTTTCGGTCTGTCGCCGAAAGTCAAACCGGAAGCAACCCCAACCACCAGTCTTAGGGCCACTCCCAGTCTGCATCTGTTGGGAACTGGGCCGCGGAAGCAGCAGACAAGCACACAAAACTTCATTTACACCTATGTGGAATCTAGGTTGCACATGTGAAACCAATGCTGCCCCCTTCCCCCACCGCTGCTGATCCATGAAGCCAGAAAGTTTGAGGACTGTTGCTCTAAAAGGGTTTTGAAAAGTACATGGAACTTATAACTCAAGCAAAACTCCATGGGTGTGACAGGAATTCCTAACTCAAACATAAGTTATCAGGTCCAATCTTCACTGCATAAGATGGTCTCTGAGGAAAATATAATTTGTTGTCCTAATTTTAAAGCCCTACATAGTTCAGAAGCAGGTTATTATTCTCTTCCCTGTGAAATTTTCAAGGAGCAGCCTACAATACCTCATATCACCTTAGGGAAATATTGGATGGCACAGAAATAGGAGGGGAAAATTCTAAGTAAATTGCCCAAATGTTGGTATGTCATCTTCCAGGAATCCTGTTCGTTCTCTCCATTAACCAGCATTTCATCATAAGTAGCTTGTGTTTGTGTATTTGGCTTATTTTGTTTTTCTTTGTGATCAACTATCTTGGAAACCTAGTATGAGGTAGTGTTAAGATATTAGGCTAGATACCAAGAGACCATGAGTTCTAGTCCTGCCTTAGGCACCAAGCAAGTTAGATGATGTTGGGCCAGTTGCTTTTTCTCTGCCTTAGGAAGAAGGCCATAGCAAACCATTTTAATCAACTTACAGGTTGATTGATATGAAATCTTGTAGGCATTCTTCTCATAATGGCAGTATCAAGATCCTGAGGGCGATTGGTAGCTCCCATCACTATCACCTAAATGTAATTATGATAAGGAACAGTTATTCTTGATGAAATACATGAATATTGACATATCATGTCTCAAACAATTGGCCCTATTTTTGAATGTTTGTTCCCATTAATATCATCAGGACATAATTTATCTGAATCTGAATAAATCTCTGGGTGTTTAAATGTATCTAGAAAATCCCATGTTTAATTGAGAAGCATAACAAATGGTGTTTATAAATACTGATTCCAAAGTACATGGTTACAACTGCATCTGACTAAAGCTTGTTTGATCAATATCAAATAAATGATTAGAGTCAATTATTAATTTAAAGAGTTTTAGACATACAAAAGCAGTTTCAAATCAAAATAAAGACTCCTTTTGATTAATATTAATATTCAAAATATTACTATTATTTTTAAATTATCCTACTCTGAGATACCATTTCTGAAACCAAGATAATTCAAAATCTCATGCAGAGCAGTGAAATGTAGGTTAATTTGTTCATTCATGAAACAGAGAAAATTCTTATTCTATTTTTTAAATATTTTTCGACACTTTTTGACCATCATTTAAGGCATTTTTATTTTGTATGTTGTAACAAGACAATATACAAAATAAATAGGACAAATATTTGGACCACAGAAAAAAATGTATCATGTTTAAAGTAGTTCAGAAAGGTTACTTAATAGTATTGTTCTACGTGCTATTTAAGAGTATGCACATATGGAGGCATCACCCAGAGAAGCAGAAACTCCCCAAATGAAAAGGAAAGTAGCTAAATTATTTTTTAATGCACCTTCATTTCTCATGAAATGATTAGAAATAAAGAAACAGGGTTCTTAGATGTATGAATTCACTTTGACCCAGGTTCTGACATTTAAGGCTTCCCATCACTAGATTAGATTGGGTGGGAAAAGTTTTTTTAAAAAGTAATTTGCAATTCAACTCTCTTTTCACTGTGACTTTCAGCCAACCACACCATTTTGTGGTTAGAAAATAACCATACCAAGTTGCTTAATTGGAGAAGCTACAGAGATATTAATCTCAACTGAATCGGGAACATTTTACCAGAATGACATAAGACTTTCTTTTTGGCACAACTAATCCAAGCAAGAATACAAAACTGAAAATATCAAGTATGACAGCGGATGCACTCTTAGCCTGGAAAAAGTTGCAAACTCCTACTATATGATATGGTGTAGGCTAGTGCTTCTCAACCGTGGTGACTTTTAAGATGGGTGGACTTCAACTGCCAGAATTCTGAGAGATGAAGTCCATCCATCTTGAAGTCAACATGGTTGAGAAAAACTAGTGTAGGTTTGTAATGTTGGACTGGCCCTTGGGAGACCAGGTTCTAACCCTTAGCCTTGGGTGACTGGACAACATGGTCTCTCAGCATTTAATAGGGTTAATCTTGTGGAAAACTTTAAAGGAAGGAATACTATATAAAATACACTGATCTCCTGAATGAAACGAAAGGAATAAATGAATAAACCAGAGGTCTCCAAACTTGGCAACGTTAAGACTTCTGGACTTCAACTCCCAGAATTCAATTCTGGGAGTTGAAATCCACAAATCTTAATGTTGCCAAGTTTGGGGACCCCTGGAATAAACCAATGTTTTGTGCTTCCATTTCTTTAGCTGACATTTTTTTATACGCCACAATGCTTGCTCGTAAATGCCTATAACTGAGCATCTAAGCAATGAAAAGTACATTTTTATAAGTATTGCATGAATGTATCAATGAAAAACAATAATTTGCTATTTACTTGGCAATTAAAATCAGTGTCTAGACCATCCCAGAGACTCATGAACTGGGCTTTCATCATAGCTGTGGCCTCATGATCAGAACTTGAACGACTTCGTAGAAAAGAATCTGCATTAAACAAAACAGAATTTGAGTAGAACTTGTATTTCTAGAGTATGATGTGTTGCATAGTGCATTAATTGAGGCACGTGAGAACATTTGGGGCACACAGTCCTATGTAGTTAAGAGGAATTCTGGACAGCGTTTCTGAAACAGTTCTTGTCTTTTCTAGCAAATGAAAGAAGTTTCCAGAATAAGATTATGATGCATCCAAGAAGGGTTGATGCCTCATGTGCCTTTTTCAGTTGGTTATTTATTGTCTATCAGTTTCTAGGAGTCTTACAAAAAAAAAAAGCTGAACTGAGAGACCTGGTTTTGATAAAGTAATTTCTGTTCTTAAACAACAGTACAGTTCAAGATCCTTAATTAGTAATACCTTAACTGGATTAGTTAACATTCCCTCTTGTTTTATATATTTAAAAATGCATATATCAACTAGAGACATTATAGTAAAAACATTTTTATTGTATCTGTTAATAGGTATTATTTGAAAGTAATATATCATAAGAAGTATAAACATGATTGGGTGCACTGTAGTCCCTGTATATAGTAGCATAATTAACTAAATTATATTATTAGCCAATACAAATATCCAAAACCACAAAAATATTCCCATCGAACATTGCTGTTACTGTTTTTTTAAAAAGATTTAAAACAAATATTTTTAGCTTTGTATCCTTAAAATAAAAATCTCATCTATTTAAAGTAATAGGTTTGATATATCTATTGATGAGGGTGACATCTACTTTCCCCCCTCAAATTCTAATATCCTTATATAACCCATCTCTTGACTGAAAATAAATCAATAACAATCCTTCAACTGTTAAAATAAAGTAAGTAAACGTATAAAATAAAGTTGCATAAAATTGATTATGTCATGCAAGAGTTGGGTGATGGGTTCACAGCATCTGAACAACAACCTTAAAATGCAGCTTCATGGCTGGCTTGTTTTGAAACCGTTATCCAGCATTATTTCGCAGAACTCGCGCATTTGCAGGAAGTGCCCACTCAAAGTGGAACTTGCTCATCTGATGAAAACTAAAAGCTAGGGCTTGGTCCGGGTCCCAACCCTTAGGGACTGTTTTGTTTGGGGATTCTGGGGGTGAACGTTCTCAGTTCCGGTCTCTCTCCTCAGGGACATTTTCATCCTGAGGTCTGTTAGCGTTCATGAAGACACTAGCAAGAGTTTTAGGAAGCCTTTGAGGAATGGGAAAATAAGAGGAACATTTCCCTGAGAAACCGGTGGCTGTGGTAGTGGAATCTTTTTACTTCTTCCGATGTTTTATCCTATTTTAATCCAAACAGTGTACAGAAAACTGTGTAAGATACTTAGAGGCAGTCTGAGTGGAGTTATAATTTCTGAAGATATGTATGCATGTGTTCCAGCTGGGATATATCTGATCCCATCACTTAGCCAAGGAAACCAGCTAGGGATAGAAGTTAATTGTTATTTACACTTAAGAAGAAAATTAAAGGACAACATGGAGACTTTTGTGCTGTGGCCTATTCGGAATTGGGCTGCATGAGTGGCTGGCCAGAGCAGCTCAACTTGTGCGAGTGATGGGCTGGTGGGCAACCATGTGCATGCACGCTGGCCCGCTGCTTGTGTAAGTCAAGCTGTGGGTGTGTGCACCAGCCTGTCACTTGCACAGTCTAGTTTCTCTCTTCCCCTCCCCCAGCTGGGCTGCCAAACTGCAAAGCTTGGGGGCCGCTGTTTTATACTAACTGTAATGAGAAAGAAACAATTTTTTGTTATAGAATTTGGCTTTTTCCAGGGATATGTTTTCTAGCTAAGTATTATATTACCGGGATGTAAGCAATGAGCATCATGTCCAATTTTACATATATCTGAGTTAACAACTAAATGTGCCCATGCTAAATGTAGAATAAGTGTGATGTAGTGGTTAAAGTGCTGGCCTAGAAACCAGGAAAGTGAATTCTAGCCCCATCTTAGGCGTGAAAACTGACATGGTGACTTTGGGCCAGACTCTCTCACACAGCTGTTGCGATGGGAAATAGGAGGAGGAAGTATTATGTATGTTCACTGCCCTGAGTTATTTATAAAAGTAATAAAGATGGGGGGAAAATATTTAACTTAAAAAAAAAACTCCATATAATATCTAACACCAGATTTTGAATTTCATACTAGATATATGCAATTGCTGAAGGGATGAGAAAATGATGCCGCTCTTCCCATTACACGAATCCAAATAGACAAAGGAAAAGTATTTCATTTTTCTTTAAACCTTAAATATGCATATAAAACATAGGGAAAGGTAGGAAAGGTTTTCCCTACCTTTCCTCACTTCTCTTTTCTCTTTCCCCTCCTTCCTCACTGTTCTTTTATTTACTTTTGTATTTGTATTTTATAACAATAACCTAATAACAAATAGTAAAAAAAAAACCAACCCCATATAAAACACTGTTGTTTCAAATTAAACAGTGGCCTCCCTTAAAAAAACAAAAAACAAAACCCCCCTATAAATATGCCTGTTGTTTTGCTACTGATAATACTAAACAGTATTGATCTCAGGTGTCCCAAGCTAGTGGAGAAGACTACGAAGCTTTTAAAAAATGTGAATGTGATATTTTCAAATCCGTAGAAAATTCTACTTTACCTATTTCATCAATAAAGATGATAGAGGGTTGGAGCTTTATAGCAAGAGAGAAAACAGCGGCTGCCAGCTTCTGGGATTCGCCGTACCATTTGTCTGTCAACGTTGAGGGCTGAAGATTAATGAAGCGGCAACCCGCTTCCTTTGCCGTAGCTTTAGCAATCAAGGTTTTACCACAACCTGGAGGGCCATAGAGCAGCACTCCTGAAAACCAAAAACACAGAGTTAATAAATGCATTGCCATTCTAGATAGGAAAATATAATGTCTGCATTTTATACATGCTGAGGTTTATAAAACTCTCTGCAAAAGTCTCCATATCGGCACTGTTGTTTACAAGCTGCTCTCATATGCCATAAAAAGCTGACATTTATTTGCCCATTAATTTATGACAATGAGCACAAACTCAGAGGGACAGAAGCTAGCTATAGGCACAAAAATACTCAGGTAGTGAAAATATAATGATTCTGAATTTTAAGCCAGGCAGAGCTTAATAGAATTTCTTTCTATATATTAAAACAGGATACACAAAGAAGGACCTTATTTACCCAAATTAAATATTTTATTCATGTTGACATTATTTTAAGGTTCTGCACTGTCACTTGCTACTTATTTTACATTGCTGCCCTTTAAGCCATCCTATGAATTTCATTCTACATTGAAGAATGGGATACTAAGCAATATTACAAAACTACATAAATGTATGTATTTAACTGAAATGACATATAATTTGGAATAAATCTATTTTTCCACCTCTAAATTAATCTTCCACAAAAACAGTTTATTATAATTGGGGACAAGTTCAAGTGATCTTCCTAAGTTTATTTGTAAAACTGGATTTTGTCTTTATACAACTGGACCTTCTGCCCTTGAGGATTCTATTACGGTCAAGGTTTCTAAAAACATTAATTTGGACTTCTTCACATTACCTTTTGGTGGTTGTAGAAGTCTCGAATTTTGAAACAGATGTTTTTTTCTTATTGGCAAAATAACTGTGTCCTTCAGGTCTGTAATAACCTCATCTAAGCCTGCAATATCATTCCATGTCACCTAAGGCACAAATATAAGATTTTAAAAAATACTGAGCTGGTATCAATTAAACAGCTATGTTCTCAAATTAGGGATAAAGACGAAAATTATACTGAATCTTAAAGCCATTTGTATATTAAGCATGTGTCTCACCGAACAAGAAAAATAAAATAAAATATATCCCAGAGTTTGTGACTTTACTTTCTTGATGCTGGTTAAGATAGATTAGTGTTGGGAGGATTTGAATGCATTTATATAATATACCATGTGATTATGTTTGCTTTTTTACTGATTCTGAAGAAAGCTATTTTGATCCTTGATCCAAAAAATAGGGATGTTGGCCCTAAGCAGTATGGCTGTAAAGCATTAATAAGTCTTCTTACTAGTATAAATTTACTATTAATAATAACCTAATTTTAATATCCAACCTGCTCTTTTAATATAGACAAGTATCATAGTCATGGAAATTAAAACTCTTTAAAATATTTTATACTACACTTACAATACATCCAAGAATGTAAAATTCTTTATATGTAGCATTATTTAGCATATGAGAACATGACAGAAGTAAACAGAGAGAGAGAGAGAAAGAGAGAGAGAGTCCATACAATTATAAGTAACTGGATGTCCAATTCAGCTATCCAGAGCCAGATCACCTCTGGCTTTCCTTCGTGCAGATCTTTTAGGGAAGTAGAGAATGCACATTGTGGACAAACTTACAACAATATGTTTTAAGTCTGCATATCAGCAACACAATTGCAAGAAGGGGAATTTTTCCACCTACACTGAGACAGGGAAGAGGGCACTTCTTCTAGTATCACAACTAATTCTACTCAATTTTGACCAGACAAAGCGAGGCAGGTCAAAATCATATGGTTTGGTAGAGGAATCACTAATGGCCAAGCCATAAGAAGGCACCTTGGACCATTCCTCTCTTCAGGAATTCTTGGGGTTAAACTGAGTAGATGTTAAGTAAATAGCTGTTTTCCAATGTGGCCTATGGGATTTCAACCTTGAGATAGCTAATTGCAACAATATAACAATCAGCGTGCTAATTGTTAGTACTTGGTGCTTATACCTAATGCTTGAAATAATCTTTTTTTAAAAAATATTTTTTTATTTTAATCTTATTTGGGCAAAATATAGATACAACATACAATGAGTTAACTTGTGAACAAGATGAAATTACCGTAATTCAGTCTTTAAGAGTACAAAGAGAACTCTAAATACTATTTTGAAGCACGTTTGTTTGTTTTATTAGCTTCATGTAAAACTGCATGAATTCACTGAAGGAAAGTAAAACTCTTGATGCAATGTTAAAAGAAGCTAGTACACACAAAAAAGTCCATGAATATGCATGTCAGTTCTGATATTTAATGAACGTAAAAATAGTTATTACAGAATTTTGTTCCCTATTTCATACTATCCCTAAAAATCAAAGTTGTTTCAATTAGCTGCACAAGCATAGCATTTTATGCTCCAATATCTGAAAATAGTCATTATGCATTAGTTCTATCAAATAACATTTTGGGTTTTTGAAATGTGTGTGTGATTGCTAGTATTACTACTAACTTATTAAGACACTGTCTATATTGAGAGAATGGAAAAAAAGATATGGATCCCGGAAGTTTGGACTTCTATGATAACTGTATTACTTGGAATAAAAAGCCTGTGTCTGTCCCACTATGTTCATCTACTCCCAACATTAAGAAAATTCTATTAAAATACAGTTCCACTATAAATACAGGTACATCCATGTGAACATTTTGCCCTGAGATGTAACATTTTTACATATGAATAAGAAAGACAACACTCACGTGCATACTAAGAGGATCTACCAGATGTGCAGCAATGCTCATCTCATATTCAGAAAGCTTCACATTTTTCACACCTATTTGCTTCATCAACTTTTCTGCCTGTTATAGAAAAGCCAGAGTTCAGCAGTATGACCTCATTTGATCTTTTCAGATAATGTCAGAAAAGGGAAGGTTGCTATTAAGTAATACAGATATTCCGTTAATTGTGAGTTAGGAATTTGAAACAAGAATACCCCCATTCAAATTTTCATTTGTTTGAAGGTATCATCTCTTTGCTGAAAATAAAGCCAACTTGTTATTAGTAACAATACCTCAGGGTGTCTCTCCAGGATAATCAAAGGTTATTCAAATGCATTTTAATCTTTGTCTTAATACTCAATATCCATTTCAATAATAGAGCAATGTTCCATTTGACCATAGCAACAGCACTTAGATTTATATATGGCTTCACGGTGCTTTACAGCCCTCTCTAAGTGGTTTACAGAGTCAGCATATTGTCCCCAACAATCTCATTTTACCAACCTTGGAGGTATGGAAGGCTGAGTCAATCTTGAGTCGGTGAGAATCCAACCACTGGCAGTTGGCAGAATTAACGTGCAATATTGCTGTCTAACCATTGCGCCCACACTGCTCTTGCAGTCATAAATATTATAGGCAGTCATAAATATTACAGGTAGTCCTTAGATTGCGTCCATTCATTTGTTCAGTGACTGTTCAAAGGTATGACGATACTGAATGAGGGGCACTTATGGCTGGTCCTCTAAGTTCTGGACACCACAGCAAGCTGTGGTCACACAATCGCAATTTCATATGTTCCCCGCATGTCTTTCTACAATCGAAGCCAATAGTCAACCATACCAGCAAGCACTGCAATTAAACTCTTCGCTTTACGATGTTAATGGGGAGTGTCATTGCTAAGTGACACAGTCATGTGACATCTTGTATGCCTTTTAAACAGCATTTTAGAGACTCTTTCAAAATATGCAGACAATTTTCAGAATGATATATTCATTACTGAGGGACAGAAAATTATTCTCTAGCTATAAAGATCGGTGATGAAAAAAACAAAGAACATTTCCACACAGGCATAGGTGGGTTTTGTAAAACAATAGCTCCTAGTGAGTCTCCCTTAATTTCATATATCTAAAAAAAGCTAATGCAGGAAGACAGTCTTTCAAGACATTCTATCTCAATATAACAGATTATTTCCATGCAAATGATACAGGGAGGTCTTTGAATTTTCGTTTTAATGCAGAGCACACATGCTGCTGAAAACAACAGCTTGACTCCATTATTTTAGAACATTACCGTAATTATGAACAAAAGATTGTGTCTGCTTTAAAGCATAATTTTACACAGGTCTATGCATAAGTCAGTACCACTGAGTTCAATAACGTTTCTCCAATTCATGAACAGACAGCTTTTGGGGGGCTAAAGAATGAAATTTAATTCTCCTCCACTGCAATAGCTTGAGGACTAATGTAGACAGGGCAGCAACCCAGTAATTTAACTGACCTCTCTAAAAGAAAGAAAAGTGTGTGATTGTGTCTATTTTCTGGGTTGAGATTCAAGAAGCGTTTTTGGGTGCCCAAATTTTCTAAACATTACTCACAATGAGGCTTGGAAATTGAACTATGTTGTTTGGCAAGTGTCTACTGGATATTGGTAATATGTCACAGGGACTATACTAGCCCCAATTTTTAAAAAACTGTGTGAACTGATTTTCCTCTGTGCTTGTATATATTTGTTGCATAATTGATTATTTGGTTATTTTGTGAAATTTGTTTTTATTCAGTTGCACAACACCCAGAGTCAGAAGATGGCAAGTAAATAAATGAATAGGCAAACACAACAGTTGGTTTCTCACTCTGAACTCAGCAGCTCAAAAATAACTTTAGCTTTCTGTTCCTTATTTATATAACATTTGTATTTAAAATATTTTATTCATTACCTGCTTTTGGGCTTCTACTTTTTGCTTCCTTGTTGGATCAATTGCATCTACCATCCATTTAATTGTAAAATAGGTCACAGCACCAAATATTGTTAAGCGAAAAATTAAACCAACAACTTCATTCCGAGTTAGAGGACGAGAAAACGTTTCAGCATGTACCATTGTGCGTGTTTCCCTATAAATAATGGAGGAAAGAAAGTCAATGTGCATTCTCAGAAAATTAGGAAGCTTTGAAATATTAATTTTTGGTACATGGTAAACATTACTATACTTGATAGATTACTAACCTGCTTTTAATTCATACACAAGATGGTTGAGATTTTTTTTCATATATATGAGGAGTTTCACATACAAGAGATTTTGTACCCAAGATGGGTGTAATTCTGTTCCTTGTAAAGATAAAGAAAGCGATAATTAGTTATCACTCAAAATTTGTCAATGATAAAATCAAAAATGGCAAGCATTTTAAAAAAATGAATTGGAAAACAATAATATTCACAGGAAGCATCATACATGCCTTTATTTGTTATTAGTAACTCACTTGACTGTAGTCAAACCAGTAAGAGTCAATTTTACAAATTGACTTAAAATACTGGATTTAAACATACTATGAATATGCAGAATGTTCCATACACAGCACAGCTGGTCTTGGTTTCTTCCCAAACCAAAATATGGTATTTCAGATGTTTTATCCATATGTGTAATTAAATAGGGCTGATTCTAGTATGGAGTGAAATGAAGTTTGTGGATGGAGGAAGAGACACTGAAAGAAAACTGGATTGAGAGGGTTTCCTGGGTGATGCCATACATAGACCAGCTGTGAGAAAGGAAACAAACGAACAAAAAAACACTGGGAAGATATGATGCACTAAGTGGGGGAAAAAAAGAAGATTATTGGGAGACTGGGTTAACACGCCAGCTAGTGGGACTGGCCACTCTGGAACTCTGTCCCTTATTGCCAAGACAGTTACATTAAGATTAAGGAATAGATACACAGGCCAATTCACTGGCCCTGGCACCTGAGAAGAAGCAGGGAAGAGAATACAGTGGGTTAGGGGGAAGCAAGATACAATTAGATTGCTATCAGCTGATTTGATAAGTTGTCCCAGGGAAAAAGGTTGATAATTGCTTGGCTTCATTATTATGTATGAGAAAAAACATGTTTGACCTGGGAACTTTTACAAGGTTTTTGAAGCAGGCTAAAGATCAGAACAAGTTCTTTTTTTAATCTGCATTCACTGACTTTTATTGCACTTTATACATATTATTGCGAACCACCCAGAATTTCTATAACATAATGGTACACAAATACTAAAATCAAGTAAATTAAAATGAAGTTTGGGACATAATAGACAAGCCTCATACTAGCCCCACTCTATGCACCATAAAATCATCCAGCAGCAGCGTGGAACAAATTTCAACTAAACCCAAAACAAGTAAAAAAAAAATGGTTTTATTTCTGCCAAACTAGTCAATGCAAAATAACAGGGCAGAAAGTCGAGTATGTTGCGTTTTCAATTAGAAGCATAATTTTTTTTTTCCATGTACACTCTAAAATGTGCCATTTCTTATAAGTTTAGTTTCTTTTTCTCCCTCAACTGTTTCAAAGCTATGTTTAAGGGAGCAGCTTATCAGCAATGGGTTGAGGCTGTATGAAGGAATTGTAAACTTTGGAACAAGCTTATTTTGAGGTAAATGTCCCTAGCCTTTCATAGAGCCATAAAAACCTGCCTTTTTTGGTTATTTATAGGATTAAGTGGTTAGATGAACCTGTTCTGTTGTGACAGTGTATACAGTTTCAGCTATGTTCATTGGGTCTTCTTTCTATCCATTCGTTTTGCCTTTACGGTATTTTGTATGAAGTGCACTGTCCAGCATCACAATTTATGAATGGAAGAACCTCATATATTATTTATCTATTTGATATACAATGTCTGCTAACATAGAAAGATCATGGACGGAATCTCATTTATATGTTATAACATACCATCTAACTGTCCCAAAGCTGCTTTTCAAATAGGCAACTAACTTTTTGAGTTTTTTTTCTTTGAAGATGCTTCGCTTCTCATCCAAGAAGCGAAATGTCTTCAAAGAAAAAAGAAAAACCCAGAAAGTCCAACTGCCTCTGGAAAAAACACCTTTGGGACAACCACCACCTGGATGACTGAGAATCTCCATAGACACACCATCTAACTTTTCTTTCACCCTGCTTCAGAGCACAAAATTTTCACCCAATCATCTGCCCACCCCATTCCAACATCCTGCTGTAAATCGAAGTTCTTTACTGTTTCACAACTTCCTCCTTAGAAGCTTGAAAAAAAAGTAGGCATATGCTACTATCAGCTTAAAGTGCTTGCTTAAAAAAATAATCTCCATGTGATGCTGTCAGGACAAGCTGTATCTCTATTTCCACAAAAACAACCACTCTACCCAGCTACCCAACCATTTTCTAAAGACATTAGGCTTCCCTTGCTTCTCCTTCTCTCTGAATTGTTTTAAATTTTCATTCATGGTGGCCAACCTGATCCATTTACGAATCGGCCACCCCAAAAAGAAGCATCATACCTACTATCTCTCCAGCAACTGACCTCAATGCTATGCTGGCTGGAGAATTCTGGGAGTTGAATTCTGCAAGTCTTAAAGTCGCCAACTTTGGAGACCTCTGGACTAGTAGTATCAACACTATATAGTTGAAGAGGGAGAGAGTTTGGGAAAGTTAAAAAGAGTCAAGACGGGCTCTTCCCTTCTGGGTTATAGGTGTGGTGTAGGATACCACAGTGAACCCTAGACTTTTGAGAGACAAGTTATGAGAATGCTTGAATTGCAGGCTAATTCTACTAACTGCCAGGGGATTCGATCCCCACGGGCTCAAGGTTGACTCAGCCTTCCATCCTTCGAGGTGGGTAAAATGAGGACCCAAATTGTTGGGGGCTGACTCCATAAACCGCTTAGAGAGCTGTAAAAGCACTGTGAAGCAATATGTAAGTCTTATCGCTATTGCTTTGTATAGGTTTAATACAGGCTTTGCAGATCACTTTTAGGACGGGCTTACGAGCAGGAGGGAATAAAAGCAAGTTATTGATCAGGTGGGTATTTCGGTTAAGCAACATGACTGGGACTCCGCACAACCCTATTTAATAAAACAGGAGCCAAGCTGGGCACATGGAGAGACGGCGGGGGAAGAAGAGTCGTTATTTCACCCCATCCCACCCGCAAAAACCAGCTTACCGGGGGGGGGGAATGCTTCCCGGCTGTTTCCCAAGGGCTGCTAGCAGCGTGCACGGAGGAGGAAAGCCCGGGCACCCTCTTCCCAACTCGCCGGCCGAAACGCTCCCACCGGTTTCTGCAGGAAAGCCCCGCCACCGAACTGAACTGAAAGCGAAAGGGAGCCCCGAGGTCACCTTCGACGGGAATCGTCCGGACGCCGCTGCCTCCTCCGCACCGGGGCGACGGAAAGGACCGCGGCGCGTAAAAGGCGTGCGCCGGAGGGAGCGGGAGCGCGCGAAATTACTCGAGAAGTGTGGAGGAAACGGCCGTTCCCGGCAGGCGTCGCTTGGGCGTTCGGGCCGACGCTCAATGCCCTCCCTCTCGGACGCCGCACCTCTACCGTAAGGTTCCGCTTTTCAGAAGAAAAAAAGGGGGGGGGGAGTTTTCCTTGTAACCCTGGTCGAGGCGTCTCGTATCGAGAACTCGCTTTCTTCGGCTTGCGGGAAGGCGAGCGAGACGGTCTAGCCGGTCCTCAAAAGAAGTTGCCCTTTGAGGGTTAGATAGGAAGCTAAGGACGGCTCAGATTTAGCTTGCACACGATAGGGCTAGACGGGGATTTATCCATTCTGGTTTAACAATTCATTACTGTATGTCTATAAAGATTCTCAGTCATCCAGGTCATGATTGTTCTAAAGGTGCTATTTCCAAGAAAGTCCAGTTGCCTCTTGGACATGGCACCAAGTAATTGGAGTATCCATTACTATCCTGCCTTTCTTTGGACCAGCTCTAGGGAACCCGAAATTGAGTGACAAATTTACCTTATATTCACAGGCTAAGTTCAAGTTGTGGAGAGTACAGTATGTTGCAGAAACTCTGGTTTGTAAAGTTACCTTGTGCCTGACTAAGGGTGGGGAAACTGAGGCCAACGGTCTCTTAATCCTTTTATTAAATATGTATTACAAGACATTAATATCTCACCCCAGCTCCAGATGCTCCTTGGCCAGATAAAAACTCGTAACAATGTTGATAAGAATACAAGCACCACATAGCAGAAACATTGCAGAGACACATAATGGAAAACAGTCTTTGTTAGAAATATTTTCAAACAAGAATGGAGGTAGATTTGGATGTCCTGAATTTGCTTTCAGATGGGGCCCCCCAACCCCATTTCATGGCTGGGACCGGGCCCCAGCATGACATAAACCGGGCCACGCAAACAAGCAAAGCCCCATCTGTGGGATGCAGGCTCCCTCAAGTCCACAGAAAAATCTCAACGGAAACTGGTGCCTGGTGCCCAAAAGATTGGGGGCCACTGCTTTAAGGCTTTATTTTGATTTCATTGGAATGAGACATGAATCATTTGTGTGAGCTGCATGTGTAGGGAGAAGCCAATTCCAATAAAATGTTAAATTTTACACAACATTTACCTTTAATAGAACACTAGATTTGTATCTAGTCCTTTCAGGTATATCCTACTATGTTTGGACTCCTTATAGGATTATATGATAATGCCTATTCTCACATTTTGAGGGTCACTTTGTTGTAGTGTCTAAGGCATTAGATTAGAAACTGGGAGACTGTTGAGTTCTACTGCCCTGTAAGGCACAAAGCCAACTTGCTGACCAAATAATTTCTCTAAGCCCAAAGAAGGAAGCAGTGGCAAACCACTTCTGAAAAACCTTGCCAAGAAAACACAGGGACTTGTCCATGCAGCCTCCAAGAAACTGACATGATTGAATAGAAGAAAAATGTACTTTTATTATTGAATTCCTCAGATTGGGAACTAAGGCTGAAAGGTTATCCAAAAATATCTAACAAGTTTGAAGAGAAATTATCATTTCCAAGGAATAATATCAAGAATACTTGGATTCTGGAAATATATAATGAATTTCTTTTCAATTTTTCACATTTCACAGATTCATGATGTAAAGATGCTACTGTACTGGGTGAAGAATCTTGGCTACTCTGAAGAGACTTTGTTTCTGCACTTTGGGAGTAAGGCATATTTGCAGGCTTGTACTCTTTTTGTGTTTTCCAATTGGAAAATGGGTTTGCCTCCCAGAAAATGAATTGCAAGCTACAAGTAGTAAGATTAACCAGGGGATCAGTAGATCAGGTTCTCTAAGTTAAAGATGGCCTGCGAATACAACAGGTATTATTTAGTGAAGATCAAATATGACCATCAAATAAATATGTTCTAAGACGGTCTGATTCATGTTTCTCCCATATGGATGTATGGGAGACATGGAGAAGATAAAAGGGCTTCAGAATTGTGGTTCCCTTGTTGGGGGAACTCTACCCACAAAAGTTTGTGTAGACCCTTACCCCTCACCCAGTATTTTGGAAGGCAGCAAAAACTATTTTGTTTTGCCATGATTTCAATCTGAGTTTATTGTTTTGTAGCATAGAGTATATTTTGGCAGCTATGTTTCTTTCCCATCCACCCCTCACTCCTGTGCACGCGTGAACTTTTGTCTTTTTCTATATTTTGTGTTACTGTTGTTCTATTTCATGAAATCTATGGATGTGGGTGGGTAACAAAAACTGTGAATAAGTAGCAAAATCTTTCTTGTGTTCAGTCTAAAATTCAAATGCTAGGAGACAAAGGAGATATTAATTATACCTCTGTACCCAGAATGATAGATTTGAAAACATATTACCTTTGGCAAGGTTAATGGAAGTAGAAGAAGAGAGGTCACAGATATAGTAGATGGACTAGATTAATGATTCCCAAAGTGGGTGGGATGCCTTAGGGGGGCGTTAAGAGGCAAGGGGGCCAGCAGGGGGATGCTAAGAGGCGGCAGGGGCATTCGAGGTGCCGGCCCTGCAGGTTCACCCACTGACTAGCACCACTCCGGAGCCGGCGCCTCCAATGCGGAAGCAGTGGCACGTTACGTGCCGCTGCGGCTGTGTTCAACATGCCACCCCCTGCTGCCTCTTAGTGCCCCTCTGCTAGCCCCCTTGGCACTAAGTGGCGGCAGGGGGGCGTTCAAGGCGCCGGCCCTGCAGGTTCACCCACTTACTGTAGTAATGCTCCAGAGTCGGCGCCTCCAATGCGTAAACAATGGCATGTTATGTGCCGCCGCGGCTGCGTTCGATGCGCTGCCCCCCTGCCACCTCTTAGCGGCCCTAAGTGGGCCAGCAGAGGGGCGCTAAGAGGCGGCAGGGGGCATTCAAGGTGCCGGCTGGCCCTGCAGGTTCACCCATTGAGGCGCCGGCTCTGGAATTGATGTTTCCTGATGTGCCTGCGGGGGCGGCACCTCCAACACAGCAGCGGTGGCACGGCTTTGCTCTACTTTTCCAACGCTGCACTGCTACCTGCCCTGGGCTTCCTCAACCCTGCCCTGTACTGGCTCCAGGAAGCAGGGAAGGAGCACCGCCCTCTATGACATGAGTGCCCCGGGAGGGGAGGCTGATCCCTGGCGGAAGGGGCAGCCTGTGAACTTGCTGTCAGGCACAGCAACTACAAAGAGGGGTGGGCTTGGTTGAGCGGGATCCTGGATATTGGGCATGTGGTCAAAGCCTTCCTACCTATCTACCAATCCATCCATCCATCCATCCAAAAGGTCTGTCTTTCTGTCTGTCTACCTACCTATCTACCCATCCATCCATCAATCCATCTATCTATCTTCCTACCTACCAATAAATATATCTATCTATCTATCTATCTATCTATCTATCTATCTATCTATCTATCTATCCATCCATCCATCAATATATCCATCCATCCAAAAAGTCTCTGTCTTCCTGCCTGCTTGCCTACCTGCCTGCCTACCTACCTACCTACCTACCTACCTATCAATATATTTATCTACCTACCTATCTGTCTCTGTGTCTATCTATCCATCCATTTTCGAGGTGCCAGCTCCACAGGCACATCAGGAAAGTAGAGCAAAGCCAGTCTGGGAGGGAGGGAGGGAGAGAGGGAGAGAGAGAGGGAAGGAGAGTGTGTGTGTGTGTGAGAGAGAGAGAGAGACCTGATGCATCAGATTGAAATGAGGCCTAGTTTAGACTGAGGCCCTTTTCCACATTGAAACATCTTTGGCTTCTATTAAAGGTTTTGTGGACGAAACATGGTCAAGACTATCAGGAAGCTCTCACATTTTGTTGAGACTTTAAACAGGATCCATCGGCCCAGATCTTCACCCTAAAAAATTACTTTTCCCCAATGAATTATAGTGCCAATTCTGAAGAAGGCAAAACCAAAATGTACTGGTAAATTACAAGGAGAACACAGACACACACACACACACACACACTCTCCCTTCTAACCCTGCTGGAGCAGGTGATTGGACTAGAATAGATATCTCATTATCTTTCTCCTCCCTCCCCCCCTCCTTCTTTATTTCTTTTTCTTTCTGTCCCTTCCTTCCATCCCATTTCTTTGTCCCTTTTTCTTTCTTTCCGTTTTCTCTTTCTTTTCTTCCTTCTCTCTTTCTTTCTCTCTTTTCTCTTTCTCTCTTTCTTTTCTCTCTCTCAGGCTCACCCCATTGGCTTGGTGCACTGGTCTGCTTGGACTTGCTTGGGCAGGTCCCTCCAGTGCAGTGGGCTCAATGGGGTGGACCTGCGGGGCCGGCACCTAGAACGCGGCAGTGCCGGCACGTTTGAAAAGTAGAGCAAAGCCAAAGGTCAGTAATTTTTGCTGCAAAGAATAACAAAAGCTTCTGGGCTGTGCACAAGAAGGGACACACATGTCAGTGCAATTCAGCAACATAAAATAAACAAATAAAACAAATCAACAAGAATCAGCAAAGCATCTCTGATTAGATTCTATTCACTACTAGAATCTAATCAGAGATGCTTTGCTGATTCTAGTCCAAAAACCTGCTCCAACAGGGTTGGAAGGGAATGTGTGTGTATGTGTGTGCATGGCTGTCAAAACTCCAAAAACAGGTCAAGTAGCTCTGGGGAGGCCAGTCATAAACTAGAACGCTTGCTAAACAACCGCCCATTAAGTGAGGACCACTTGTATTTGGTTGGCCAGTCACCAAACCACGCCCACCTAGTCGCATGCCCAAACCCAGTCATGTGACCACAAAGCCACGCCCAGCCAGTCACGTGACCAGCAAGCCACACCCTCAAATCAGGCCATGCGCACAGAAATTTGAATCCCACCCCTGGGTGGGGGGCCACCGAGGATGAGTTTGTAGCACCAAGGGGGCGGTGGACTGAAAAAGTTTGGGAACCACTGGACTAGATGATAAGAATGACCTTACTACTGATTGCTACAGATATAGGAAAATAGTGAACATTGGATTATGCTGCCACCAAGATCTGAACTTAATTCAATAATACCTAATTCTTTATTTAGAATTCTATTCTTCTACTACCTCTTAATCAGGAATTTAGGTTATCTTTTTATGCCTATCTGTAGTCCTTTGTTGTCATTAGTTGCAGAAATAATTTCCTTCCAAATTCTCAATAAATTGGATGTGGTAGCATACACATGTACAAATCTCATTCTTGCGCAATTTCCAAAATTGAAATTTTTTTAAAACTGAAAAGCACCAAATGTACAAAGCAAAAACACCGTTCTTAATTTATATAAATGTTCTAACAAAGGCAACTAACCTTCTTCCTGCATTTATCTTACATATTTCACATTATCATCTCATCGAGCTGAGCTGCCACTGAAAAATGTGTTTAAAAGACTTTAGAGGTCTGATAATAGATGCTTATACTGGAGTAGCGCTTACAGTTTTTGCTAATTTCATTAATTTTATTACAACTTTTAATTTAAAGACATTGGAAAGTGATTGTTCAATGTGACCTCTGCAGATGTCCATCTAAAATGCTTTGGGGTGAAGTAACAACCACGATTCGGGGATTTATCGGTCATGAAGCAATGATGTGTGGTTTGAAATGTTAATTCTCTAGTCCCATAAAGTAGATTGATAGATGAGGCATAAAATGGTTCCAGATGCTATATTTCCTAACTGTTCAGCTGTGCTTGCTTTCTCTACCTCTGTCACCTGAAGCTGTAATATTGTAAGTAGGCCACCTGCATTTTGATTTCCCTGCTTTTAGCAGAATGTCCTTGAAAGCGTTTGGAAAGCAGCATGTTGCTTTGTTAAAAAAAAAAACACAGAAAAATATGTCAAATCAAGGAAATAATCTTTATAAAGATGGCTGGAAATACAGACTTGATATGGCACAGAATTGTGTGTCTGAGATGCTACATTGTTTCTAAGGTATAAGTACTTGAGATTTTGTGAACAAAATACCAGTGGTACTATCCATGAAGATGCATCAGACAAAGCGGGTCTGTGTGATTTATCTTGTTGCATTCTGAACAATAATAGGGGAAAGAAGAGAGAACAGTTACCAAATCAAACAGGCCTACAGGACTGCATTTCGTCTAATTTGAGGCAAACTGCACTATAAAACTTACATGTAAAACCAGAAGATTCCACTTCTACAGGATTTTAAATTTACATTGGACATTGCAAATATAAAGAATTTACTATATAAATAGTAAAAAGTTGCAAAAGTTAACGTGGAAGTAAAAATCCTGGGCTGATAGCTTTTAGACTAGATCTGGACGCAGGTCTCAGGCTACATCTGGCGCTTTGATTGTCCCTGTCTGGCCTGTGTGAGGTCAGTTGTAAATTAGAACTCAAATGTAAATAAGTGCACAGTATGTCATGCATGCACTGTATGTACAACTGCTTTGCTTTTATTTTGAAGGAGACTGATGTATTTTTTCCCCAGTTTATTTATGTGCATACATTTGTGCCTACGCACCCGTCACAGCCCTATTGATAAGTCCTAGTTTCTTATGTGACCCCCTGGGAAAATTAATTGCCCCCAGCACTGTTTGTCAGAATTGTTATGCTACTTCTGGTGTATTTGCTTCACTGTTTGCAGATAACATTCAGTATAGGTTGAGTTTCTGGATAATTTTTTATTTAAATTGAAATAAGAGGATCTGGAACAGGACTGTTAAACTTGCAGCCTGCAGGCAGGATGTGTGTCACACGCTGGCTATGCCCATGCCCAGTTTAACAAAGGGGGGATAAAGTCACGTGACAATGCCATGACGATGTGAGTTTGATACCCTTGATCTAGAATGTTAAAAATGTAGTTGGTTTTTGATGAAAGAATTGAGGAATGTTTCAAATAGCAAATGAAAAAACTATGTGGTTTGTCGTAAGACTGGAATATATTACTTTCTTGCTAGTCATCATCTTTTAAACACTGTCAATTCCCTTTGTGTCTGCTGATGAGCATTCATGGAAGATTGATTTGAAATGTAAAAAAAACCTGAGAGATTTGTTTGCTTCATACATGATTTTGATAGGAAATGGGGGAAAAAAATTTCCCTGTTGTACAAGCATCAGAAAGCATAAGGACTGATCACTGGAGAGTAGTTTGGTGAAATTTGGCATAGAACTGAAAATACAAGCTTCCTATGGCTAAAATCAATAACATTTAATGTATCACTTGCCTTCTCTGGTTCATAATACCAACATGGAGTATTGCTGAAAAGAATGTTCTGCTATCTTAAACCATTTTTCCTATTTAGAAAATGTTTATGGACAGAAATATATGAGCAGAGCTTGTTAGCCTATATACCCTTATCTATTCCTTCTAGTTTAAAGTGTTTGTAAAAACAAATAGTGTGTATGTATATCTAAGGTAAAACCTCCTTAGATAACAAAATGTAGCACTTTTCTCCCTTTTTCAATACCTCCCACTCTTGCTCAATTCAAGGTATACAGTTCATGTGTCTCTAGAGTCTTCTTGACAAGAAATAACCTTGAAAATGCAAAAGCATTTTAAATTAAAAGCAGGTACAAATTAGCTCAATAAACCAGCAAGTGCACAATTCTCACAAGAAATTTTTGAAGATAAAGAGAATGTTGGAAAACAATGGAAACGAAACCATACCAATCCATCCCTAGAGACAACTAAATTGCCTTATAAAAACAACAAGTACGTGGGCATAAAACGGTTTCTAAAAAGCAGGGAGAATGAGCCTTCTCCGTCCATTAATATAGGTGATAGAGCAATTTCACGTAATGCACTCAGGGATATAGCAATAGGAACTGAATTTCTTTTTCCTTTTACATGATGTACATCTATCTGTAAGATTTATATTTTACTTTTCCTTCAAGGGCTCAAGGCAGCAAATATAGCATTGTCTCCAATTTTTCTTTCTAACCTCTTTCCTGTGTGAGAGATTTTGCTGATAGTGAATGGACCAAAGGCACCCACTGGATTTCAATGGACTGGAAGGATGGATTTAAATCTAAATCTCCCGAGGGCAGATCCAATACCAGAACCACTATCTCACATGGTCTCTCTTTTGATATACATATTTTAATGCAACTTGCTGAAACTTAAGATCATGGGTTTCTTTTAAAAATAGCTCCAGATTTTTATTTGGAAACCCTTGAAGTCGGCCTAAGAGATAAATCTAATATTGTTGCAGAAGCAATTTATGCCTATGGTATTTGTGTCAACTTTAACTTGATTTACGATTTTAATGCAATAATACAGACCAGTTGCCTTAGGTTTAGAATAAGTATACATTGCCAGAGCATATTGTTGGTATATTATGTACTCTCATCACATCAGATAGACTGCAAAAAAAAAGAAAAAGTGGGTGTTTCATTGACCAGACTGACACCATATTACATAATCACAGCCTTCTTAATCATTGCCTCCTCCCACAATTCCAATGAAAATTCTTCCACAAAGTATCAGTTAATCTTGAGGTGGAGAGTGGGCAGCCTATTATTACATCAGTAAATCTCTTTATATTTGTTTTTACTGTTTGAAAAATGCTAGGTGAGGCTGCTAATTATCTATTGAAAATAAAACCTGTTTGGAGCATCTAGTAAATAGACTCATTCTACTAATTTTATTCACAATTCTTTAGGAAAATTTCTCATGCTAATTTCTTTTGGAGTCCACAGGTTGACAGGTTGTATACATTTTAACTGTTTTGTTGAATAAGTCATACTTGGCTAAGTCTACAAACCCTGCTAAACCATGTTGGCCTAAAATATAAGGCAAAACTAATGAAAAACAACTCATCAGCAGGATTGTTAGCCCTACTGAAAGTGATTTAAGATTTAAAATGTAATAGCAATTATTGTAACAGAATGATTATATCAAGGTTTCCCATTTTTATTGTTTATTTTCTATAGTTTTTCCTTTATTATTTTTTAAGAATGCTTTTTGAACCTAGAAAGGATGAGGTTTGTGCTTTATTTTAGAGAAAGGGTGTCAAACTGGATTTCTTCGAGGGTCGGATCAGCATTGTAGTTTTGCACAGGCTGGCGGGGGGGGATGGGTAGAAGACAGGACGGACACCTCCTGTAGCACCCTGTGGACCAAAATGGGGTACATAACTAAATCTCAGAGAGCACCAAGGACTCCACCATTCAATCCTGAGCTGCAAGGGATGAACTGTCTTTCCTTAGTTAAATAAAATCAGATGGGTACTAGGAGCTGTTGCCAAGCATCAGCCACCCTGGGATGCCATGTGGAGATCAAAATTGTAATCAATGTCTGTGTGGCTTCTGTCACGTGATGTCAGACTGAAGTTTGCTTGATTTGCCTTAAAGGGATTGATATTTTAAGCAGTTTTCTGCCCTGGGGTTTCTAACTGTGGCTTATAGTGCATATGCTAAATGTAGATACTGCAATTTATTAAACTTTAGTTGAGTGAAACCACAGCTTAGCGCTGTGTGAACTCAATCTGTTACAATTAGAAAGGGAAATGAAAAACAGTACATTTTCTCTGGGGTTTCAATGGTCTTTGCTCCAAACTCCACCCCCCCACCCCTTAAAGTTAAAGGGAGAAGTGTGGTGTAGGAAGTGAAGCTAAATGAAACTCACCCAAGTAATTATACATCGTGTAAAGAGGCTTTGCAACATTTGATGCTAGAACTAGATTGTCATCAGGGGACTATGGCATAAGGGAACTGAATTCTTTTGTCGCTCTTCATTCTACATCAACTGAAAAGAAAAAAAAAACCCAAACCCGGAACTGATTACCGTTTGTTGAAAAAGGAGAAAAGTGGGCCATCCCTTTTCCCTATTACGTGAATGATTCAGCCGCCCTGTCCCTGCATACTGGCAACTTAAAAAGCTGACGCAAATCATGGAAGCCAGAAGAACTCAAAATTATGTGCCATGCCTTTTTGGAGAATGATACCAAGAATAACGAACTAGCCAGCTGCAGGTTGGTCAAACCCAGCTCGTGGAAGATAGCTCTCAAAGCCAACGAAAGTCTATTTGAGTACCCAGGCCTAGCGAAATATAGGTGGCCCTTGACTTACAACAGTTCATTTAGTGATTAAAGTTACATCCACTGAAAAAAGTGATTTATGACCATTTTTTCACACGACCATTGCAGCATTCCCCCATGGTCACATGATCAAAATCCAGACGCTTGGCCACTGACTCACATTTATGGCGGTTGCAGTGTCCATGGGGGGGGAATCACGTGACCCCCTTTCATGACCCTTCCTATAAGCAAAGTCAACAGGGAGAAGC
This sequence comes from Pseudonaja textilis, assembly GCF_049901715.1. NCBI lineage: Eukaryota > Metazoa > Chordata > Lepidosauria > Squamata > Elapidae > Pseudonaja > Pseudonaja textilis. Next base: position 23,418,464 of record NC_141993.1, read on the forward strand.
CAGTTTCACTTCACAATGAAGTAACACTTCACCCGGCTGCAATTCACTTAACAGCTGTAGCAAGAAAAGCCACCCAATGGGGCCAAGCTCACGTATAACAAACGTCTGGATTAGCATCCAGAAGAGGGGGAGTTTCCATCGCGGTCGTACGTCGAGGCTCAGCCGTCCTGCGATTTGAGCGGCCGTCGGGAAGCGCGCCTTCCTCTCCTGAGCCAATAGAGGGCGCAGTGGCGCCAGGCCACACGTCGCGCCTCGGCTTTTTCCGCAACCTTCGGCGTCTCTTCTCGAGGGCTCGAGCGGCGGTGGAAGAACGCGGCGCCCGCTTCTCATTCGCCTTTTGCGTGTCGCAGCCGGGTTCCTGCCGAGATTTCAGTTCCGAGCTGGAGGGGATGGCGCTTGCCCAACGGCAGGTTCGGGGAGGGTCTTGAGCACCGGGTGACATCAGCGCAACCGAGCATACACAAAAGCGATGGAGGCTCCCCCCGTAACGCAACTTTGCAGGCTCGGTGCAATCCGGCGCCGCTGCAGAGAGCGAAGCCCCCAACCCCACCTTCTCGTTAAGGGGGGGTGTCTCTCTTCTCTCCCGCCCCTCCCCCTTCAAAAAGGCTCCTCGGAGGCGGCTTTGCAGCCACCCAGGTCTCGTCATCCATTCTAAGAGTGGCCTCTACACCCCCCCACCCAGCACGCCCGCAGGAATGACGCTTGCGGTCACCCTCTGCGGATGTTTTACACATACATTACACACAAACTCGTTTTGCTCGGTATCGTTTGCAAGGCTGCACCTGCTGGCTTCTACAAAATCCGTTGCTTTTTTTCTCCGCCTCAAAAGATTAAAAAGCTGACCAGACATTTTGCTTTTTTTTTTAGTTATCCGGCAACCATATTTGTAAAAAGAAAAAAAAAAGGGGGGTGTAAGAGTTCAGACTCTTTTGACAAGGGCCTACAATTTCATGAAGCAACATCCATCCAAGGGATGCAACGGTGGGCACAAATTCAATCTCGGCGTGCGGGGGGGGGAGTGGGGAACAGTCTCGTCATCTTTTCAACTTTCTCTCTTTCTCACACACGAAAAGAGCCTGGGAGGACGAGAGCGCGAGGCGGGAGAAGGAACGGAGGAAGGCCCGAAAGGCCGCTCGGAAAACGGGAAAAAGGGGGGGGGGAAGGGAAGCGATTTCTTCTCTTCCCCCCCCCGCTCCTCCCCGCTTTCGCCCAGCGCGCGTCACGTGACTCCCACAGGGAATTAGCCCGTCACGTCGATGAGGCAATCGCTTGCCGTATCCCTCCGCCACTCAGAACGTGCGCACGCTCCTCCCCTTTCTTCCCACTCAACCCTCCCTCCCCCCGCCCCAAACCCCGTTCCACCTCCGCGCCTCTTTAATCCCAATTCGGGCCTTGGCCTTTTCCCCGAAGAACGAGTCGGGCGCTTCCCGTGCAGGGTTTGGCAAAGAAGGAGGGACAGAAGAGAGAAGGGAGACGTCCGGCAAAAGCAGCGAATCGGCCGGCGCGGCAGCCGAAGAGGCGGTGATGTGGCGGTGCGGGACTACTTTTTTCGTCAGCGGCGGCGGAAGGAGCTAGGAAGGGTGGAGTGGCTGGACGCCTCCTCCTCCTCCTCCTCCTCCTCCTCCGCCTGGGCCGTCTGTCTATCTGTCTGTCTCTCCCCTCCTTTCGGTGCTGGGCTCCCTCTCCTCCCTCCCTCCTCCTCTCTCCTGCTTCCCTTCTCGCTTCGGAAGCTGCAGCCATGATGGTAGTTTGAAGCTCCTCGAGCGGTTGGCGCTGGGAGACTCGGAGCCGCAGCCCCAACGGGAAGCGAGCGCTTAAGCGCGGGTGAAGCGCGCGCTGGCAAGGCAGCCGGGCGACCGACCGACCGACCGGCGAGGCTGCCCCCCGAACCCCTCAGCGGATCGCGGATAACCGAACCACCGGCGGACGGAGCAACATGACCCGCGGCGACTGCCGCCAGCCTCGAGCTCTCCTCAGGACCTGAGTTCGGCGGCGGCGGCGGCCTTGGTCCTGCGCGGCCGCCGCGCCGCTACCACCAACGCCGCCGCCACCTGAGGCCCAGCCGTCTTCCCCGCGCTTTCTCCGAGGGGAGCCCGCCGGCCCGTCGCGTCGAGCCATAGAGTCCCAGCCCCGAGCCGGCCGCCTCCCCTTGAATCCGAGGGAGCCCGCCCGCCCGCACCCCCAGTTCGCGCGGGGTGCGGAGCGGGCCGGGGGAGGGGGGCTGCCAGTCGCGGAACTGCTGTCACCGCTGCAGCTGGAGCGCCGCTGCCTGACTGAGGGGGGAAAGGAACGGCCCGAAGGCGGCGGCGGCGGCGGCGGCGGCGGCGCTTCCTCTTTCTCGTCCCAAAGCCGCAGAAGCGCTATAGGGAGTCGGGGCCGCGTTTCTTCCTCCCCGCCGCCGCCGCCGCCCCCGCCGCTGCTCTCGGGATCTTGCTTGCCGCGGGGAGCAGCGCCAGTGGCGGAGCCTGCAGGAGGACCTTCTTCCTCGCACCCGCTTTCCGTCGGGGCCGCTGCTGCGGGGCCTTCCCGGGAGTCGCCGCTGGATCGATCGGGGGCAGGCCCTGTCCACGGTGCCGGCCTCCCCGCGCCGCCCTTGCCCGGCAGCCGCTTGGTTAGCAGCCGTCGGTCGTACCGGCGGCGGGGACTGTTCGGGGAGCAGCCTCCCCCGCCGAGGCTTCGAGCCATCTGCGCCCTGCAGCCGCCGCCGTGCCTCTCCGCGCTGTTCCTGAGCGGCTCCCGGCTCCCAGACATGACCGCCATCATCAAAGAAATCGTCAGCAGGAACAAAAGGCGATACCAGGAGGATGGCTTCGATTTAGATCTGACTTGTATCCCTTGTATTTTGGAGGCCGAGGACGGTCCCTGTTAAGAGGGGTCCCCCCCTTTCTCGCTAATGCACCCCGATTCTCCCAGGAGGCCTAGTGTCGCTGTATCTTGTGCTTCCCGCCCCTTTCCCCATTAGGTGCCATTTTTTTTTTTTAGAAAAATGGCTGTGATTTCTGGCTTCTCCCTCCCTTTCTTCTCGTGCAGAAGCAAGAATCTGGCAGACGTGGGCCTAGGCCCGGCATTAAAGGTAGAGATGAAATGGAAATGAGTCGTGCCCATATAGCTGTTGCATCAGAAACTTGAAGGTGATATTCGGTATGCTCCTTGGAAGTAGTAGTAGGTCTTGTGATCTGGAATAGTTATGTGGATTATGGCAGTTACTTGTATTAAAGTTGCTAAGTTCATAGTGACAAAGAGTTGAGTAGTCCCATTGCATTCGTTCTGGAAAAAGTTAATGTAGAAAGGTTCTGTGTGTATCACATCAGAGTTAGTGGATTTGGAAAGTTGGCTGTGGATGAAAAATCTAATGGTGTTTTAGTGTAGCAATAGCACTTAAACTTACATGCTGCTTCACTATAGCCCTCTCAAGCTGTTTACAGAATGAGCATATTGCCCCCAACAATCTGGGTCGGATGGATGGAAGGCTTAGTCAACCTTGAGCCAGTGTACTTATGTTTGGTTAGAAAGCAGGCTCAATCATGGATTGTAAATGGTGGTGAATATGTCACAAAAGATTGTTGTAAATATTAAAGCTAGTATTCACATTTTTATATGATTGTGTAGTTAGTACTTATATGAATAGTACTTATATGAATGTAAGTACTTGATATTCTTCAGATAAGATTTTGAAAAATTGCTATTTTACCTAACTAACCTATCTGCAAAGGTGGTTTTGCTTAAGAAAGTGCTTCTAAATATATACTGTGGACTACAATATTTGTGCATTCAAAGACATTAAGAATCAATCATACACAACATTCAGGCTTTGAATTTCTTAATGTAGTACAATTTTGATGACTATAGAAGAAATTACTTTTCACTTAAATAGTTTCTGGGAGGTGTGGCCAATGCGCAATGGATATTGGTTCTTGGTGTCAATTCATATTATTTTAATTATAAAGAGATGATTGTTATTTAAGTATTTGTATTTTTAATAGTAGAAGCTACAGCTCCAGAATTAGGAAGTTGGTCATTTGCATACTCCATCCAATAATTTTGAGTTATGACTGTAAATGTTAAAGCATAGAGATGGCTCTTTTAAAGCACAGAGATTCTGAAAGACAAGTTTTATCTTTCTGCAGAAATAGCTTTAGTAGGAGTATTAGTTGATGGTATCTTGTATAATAGCATAGAAATCTTTGGAAATATAGTACTATCTTAATTGGGAGGTAAGGCGCCTTTTTGATTTAGCAGTGTTTCATTAATGCAACTTCAGATAGAACAAATTAAACGACATGGTTCTAGTTAGGTATATGAGTGCATATATTTTTATGTTGCCATCCATTATTTAATTGCAATTGTAGAATTATAGGAATCTTCCTCCATTTCAGTGAGTTCTTTGAGATATCAGTAATTGCTGAGTGTTCAAATTGTAGGCCCAAATTTCATTCTAATTTGTTTAACTCCTTACTGTTTGCTTCTCTTTGTAAGTTAGGGGTACTACAATTAAAATACATATATGTATAAACGTGTTTATTTAAGAAAACAAAACTTCATATAATTTAAAATACATGCTGATTGATTGTATATTATAGTACATGACAGCATAATCATCTCTATTAAGAAATAAGTTCATTTGTTTGAAGTTTCTGTATTCGAAATTTAGAAAGCTGCCTTATACTGAGTCATTTCATTGATTGATGTAGCTCAGCCAATTGATAGATGTCAATTAATGTTAGTTGTGAGATTTAGGTAGAGGTTTTCAGTGGCCTAGCTGGAGATACTAGGGACTGAAGTTACAGCACATTGCATCCCTAGTGTGCTGTCACTAAGGTATGTTCAAATAAGCATGCCCAGATTTCTGCTGGAAAAAAAAGGAAGAATTCTTTCTGTACATAAACTTGATGAAAATATTCTTGCTAATAACATTAATTGATACATAAATGTGCTGTATTTCCCATTGTTCCTTTTATTTTCTGTATTAGAATACTGCAAATCATGTTAGGCTAGCAAAAAGCCTTTCACATAGTCGTTCAACAATTATGGATTTGAGGTCGTAGTATATTTGATAGTTTTTTTTATTGTCTTTTGGCTATAGCCCTTTCATTATTTTCTTCCTGGAATTAGGGTTGAGTTTCTCTTGAAACAGTTTTGTATTTCTTATGATTGGATGAAACAATAAATGATATATTAATATTAAGATAAAGAGTTAAAATCAAGTCACATTCCATGTTAAGTGCAGTACCATGTCATTTAGTAATTAGAGAGCAAGTCCTGTAAAATTTGGACAAACTCATTTGAAAGTAAACATGCTTTAGAATTCAACTGAAAACCTCCATTTAAGTAGAATTTAGTTGTATCTAATTTAGATATTTATTTGTTTCCAGCATAATGAAATTGTCCTGAATGGTTGAGAAAAGTTTTTGTAAATTTTAAGTTATCGTAGTTAGCAGTGGTTTATGAGTATGGATATGGATATGTACATGTCCATATAAATAAGAGATTAAGATTTTAAATTAGTATATTTTTAAATGACCCATATATTACTGGTAGGAAAACTGATTTATTGTAAGAACAGTACTTCTGTGTAATAATATTTATAGTGTATTTGTGATTGTAATTAAGCCAGTTAGGCTAAATGAAAAAAGATTTCTAACTCAATGAATATTAGTTCTGAGAAGTGAGAAGTAATTTTCATTTTTAGTTCATTTTTACTGCAGCTCCTACAAACTTTGTTGATTAGTCATGTTGAATAGGCTAAAAATTTTAATCAAAAACCTCATTAGGCCATCTGATGATATAAACCATGATGTGTGAATAAAAGCGAAAGCACACATCGTCATATAAGATATGTGAGTGTTTTTAACATGTAACTTTTCAAGGAAATTATGCATAGATTTATATTTTACTAATATTTTGTTAATTCATACTTTGTGTGGAATATCATGCAATTTAGCATGCATTCTGGGATAGATTAATCTTTCCATTCATGAAATAATTGGATTCTTAGTTCCCTAAATACTGTAAAACACTATCCTATTAAGGTAAAAAAAATGGTTTTGTATTTAAAAATTGCAATTGGAACATGCACAATAAAGTTGGGGAAACTAAACATTAAGTTAAAAATTAACGCACTTGCTTATGTACACAGTCCACAGTTAAATTATAGCGTCGTCCAATTTGAACAGTAAAAGTTGCAGTATAAGCAAGTAGCCAGATGTTGTGTTTATTAAGAGTAAGGTATGAATTAATTGCAGTATAAAAGAGGGTGAAATTGGCCTCTTCTCTCAGATAATTATGAATGTGTATATAAATTGTTGAATGTGAAGCATGGGATGACCTATTTATACCTATGATAGCATTCCCTAAAGTCTGTATGGCCTTGTGTTGTACCAGGGGCTCCTTAACATTTTGAGCAGAGTCAAGTCTTTTTTTCTAACTGGAAATATGAGTGCTTGTATTTGCAGAAGTGTGGGTGAATGTGTATCCTGATTGCTTATATATTTATTTTTATAAGTATAAATGAGTTTGCTCCCATATGGTGTATAGATGAAAATACAGATAAGTAGGGTTAATTTTGTTTAGAATAAAAAGTAAAGTCTCACTTAAATTACCAGTAAATTTAGTTCCTAAGGACCTAGGGACACATCTATATAGTATTCCTTACAACAACAAACACGATTTGTCATTGTTTTATAATCTACAATGCAATATATTTTCAAAAAAGTAAATGTGTAATTCTGGTGGGCAATGCTATCATTGTTTGGGTTATGTGCTGGTTGAGGCTTCGGTGAGCAGAGCAACAATATTACAAACACTAGGGAGGAGTTGTGCTTATAGTTCATGTGTTTTCTGCCCTCAGTGTGGCAAGAAAATATCAACAATTTTTGACAATTGTATGTTGAAATTTGATGCATGAATAGGGGAGTGCTTGGTATCTGCTGCTTAATATATGTGACAGCTCATATTGATGCATTGATTTCTTGATTGTTAATTGTGGGCATTGTGGTTCAGAAACATTCCAAGATAGAAATAGACTTTTCACTGGAAATGAAATATTATAATGCCAATCTTCAGTTCTGTGTGGAAAAAATCCAATAGTGTATATTTGCTTGTGGGTGTGTATTATATTAGTACATATGCTAGCGTTCTATTCCGTAGAAGCTTCTTTGGTGTCTAAATATTTAGACTAGCTTTCTCCATAGTACCTGAAATAAAATAAATTCTCTGTAAATATAAATATAGTATGCTAAAAGTAAAATATTATATATGGGGTGACACTTGAATTGACATCGTTTCAAAAATTAATGATATGGAAGTTGTTCTAGACATTCAGGGTTTTAGCCGCTTATTCCATCTACCTGAATTGGTTGCAATAAGATGAACATCATTCAATGATGCATTGATTTCAGAATTGTGGTCAAGTTTGATTAGAGATACGGCAATGCTTGTTTTTGAGTTCTGTCCCAGCTTTCTGAAGGCTTGGGGAATCTTCCACATGGTTGTCCTTCCAACTGCTGGATAAGGAAATTACTCACACCCCTTCTTTTAACAAGAAGTCTCTGCTAAATCCCAATTCACGCAAATAATGAAACTTTCCTGTTTGCAGGGGTACAATTATATCTGTCCATGTAAGGAGACAAATTTGACAGAAGTGTGTTCTCTTCAGCACATTTTGGGGTACAATGGGAGGAAAGGGAAATTACATTACACAGGCAGATTTCCACAGCTATAATCTCAAGCCAAACCCATTGTTATCTGTATTTTATAAAACAAATATATAGAAGGGCATAAATTATAATTAATTTAAAATAACATATTCAACAAATATGATATAAGCATTCTTAGACTTTGTTCCTGCTGACTATGGAATACTAAATGGTTACTGTACCTTTACTTCATGTGTTCCTTCAGCAAAGATGCTAATGAGAGGTGATTTGTTTCTTCTTTGTTTTCTCTTGTCCTGCTACCAAATTTGCTTCCCCTTTTAAAGTAAGAAATACAGTGCCATTTTAACTATAATTTTCCAGCTGGAAGCTTCTTAATTCTGTTGTAAAATCAATGTTGCTGCTGATTTTATGGTCAGCAACACTGGTCATAAGTTTCTTTGAAAGTTGAATCTTCATTGACACAGTTCCTACAGAGGAATACTATAGTTCTGTATTCCTAATATGCTATTGCAATATTTGATTTATTTACTAGTTAATTTGCTGCTCATTCCAATAGAGACACAGCTTGCCAGTCAATCAAACACAATAACAATAAAACTATAATAAACAATAGCAAACAAATAGTACCCCAAGGAGCAGCCACAAGCATTCAGACCCAAAGAAGAGTTCCCCTCATTTCATCATTCTGTGAAGGCCATCTACTCATACCTTATAGTGTTTTATTCATATAAATCATTGGGTTTTAATAACTACTTTATAGCCATTTGACTAAGAATGAATCAGGTTGTAATCTCAGGTCACATATTTTTCTATAAAAACTCTTCTCCCACCCCCTTCCCATTACATTTCTGGATTTGTATGGAAAACACACTACCTTAGTATATAAAAAATTATTTTCACATTTTCTTTTCATCTGGTGCCGAAAATGCTTGCATGTTAATGTGTCAGCACCTTTGTGCAGGGTTATATTGGTTTGTTAAGAACTTTATTTCTATTAATCTTGGAATAAAAAATGGATAGCTAATTTCTAGAAATGTAAATCTGATTTGACTCAAATCAGTGGAATTGGCAGAATGGGATAAATTCAACAAGATGTTCGCTATTCTGGAGATATGCCTGAATTTAGCTGTGTATAATTCTGGGCCTTAGGATTGAGTACATTTTAACTGGCTTCTGCAGAATGTGAAAAGCAGTGTAGCAGAATTTCTTTTTCTCCATTTATGTAAAACCCTCTTGTGATCAGAGATGAGAGTGATAGATTTCAGTGAATGAAAGGTGTGCTGTTACATTGGAGTGATTTAGAAGTCAAGCAGTTTTGATTACAGAAGTTTAATTGGGGAGACTCTAGAAATCTCAAGGGTTAAGAGAGTTTAAACACTTCTAAACAGGCATTCTATATGTTTGTGTCTTACCACATTTTTATCCTGGGGAGTTTTATCCTGGGGTATCAACTTTATGCTGTGACTTTTAATTCGGAAACTTTATGAACCCTTTTGATTGTTTTCACAACAAGGGATATCGGAAGAATAGACACTGGAGAAAAAAGGAAGCTCATGCCTTATGTTTTCACTACAATTCTTGAGGAAATCAGCTTTAGTATCTTCCGAAATGGATTGCATTACTTATAAACAAGCCATCCATTTTCAAAAATATTTCAATCCATGTGAAATTTAGAATGGATGACCCTTCACATACTATTGTTACAAATTTTAGTGCATACTGTCCAACAGCAGAAGTTAAATACATATATTAAAAAAAGCTTTTAAAGAGTATTGCCTGAGAACCCAATATAATTTTTATGCAGCATAACTTGCTTCATTTGCTCATAAACTTATATGTATATTTCATTACATTCTGTTGAAAAAAGAGAATATATTTAGGTTATTTCCATGCTAGATTGTGTTTATGTTTTTCCAAAATCTGTCTTTGCACCAAGCAAGAGCACACTATCTCCAGAATGTTCTTGGTTTTCAAAGCTATGAATTCAGACGGATGCTGTGGAGATGCAGATTCCAATTTCCATTCAACCACAGAACTTGTTGGGTTACTTTAGGGTAGTTGTTATTCTTGGCACATGATTACAGTTTTGAAATTAAAATGAGAGTCTTGTGCATGTAATTCAACTTTTATTTCTTTTATTGTATCCCACTTTTATTATTAGAAAAAACTGAAGCCTGCAAACATATTCCCCCAACACATCTTCCTTCTCCTATTTTTCCCACAGCAGCAACCCTGAGTGACCCAAAGCCAACCAGCACGCTTTCAGGGCTAGGTGGGATTTGCACTCACGGTCTCCTGCTTTCTAGCCTGATGCCTTAACCATTAGTCCAAACTGACCAAACTTATAATAATATAAAAATTATATCAGGGATTGACAACTTTAGGTGATGAGACATATTTTGCTTGCATGTGTGCTTTTGTATGTATGCTGAAAGTGCAACTGAGTGAGTACACAAAATGGAAGAGGTTGTGTTGCATATATATAGTTGAAATTTTTATTTTGCTCCTCCCTTGGCTGACGAGTAGAGGTGTTTTTTTAAAAAGTGTCAAGCCTGGTAAAATGTATACATTTTTTTTATTTCCACCTCAGAATGGAAAGAAATTATCACATATCAAGTACTGAAATAATGACTTAAGACCATTTTTCACACAACTGTTGCAGCATTCCCATGGTCATGTGACTTACATTCTGACAAGCAAAGTCAACGGGAAAGCCAAATTCACTTAATCCACCGTGTTACCAACTTTAACAACTGCAGTGATTCACTTAACAAATCTGGCAAGAAAAGTCATAAAACGAGGCAAAATTCAATTAACAAATTTCTCACCATAGTAACATAAATTTTGGGGTCAGTTGTGATTGTGAGTTGAGGACTACCTGTAGTCAGGTTTCAATTTCCCACCAGCTTTGATGGAAGTGAACATACAAAGGATTTTGCTGAAATTGTAATTCCAAAATATTCCTGATTTCTAAATCAGCAATATTTGTCCAGTTTCTGTGCTTTGTTTTATGCTGAAAATACTGTTAAGCTAATCCAAAATGCGAATGTGGCGATATATAATTTACATCCATACATTTTCAGTCTCCCTAATCTAGCAAGCTTTTTTTCCTCTAATTTTGAGTCTAAATCTGTTTCCCTTTGTTGAAAGCATTTTCCAATGTTATCATTCTGAATATGCTGAATATATTTGGCTCATAAAATATTTTGTTGTGATAAAATTTCAGTCTTCCTTTTTGATGAGTGTCCACTGACTTAGATAAGACAAATTTAAGAAGGAGAAATTTGTCAGCACTGAATAACTATGATTACTAAATGGAACTTCTATGATTGCTAACAGCTGGTAATCAGGAAAAAGGCTGTTAGCCTGCAAGCAGGGCATGAAGGTTTCTGGAAGCATCTGTTTGGCCATGTTAGAAACAAGATGTTGAACTAGATGTCTCTTTGTTCTCATGTAACTGAGCTGCTTCTATGTTGTGAACGTTTTCCATCTAAATTCTTATATTCGGAAACAAAAAATAGATTTTTATCAATATTGAATGCAAAGGTACAAAATGGTTTTAAACCTTTTCAGATAGTACTAAATATTTTGAACAGTGTTCCACTTAGTGTAATTTCTGAGGGCATTGGTCCTTTGTGACAGCATGTTCATTACATAATTCAACTTTTATTTAATTTTACTGCTACATTTTCCATAGAAGTGCAGCTGGTTACATTTCTAAGAAAAACTCTAATACACCCAATTGTCCACTTAAATACAATTCGCATAGTCTTCATTTTGGAAGAGTTTTGCCTTTGTTTATTGTATTGTCATATTCTACAGCCAAAATCACAGCTAACAATTTTAAGGATTTGTAATGCATTGCTAAATATCCCTTTTGGATTCATGTTTTCTTTTTAAAAAATTGCAGTTGAGTCTTATGGTATCATGCTGAAGACTAAGTAGAAGATTTTGCAGAATTACTCTATGTAAAAAATAGGACATCTTCCTTATTGAGTCACTGTAGAGAAAAGGAGAAACATGTTGCCACAATTTATTAGAAACTATAGATTGGTGGTCCTTGACTTACACTCATTCATTTAATTACTGTTTACAGTAGTAAAGTTGGAGTAGTGCTGAAAAGATGACATAGCCAACTCTTGTGCTTACAACTATTGCAATATCCCCATGGTCATGTGATTAACCTTCAAGCTCTTGGCAACCAGCATGTGTATCTATGATGGTTGCAGAGACTGAGGGTCACAACATCGCCATTTCAACTTTCCCAGGGGCTTCCAATAAGTAAAGTTAGTAGGAGAAGACAGATTTGTTTAGTGACCACATGATTTGCTTAATGACCACAGCCAAAAGGTCATAAATTCAGGTACAACTAACTTAACACTTAGCAACAGGCGTTTTGGTCCCAATTATGGTCGAAAATTGAGGACTAACTATATTGTTTTAGATAAAGTAATCATGCTTTTTTAGTTCTTCTCCAATGTGCTGAGCAGAGAATCCAAAAAATGGGTTAACTCCACCTTTCTGCCCAGAGACTGTCCTTTTAAACTTTGTAGCCCTGCCTCTCTTGACTGTGTCCCAGTTTTAACTCAGTGTTAGCTCCAGAGAGACGCGTTTAACAAGAACTCAGAGGAAAAAAAAGGGCAGAGTTAAATTCTTTGGATTCTCACGGAGGCAGGAAGATGGGATTTTAATGTGGATTGCTTCTCGTATTTTTTTTTCTTTTTAAAAAAACGTTAGCTGTTTGGCACAGGAATGGCCAAAACAAATCAGCTTTTTTTTTTTTTGCCAATGTCCCAATTATGGTAGAAAATTGAGGACTAACTATATTGTTTTAGATCAAGTAATTATGCTTTTTTAGTTCTCTTGATTAACATGTATTTATCTTATGGTGTACATAGAGTTAGCCAGCCATACAAATCTAATAAATAATCCAATAAATGGCTAAGCGTAAACGGTTCAAAAATATTTTAGCTTTTTTTCTTGCTTATTTCCTTTTCTCTCTCTTTTTTTTTCAATTCAAGCATTCTGTGTTTGAATATTTTAGGATTTTCAATTTTGCATGATTTGTCATATATGAGTGCTAATGGTTCTGAGAACCCAGCTAACACTGATGGAATCTATAGTGAACTCATTAAATCTGCTTTGATTTGAATATACTTCACCTATTTTGTTTTTGCCTTGACCATTGGTTATCATGACTTATGATGCTTTCTCACTCTTATCATAGTTTTTAAATTGCTGTTTAAAAACCTGTTTATAACTTTTAATGTTCTTGGTTAATTGATGCAAGCTTACCTAGCTGAATTTTAGTTATTTGATTGTGTTTTTTTTTTCATCTATTATTAGACACTTGTGTTGCTAGCCAGAAATTTGTAGCACTTTTTCTTTTGGTTATTTTCCACTTGAAAGAAAATAGCATTGGGCAAATAAGAGAATTCTATATATTTATGTATGTATAATTTTACATACATTCTATGTATGTATAATTAAATTTATCTTTTTCTTTGTGTTTGTACCTAAATTTTAAAGGTAAGGATGGATGTTACAATTCTGTGTTAAAGCAAGTCTTCTACAACTTTCGTTTTTATGAATAGTACAAAATAATTAAAGAAAAAAATACCTTGTTCCTCATTCTTTATCCAGTTTACATGCTTTTTGGGGGAATCTGTAATCCAGGGCTGGCCTTAGGAAACAATAAATTTATACTGTGTGTGTGTGTGTGTGTGTGTGTGTGTGTGTGTGTGTAATTTTTTTCAGCAAAATTGGCCATAAATTGGTGACTTTTCATGGGTAATTAAGAGTAGTATTTTCTGTAGACTTCTTCCATTGTGTAATTCGAACAAAAGAGTTAAGGCACTTGAGAAATCTTCAGCCACAACATTTGAAGATTAAATAGTTTCCTTTTTCATTAATCCTTATTCAACGATATGATAGCAACATGGTCTCATTGGGCTATTTCCTCCTTTCAGAAAGGAGGCAAAAGCACAGCAACCATGGGAAAGAAAACCTGTGCTTTTCTACTTACATTTAAATTAAACAAATCTAGTAAGGTAAAAAACTTCAGTGAGAAAAAAAATAGGGTCAAGAGAAAAGATCCATTATTTTGTCCATGATGTGTTTCTTTTGCTTCACTGGGAGTCAGTGATGACAACTAAATGAATTATATGGAGAATACTTGTTCCTTGAAATCCTTTCACTGTTAACATATTTGGGTATATATACATATGTGGGTATATACATAATTTTGTATTTATTTAGTCATATTTATGTAGTGTGTATTGGATGTGGTGGCCGTTTGAGAGCTGTATGCAACGAAATTTCATTTTTAATGTATTCCAATTAATGTACAGGCAAAGTGACAATAAAGTTGTTCTATTCTTTCAACCTCTTGCCTGTTATCCTACCTTTATAATAATCATGATGTCTTCCTGTTATGGCAGTTGCTAGCTATCAAATATAGTATATTGTAATACAGACATGCCTCTACTTACAAACAGGTTACATTCTGAAAGGCTGTTTTGTTATATTAGTTTTCCAGTACTAAGTTGTGGTTTGTGGAAGTAGCTGCTATTTAATGGTTAGTTGGGCATAGTAGTTATCTCTGGTGATGTACATGGTTATGAATGTCTTACCTGGTTCCTAAGTTTAGACAAAGGTTATACTTGTGTATTCATGATGCAGTCATGATGCAATAATACTGTTTGACCTTAAGTACATATATTTAAACTAAGCACTAATGTACATAATGAACGCAATGATTTTATTAGATTCTTTGGAAAAGATTTTTTATAATTCTATATCATATTGCTGAAAGAGTGAAGTTACGTGGGAAGACAGTTTTTGTTAAATGTACTACTTGCTTAACAACTGTTTAAAGTTATGATGGGTTCCCCCAAAAGTTATGTATGATCTGTCCTCAAAGTTATGACTGTCATGCACACACATCATCCCTGTGATTCTATGGTCACATTTCAGGTGCTTGGCAGCTGGCTTGCATTTATGACCAGTTATAGTATTCTGTGGTTTCTGGCAAAAAATGTTCATTTGTAAGAATTAATTTGCTTAGTGATCATGTGGTTTGTTTGATGATTGTGGCGAAATTATTTTATAGATAGTTGTAAACTCAAGTCATGGTGACCCACTTAATGACTGCAACAAGTTATGACTAAAATTCTGGGCTCAATTGTGGTTGTTTAGTGAGGATTAGCTGTAATAGTCCCTTTAGTTGCTGTTTCTTTTAAGTTGGACAACTAATTAAGTGATAAGCCAGTTTTAAGGAAGCATTGCTTAGTGTAGCTGATCAATTTTTAAAAATTCAAATTATGTAATTGAATACGTGAAGTATTTACAACAATTAGTCTGCAATTTTGTAAAAATTTGTAAACATTTCCTTTAACATGAATATTCAGATATTTATCCAAATATCATTGCAATGGGTTTTCCGGCAGAACGACTTGAAGGAGTGTACAGAAACAATATTGATGACGTTGTAAGGTAAGAATGTATTTTCAATGTCTTGTCTCAATGACAAGCTTAATATTTTGTTGTTTGTCAGTATGTTTACCATTCTGAATTGAATGAATGAATGAAATTTAACTAGTGATGCCAGCATATAAGAATTGATAAGAGAATAAAAGTATTTTGAAAATTTGGATTCTGTTTTGCAAAAGTATTCAGTTGAGCCAAGAAAGTACTAAGCTTTGAATTTAATATATGTAAAATTTAATATATATATAAAAAAATATTCCCCCATCCATGCCTCTCAGTAATTGCATCACTATCTCATCCATTGAAGTCATTAATTCTTGTGGAAATGGCCTTTCAGCTGTCAAACAGTTAGCTTATTCCTGGCTAAACTAAAAATAAGTTTTAATAAACTTTCTACTTTTCAAACATCAACAGTAGAATTGTTCTTTCACATGATGATTTTGTAGAACTATATGGTATTGATCTCTCAGTAGGTTGAACGTGTTTGTTAGCCTGACTGCTTAGTTTGAAAATTTTTGCCTATGAAATTTATAATAGAGGAATTAAATATTCCAATTATTGCTTATTGAGTAGTACAATAAAAACTCCTATCAAATTTCAGTTATTTCTTACTGAAAGATAGTTTCCCCTCTGTTACTTTCACATTGGCTATAGTACTGAGTGCTGTTGGTCTCCTCTCCCCACCCCCCATGCATAATTGTTAACCCTCCATAATTCTAAAGCCTCCTTGGCTGCCCGAGGTTCAAAATCTGAAAAGGCCATTTCATAATATCTTCCCTTGGGATGTTATTGAAGCAGAGGAAGCTGTGGAAAAACTGGTAGATCACTGGGGAGATGATTATATGTGGAAGGCAGATCATTGTTACAAAAAATCTTACCATCCCACCTATGAGAATTGACCTGAAATTATTTTACTACCTTGCAAAAAGTTTGACAAAAGTTTCCATAAAAGCACAACGGCACAAAAGTGGTGAATGAATTTGGTTGCTTCAAATAATATTTTTCTCTTTTACTATCAGGATGTTAAGTGTAACAATCCCATTTTAATTTGTCACTATCTGTGAACATATTCCTCCAATACCAGGCCACAGATATAGTAAATACATTTTCTTTTTGAAAACTTTTCCTTTATTGTTGCTGCTTCCTTTGTTTATTTTTTAAAAAAATAATTTATTTTTAAACTGAGCTTAGAAAACTCATTTGAGTGTGAGAACGGAAACTTCTCCAAAACAATTTGATGTTTAATTTTTTTATAATACCATAACTGTTACTTAATGTTGCTATCATACAAGTTTTATCATCAATTAGAGTACATATGTATGGTGCAGGGTGGTAAAAATAGGATTATTTTAAAAGAGAAACAAAAATAAGTAGTACTTCGAGTTAAAACTGCCAAACAATAAAAGAATCTTTTGTTCCCTCAGACCTAGTATCTTCTTTATTGCATATGATTTATAGGACTGAATAGTTTTATATAGACACAGTTCTTTATGTCACAGTTATAATTTGGAGGCTGAGATCCTTGAACCGCATATTTAATTTAAAGCTTTCAGAGAGGTGAAGTGAAAACCCCCTCATAGTATTAAGGCTGTCACTTCCTCTAAAAAGCACAGCACAATTGTTTTGTAGCTTTTCAAGGTGCCTTTCCCCTCAAACTATGGGTCATGCCACAGTTTGGCATAAATATGTACTCAGCCTGGGATAGCTATAAAAACAACTGTTTTTATGGTAGATATGTCTACAATGATTCCTAAACTTCTCTAAACTTGCCTCAAGTATTATCGGTTCTAACTTGGAGAATAAACATGATCTCAATTCAGATGGCTTTTTAAATACTACATAAATCAATCTCTTACCATTTTTATCCTGCCTTAGTGTTCAGACTGATTACTTTTGTAGTAAAACTAGTACCCAGTGCAATTCCAGTTGTCTTATTTTAACTGTCTTCAAGAAGAAACTATGACAAAGTGATTATCTTTCTGTTGAGATCAGAAGTTTTTGCTTTCTTTATTAAATCCTCAAAAAATTTCCATGTGTTCACTAAGAGTTGACAGTAACTTAATGACATGTAATCATCAATTATTTAATAAAACAGATTAAAAAAGAGAAAACAAAAAAATTCAAAAGGAAAAAATAAAAATACTGTAATTACGAGACAAATTGCATTCATATTAAACGGATAACAACATTCCTTATACCCTATATAATATACATACATCATACATTGTATGCATATTTTGAAACAGGAAGCCTTGAAATCTTTGATATCTTTGATTTTTGGAGGTCCAACAGTTTATATTTGATTTAAATTTGAGAGTAAAAGTTTCACTCTGACTAGTTCCACTCATCATTAATAGTATCATTATAATAGTAATGATAAAATGTTTTCTTGTACAAAGAAACTCAATCTGCTCCATGTGCAGAATCAATCAATACTATTTCTGGTAGGAAATGTTACAGAGAATGGAAGAATTTTGGTATTTTAGTTGCATCCAGTTGCATTCAGAGATTTAAAAAAGGATAAAACAATTCTTTAAAAAGCAAAACTGAAGAATAGGGTGCCTTTCTTCCAAAGACCTGATTCGTCTTATTAATTGAAATACTTTAAAAATAGGTATTAGAGCAAACAAAAGAATCTTGAAATAAGTACTTTAATGTTGGAACTGTTAAACAGTGGTTACATTTGTGGTTTTGACTTACTGGCTTTCTGTTGATTCATTTTCTCATCCAGAAACTTGACAATGAAGCTTAATAGACTATGAAGAGGGTAGTAAGTTGTCAAAGGAACAAGAATCAGTTATGATTTGAGAATTGTTCTGTGCAAATACATTTCATGGATAGATCAAATCTGGAGGTATTTCAGTTGCATGAATACTTGAAAAAAGAAACTTCAGTATATTGTCAGAAATGGTGTAGCTCCCCTGCTTGGGCGGCAGGGTTGGACTAGATGACCTACAAGGTCCCTTCCAACTCTGTTAATCTATATCTATATATTACTACTTCTCAGATTATATATACTGATTAGTTTAATTTGTATATACCCAAAGTGAATAAAACTTTTATTACACTGTAATGCAATTTTTAACCAAGTTAGATTTTAAAAGTAATCTGTTTAACGACAAATATATTAACTAAATACAAATCTAAAATATTTTACAATTCAGCTTGATATTACTACAATATATATTTGTTAAAACGTGCTTTTAAAAGAATCATGGTTAACTTGCTATGATAGTAAATTATTCAGAAAAAAGGACTTTAAAAATATTAATGATCATATATCATGTACTAATAGTATGGCATATTTTGGACAAGGAGATCTAGAATTTGAGGAATAGCATTCTGATTCTTTATCTCAAGATAAAATGAGTAAAATAATTCTATAAAAAACCGCATTTACTCTAAAATTGAAGCTTTATGAAGGACACAGGATTTGGATGTATTTCAGTACATCGCTATAAGAATACATTTTTATACATTTTTTCTCTGGGATTTAGGGGTGAAATAATCATAATTTATGAGCTGGCATGTATAACAAATATCTGTCCATTTTTGCAATAACGCTAAACCATTAATTCTGTTTCAAGTGTGCAGTTGCAATGTGCTGATGCATAAAGCTTAATCAGTTCATCTAAGTAGTTAAATACCATTGAAGCCACAATTAAACAGATACTTTAATACTAACAATGTAGATTGAATTACTTATAAGTAAACAATAATTCATAAATAGATTTGAAATCCTGAGTTGATGATTTATCATAGCATACAGATTTTGTTAGGTGTCCAAGCTAGAACTCAGCAAAAGCTTCCCAGACAGTCTACTCAACAAGACTAGATAGGAATCTTTATTCTGTACCAAGATGAAGCCAATATAAACAGTTGATCTTCTCTACCATCATTAGCATATAGTCTTTTCTTATCCAAACTACAGCTTAAATCTGGTGCTGCTTTGTCCTGCCTTTCTCATAGCTTACAGATTGTTGCCTTGGACTTTTCAGTTTTGAAGCTGTTGATTATTTAGATAACTGACATCTTTGCCCTAAGAAACTTAGATCCCCTTTTAAACTCTCAGTTATTTAACCTCTATTAAATCTCATTGATGTTTGATGTGTTAAGAACTGGTTCTGCTAAACTTTTTTCAGTTTGAGAAATATTGATTGATGAAGTTAGATTATGATTATGCAAGAAATAATCACACTTGTCTAAATATGTGTGATAAATTTTATGAGTGGTTTTTGATAAATGGTGCAATGCCCCAGCATTTGAAGGAATTATTTCAATTGTTGACATACCAATAACCACACAGCACATGAGTAAAATTTAACTATAATTGTTGAATATTGGGATTTTCTAGAATAGTGAAAGAAAATTACTACTGCACATTCTTTATTGTGGATGTAATTAAAATGCATAGAACCACATCTTTGTTTAAAAACCTGATTGTTTGACATTGGGGTTTATTCTACTGAAATCAGACAAATTTGAAACTGGCTCTGCTTTGTTTTCAATTGTGAAGTAGAGTTGCATTTATTTTTATTTCGGACAGATTGTATAAAAGTTAAAATTAAATTTCAGTGTAGATGGTGCTAGAAATTCAACTTTCTTTAGTTCAGTAACAGGAATAATATGTATGTATGTATATATGGTATTCAGCTTTGTTCGGGTATTTGCCCACGTCATTATAGTTGTGCTTTTAAAGTTGTAGCAACGTTTCGGCAGAATCTCATCTGCCATCATCAGGCTTCTGTATAGTGTTCATCTGTGAGTCAGACTTTCACAGCCGTTTCAGTTTTAAATTTGGGGCTAGCTTACGCTGTGCCAGAATAGTTTTTTCTTCATCCTGATTGGTTGGGAGTCTTGGTCTGTGTTTATTGGTCTTGGAGTTTGCTGTGTTCTGCTTGATTGGTGTTTCTAATATCTTCTGTCTGTTTTGTAGCTTTTTTTGTCTTGATTGGCTGGCAACATTGTGTTTCCTGTACTGGAGGCTTTTAATGCGGCTTGGCTCCAAGTAAATGGATGGCTATCATTTATTAAGAAGCTAGGTTTCATCTGGGTGCCTGGTTGGGGTGTGTTTGAGCTGGAGGTATCAGGGGGAGTTAGTTTGTGCCCAGGTGTTTTCCTGGTTTGTGGTGTGGAGATTTTTTTGTTTGAGAGTGCAGGCTTCCAGATAATTGACAGTCAGATGGAGTCATCTCTTCTATTCATGCTTTCAGGTCTTTTTTCAATCTCTATGGCTTCTCTGATAATTCTGTAGCTGGGGTTTCCTATAGTGGCTAGGGTTTTGGTGCCATTGAAGTCGATGCTATGACCTGTGGCTGTCCTGCCCTACATAAGAGGTACTACAGACAAAATCAGTAAGATACTACACAGGCATCACATCAAGACTGCCTTCAAAACAGACAAAAAAATAGCAGCCATCCTTAGAAACCCCAAAGATAAAATTGACCTGGAAAACCAAGGCATATATGAAGTCCCCTGTGCATCATGCCTGGCCACATACATTGGACAGACCAATAGAAGAATAAGTACCCGCCTGGATGAACACAAAAATGCAGTAAAAAAGCTGGAACACACTTCCTCACTAGTCCAACACATGAAAGCCACAGGTCATAGCATCGACTTCAATGGCACCAAAACCCTAACCACTATAGAAAACCCCAGCTACAGAATTATCAGAGAAGCCACAGAGATTGAAAAAAGACCTGAAAGCATGAATAGAAGAGATGACTCCACCAGATTGTCAATTATCTGGAAGCCTGCACTCTCAAACAAAAAAAATCTCCACACCACAAGCCGGGTAAACACCTGGGCACAAACAAGACTCCCCCTGATACCTCCAGCTCAAACATACCCCAACCAGGCACCCAGATGAAACCTAGTTTCCTAATAAATGATAGCCAGCCGTTTACTCAGAGCCAAGCTGCACTAAAAGCCTCCAGTACAGGAAACACAATGTTGCCAGCCAATCAAGACAAAAAAAGCTACAAAACAGACAGAAGATATTAGAAACACCAATCAAGCAGAACACAGCAAACTCCAAGACCAATAAACACAGGCCAAGACTCCCAACCAATCAGGATGAAGAAAAAACCATTCTGGCACAGCGTAGGCTAGCCCCAAATTTAAAACTGAAATGGGTGTGAAAGTCTGACTCACAGACGAACACAATACAGAAGCCTGATGATGGCAGATGAGATTCTGCCGAAACGTTGCTACAACTTTAAAGGCACAACTATAATATTAGACGTGGGAAAATACCTGAACAGAGCTGAATACGAATACATATACATATACATGCATGTGCGTATACATATCTATATCTATCTATCTATCTATCTATCTATCTATCTATCTATCTATCTATCTATCTATCTATGAGAAAAGCAGTAGTTGGTGTGTTATATCCATAAAATATTATTTGATCAAATTGCTCTCAAACATATTTTATTTAATTTTTTAAAAAATATCAAAATGAGTTTAATGTATCACTTTTCTTTCAAGGTTTCTGGATTCAAAACATAAAAACCATTACAAGATATACAATCTGTAAGTATGTTTTTTTTACGTAGATTCTATAGTTACTGGCCTTAAATATATTAAAATGCATTAGAGCAGTGGACTCCAACCTTTTGGATGCCCGGGACCAGTTCTGTGGAGGGCAGTTTTTCTGTGGGCTGGGATGTGGTTTCGTGCACTGCCTGCCTCACTTGTACATCCTGGTTCTTTAACAGGAACCCTATGAAACAATGATATATCACCTAAGCTTGTTTTAGTTTTAGCAAGTGAATGATTTCATAATGAGTAAAAAGAGAATTGAAGCATTAGTAACTCATAAGTTGAGATTCTACTTTATTCTGTAAAGTAATTAAGAATTTGGAGTTTAATTCCTAATGATCCTTATTAGGAAAAGCAGGTATAAAAATATTTTAATATTGATTTTCTTAGTGTAATTTTTAAAAAAGATTCAATATATTCATATTGAAATCTAGGTTTGATGTTTAAGAGGAATAAGGGGCATTATTATATTACCTGCTTCGCTACTCAGTTCAATGTTATTTAGGTAGGAGTTGCTTTTATTTGTTTGTAGAAGAGAGTTATTAGGAAAGGAAATGTATATTTAGTTCCAAATTTGTCGAGGAATATTATATCTGAACGGTGATATGAACTCACATTTTATTTGAGTTAATCATCTTTCCTATAATCACATTTTCTATTGTTTTCAGATTTATGTGCTCTGTAATTTTATTACTTAAAGTAGAAATTTATTAGGACTTAGGTGTATAGTGATTGTCACACTAATGCCACAAACAAGAGAAACAATTCTATACATAGCTGTAATGTTTTCAAATGTACAAGTATTCCTCTTTTACCCACTGTAATTGAGACTAATCCATTGCTAAGAAATGTGGTCATTAAGTGAAACTTCAAGCAACTACATCTTACTTAATGGTGTTAGTTCCAGCTGCATTTACTGGTAGTTCTTGACTTGCAACACTTCGTTTAGTGACCATTTGAAGTTACAACAGCACTGAAAAAAGTGACATGACCATTTTTCACACTTATGACCATTGCAGCATCCCCATGGTCACATCATTTACATTCAGATGCTGGACGACTGGTTCATATTTATTACATTTGCAGTGTCCTGGGGATCATGTGATCCCCTTTTGTGAACTTCTGACAAGGAAAGTCAATGTGGAAGCTAGATTCACTTAACAATTGTGTCTCTATTTGAACAAACTGCAGCGTTTCGCTTAATAAATATGTCAAGAAAAGTTGTAAAATGGGACAAAGCTCACTTAACAAATTCCTCACTTAGCAACATAAATTCTGGGTGCCATTGTGCTCGTAAGTCAAAGACTACCTGTAATTGGGATTAAACGAATTGCCTACAGCCCGTAGCGCTATATCAGGTGACTGCGAATTATGGCTTCCTGTCAGCTTCCCCAATGACTGCTTGTCAGAAACTGTGAAGGTGGTAGAGGATGATCATGTGACTGTGTGATGTTGCAATCCTTGAAAATGTGCATCAGTTGCCAAGAGCCTGAATTGCAGTCAGTTGACTGCAGAGACACTGCAATGGCTACAAGTTTGAGGAGTGATCATAAATCTTTTTTTTTCCAGCCCTGTTGCAATTTTGAATGACTTGCTGAAAGAGCCGTTGGCGAGAATTATTTGTACCTGTATTTATCTATATGGCATGAAGAACACCTGAACAGTAGTACTTCACTCTTTTCTTTATGGTTGTAGTATTTGATTGTAGAAAGGAACTTGTAGAAAGGAATTTGTATACAATAGGTTTATCCCCCTACTAAATGATAGAATAATGCTTCATGCAATTTTAACTTTTTTCTTTCAGATGTGCTGAAAGACATTATGACACCGCCAAATTTAACTGCAGAGGTATGTTTGTTTTGTATTTTTCATAAGTTAAGAAACAAGAGAGTAAGCACTAATAAGTCCATTTCAGATCTGAAGTGTTGTGTTTTAATATTAGTAATCTAAGTTTTTCTTTTAGTTTCCTTCCCTTTATTATTTTGTTGGGGGGAGGGGTTAATTCTGGAGGGGTGTCCTCTTCACAAACATTTCATGACCTAGTGACCTCCAACCACGCCAGATATCTCCTAGAACTTCATGCAAGAGTTCAATCTCAAGAATTTCATTTTTGCTCCCTTGTATCCCTATCCCCAACTCTTAAATACTCCCAAAGCAACAATTTAAAAAGACTGAGAGTTAGCCCTGCTCTTTCAATAGCCCTTCAGAAGTTTGGGATGCTGAGGTGTATTCCCCAACTCCTCAGAAATTGCTTACTCTTAAAAGGTTATTACACACTTACACAGCCTGATAGTTATCCAGCAGCTCAACTGTCTATGAGTAGATCTATATTTGTCCGTATTTTGAGAGAGATGAATGAATGTTATACGGGATATATATTTGTGGCTCTTTGCAAGTTTTAGTAAATTAGGACTAATATTTTCTTTATAGTCAGAATTTGCATTTTATTTTAATTTGATCTCTGAGGGCAACAAGAAGTTCAGCTAAGGAAGTGATGATATCTCCAGAGTGTACCCTATCAGCTTTTTGGTAAGAGAGGAATTGAAGCGATTTCTTCGAAACAATAGTAAAATTCATCTCACTGGAGAGAAGGCAGGTATCTTAGATCTCTAAGAAGTTTGTTTTTGGAGGAGAAATCCCTACCCCCCAAAAAAAAAAAAAAATCCTGACTCTCTGGGTCAGATTTCATCATAGTATAAAGCAGATAAAATAAGTAAATAACTTCAATATGTAGTCTGGAAATACTCTTAAGGTCACAGGAGTTAATGCACGGATTATAAATTGTGTACCCTAATATACAATAAGCAAGGAATTAATTTTGTTAATGCATCAGCTTTTGTAGTTGTGTGATCATGTTTATATCATGTTTATAATTTTACTATATCCCTATTTGATATAGTAAAATTTCCATCTTAAAAAAACATCAATATGCTACTTTCTGGATTCCATAGCCTATAGGATTTTATTATTTTCGGATTATTTTAATTTTTAAAAAGGGGACACACATTTATAGCCTGCAGAAGGCTTTGTGACTCTTGCAATTCAAAGCATAACCTCTCAGATGTTTAGTCCCTGTGGCATATTGAAAATAAACTTTTTAGGGGCCTCTCTCTCCTAAGAATTGTACCCACCGATGTAGTAAAATACATGAAAAACTGATGTTATAGCAAGCAGGGTGTAATGATGAGGGGAGTAGCTTTTTTTGTAAATAATTGTTCTGCTTTGTCCACACACATTGAAATAACTATTTTATGAAAGTGGTCATAACATTTCTCAAAATTTTAAAGACCCTAAAAGATAAGGACCCTTAATTCTGTGTCTTGTTGGGAATGGACATATATTTAACAGTAAAGGGCTATTGCTGAGGAGGAGCAGCAAATAGGCTTCTTGTAAAAACATGTAAAATGTGTATTTTTAAACTGGAAATCACAATTGAAAGAAAGAAAGCAGTTCATATATCAACTATAAAGAATATTATTTTGCACGTTGTGCTTAGCTTAAATTCAACAGAATTTAAGAGCAGCTGCCTTTCTCAAAAAGTTCCAGCCGAAGGGGTGGAGGTTAGAGCAAGTATGAGAGACCTGTGTGTGCAGCCCTTTCTCTACCAAGATTGAGCCTTTCACGTGTTTAATCATGCCTGAATAAGGTCTCTATTTTTTCATGATCTGGATATCATGAAGGCTTACAGCCTCTGTTTAAAAGTGTCCATTGTACCACAACTTCTCAATAGTGACCTCATCCAAAGGAGTTTTTTTCCTAGATTGCCTCAGAAATGTAACTATATAATCCCTTCCCAGCCATTATCAAGAAGGAATTAAGGGACTGTTAACATTGCAGTGGAGATAAATTGCCAGGGTGAGAAGAATCCCATATGAATTGCCAATCTGCAAGAATGGATATAGCTTTGTAGAAAGTTTAGCAGTTTTCTTCTGGTACTTTTAGTGATTTAAGGAACTTTTGATACTCATTGATATGCAGGCTGAAGCTACTCAGAAGAATATTTTCTTACATTTGGTGGTGAAATACTTTTTGTTGCTGACAAGCTTGGTAGCTTTTGATTTGTCTGAGTATACCTCATTGATTTCACACCTTGCAACTAAATTTTGTACTAAGGAAATAAGATAATTGTCTTATCTCAGTTTCATTACATTTATTTTACCACCCACGAACTTGATTTAATGTGATTCATAAATGATTCTTTAATGCTATGTAATTCATACTTCTCCACACATACCCTGGCTGATAGATAGTAGAAAATTTGCTTTCTTAAATTCACTGATTAATTTCACATATAGTTGATTGAAACCAAGAGTAAAAACAGACTCTTCTATTTGTGTTGCTGGTGCTAAATGCAAAAGTTGACAGAGGGTGTTAATGAGTTTAAAGATGTTTCATATGAAACCCAATCATATTTTACATCTAGTTGCAATTATTGTTTCTGCGCATATGTAAAACCAAAGCCATGGGTATATCTCTTAACTATTTTTTTAAAAAACAACCCTAAATGGTCAGATAGATTATTTAGACTAAATTGCAGGTAGTTTTCAGTATCTAGATTTTTTTTCATTGGAGTTTCCTGGAGGAAATGGGGAGCCAGGAAGATTTTGAGTTGTGAAGTCAGTATTATTAAAATAAGCCGTACATGGTAATCTTTAATAGAGTTAGACTTAAAAATACCCATTTTTTTATTTAAGGAATTAAATAACAGTTTTTTTAGCAAGGAATACTACAAATATATTTGAAAATTAGTGTTCAATTGAATAATACAATTTTTTGCTTTATAGTTGCACAGTACCCTTTTGAAGACCACAACCCACCACAGCTAGAGCTCATCAAACCTTTTTGTGAAGATCTTGATCGATGGCTTAGTGAAGATGGCAATCATGTTGCAGCAATCCACTGTAAAGCTGGAAAGGGACGAACTGGTGTAATGATTTGTGCTTATTTGTTACATCGAGGAAGGTTTCAGAAGGCACAAGAAGCCCTAGATTTTTATGGGGAAGTAAGGACCAGAGATAAAAAGGTAAGAAATTTGCTTTTTCCTTGTCAATGTTCTTTTCTTTGTTGACTCTTGATTCTTAGATTTCATTGGGGAGGGTGTCCTTACTGTATTAGGGATGGTGAACATACAATTAATAAATAATAATGCAATGTTATTTAATTTCCTTTGAATTACATGATCAGAAACATCTTCCTTTAGGAAAAAATGTACTTGTGTTTCTTTGCAATGCTAAAGTAAAATTTATTTAGGATTTCAGATTCTCCATAGTGTACTTTGCTCCAGTTTTTTGGATTTGAAAACTGGTTATACTAAACATTCAGTCACTTTGAGAATATTCTTTTAGAACATGGTTATGATAATATTTGAGAAATAGATTTATTTCCTGTTTCCAGTGTCTAGTTTCATATAAGTATAGTATCATTAATTTTTTACTAGATATACAGTGACTAGAGGCACTTTGCTGAATTTAGCTAATTTAAAACAGCTCAATAAACCAGTTCTGTTAAAATTTAGATGGGAAACTGCCAGAAAATCCCAAGGCCACAAACTGGGAAATTAGGGAAGAAAGAATGAAAGAAACATCCTGGAAGAAGGCAATAGCAAATGACTTAATTTATTGCCAAGAAAAGACTATTATAATATCAGCATAGTCATTAGAATGCAAGGTCAATCTGCAGGGCCCTTACCTTGTTAAGAAAATTACATATTTCCCTTTGATCCATGTCAGAAATATATTTATTAAAAGAGGAAATACACATAATGAAAGCCTCACATCGGATTATCTTACTGATGCAGCTGTTAAGAGCACAGCTATTTTTCATTTGGGAAGGAAGCTGTATTAATGTGTCTGCTTCCTGCTTATATGTTAATAAAGCATCAGTTGCTTAGTTGGTTCATTGTATGTATTTTCAGTTAATTGATCTATTTAACTCTGCAAAAAGGCTACCAGTTTTAGACGAACCATACACTATTTTAAAAGGTACATTAGTTCATAATAATGAGGACAAACATCTGCTTTCCAAATATTTTAGAAAGTGCATGCCTTCAAAAAAAATCTGTTGGTTAGTTTAATTGAACATTTTTTTACAAAAGGATTTTAATAGATTAAAAGCTGGTTGAAACTGAAAGTTTCAATTTTAAAATTAAGGAAGTTTGTAACCATCATTTCCAAACTCTTGCTTTTTCAATATATGTACAATTGACATTGCACTTAGCCAATGTTGCAAATTGCATTTTCCTATTCTCCCTTGTAAGGCTGCGACAGGTCAGGTGATTGGGTTGCTCTCGTCCTAGCTGCTTGGACTGAGTCTGTCTAAAAGGCTGATTAGCCTAGCTCCGCCCACTCTGGGTGTCTTCTCCCAGCTTTCGACTCAGTCCTCAGCCAGGACGGACGCAAGTCACTGCCTCTCCTGCCTTTGCAATTGCAAAGGCAGCCTTTACTTGAGGGAAACACCAGGTCCAAATCCCTTATGTCAGAGGCTGAGGCTGAGGCTTTGGGTAGATGGCAGAGTGTCACCTCCTGTCCTTAAGGGCTGAGCATATTTCTGGCACAGATAATGTGCAGGCTGTGTTGCAAATTGCATTTTCCTATTTTATAAATTATATTTGTTGGATGAAGGGGATTATAGAAGAGCTACATTTTACATATATCTTCAGAAAAAAGTATATTTTCAGCTGACAAAATGTCCAGTTAGATGGTTTATTAAGTTGTAACTACTTAACAGATCTTCCTTTTTCTATTCAAACACTATTGTAGGAAAAATATGCTCACAGATCAGTGTTCAAGTGAAAAGAACAATTATTCGTGGTATTTAACTCTTAAATATAAAATGTACATTATAAAATACCAGATAATTTTAAAATATATCAGTCTTGAGAGATACTAGCTAAATCTAAGTTAAATATATTTTGTATTGAATCAAAAATTATTTGATCCTTAAATTCAGAAACCACATTTTCTGTATAGAGTTTTGCAGTTAGTTTGCAATGATGTAACTTCCCCAAAGTTAGCATCAAATTGTAATTTTAGCATGAGAGAGGGTGTAAAGTATGTAATCATTTTATAACTGATCAATGTAAATTTATTTACTTGATGCTACCGCCTTTTGAAATAAAGCATGCCACTTGAAGACCAAGCATTGGTCTCAGCCTAAATGATTTGTACATCCTGCTTAAGATGCTCAAGTTACTAAGGTAGTAAATAATGTAGTTCATTTTGTAGGATGTTTCCTACTTGGATTAAATTGTAACATATTTGAACTCATGGAAAATGATATTTCTAATAAAGTGATTCCATATACGAAACCTTTATTCTCATCCTGTAACAGATTAGGATATTCACAAATCCTGAGACTAATGTTATGTATCCAAGCAGCAATAATTGAAAGTATGCAGTATACTTAGTATACAAAACATAAACCCTGGCCTTTAATAAAATGAAATTTGTGGAATTTATTTTCTCACCACTTATGCAATGTAAGAACTTTATTCTCTAATGTGTAAAAATGAAATGGCAATTGTACTATAATCTCAATAGTTTGTGAGTTTGAAATGAAGACCTTTTGAAGTAACCAGAAATTTTTCACAAAACATTGTGAAAATGTTTAATTTTCAGGAGCTTTTTTGTTTTTTGACCAATCAAAATTTATTTATAGTCTAAGACCAAACACAAGAAAAAGAATAATAATAATAATAAAGTATAATAGCAATAAAAATGAAGTTTTAAAATAGTGTGAAAATCCCAAAGCAATTAACACCAACAATAACATGAGGAACTCATAGCTTCTACTAGCTGTAGCTATTGATCTGAATTTTGCAAACCTCATAGAGGCTTCTGAAGATTAATCATCTAGGAGAAGACAACAAACCCTTGGTTGCAATTGCAATAGGAGCTGTCAACAATTAGAAGTATTAAACTTGATTGTTAGCTGGTGTATAACTAACATTTTACTAACATATGAGACAGAATCCACTTCCTGGTCTGAACAGAAGCAAGTTTAGCTTACATATAGGAACCTTATATATGAACCAGTTGTTGCTTTAACAGGTATTGTCTGCAATTTCCACCAAACTAATGTCCTATATGGAACGTGTGAGATGTTAAAGAAATATCTAGGGTCAGTACAAGGAGGATTGAATTGGATTTGGGGGTGTTTTTTCTGGATTTGCACCTGACAAAAATAGCATTATTAATCTTAGAAGAAGGCAGTCTATTGTTTTAGTCATTTAGTGGGTAATTTCTTCCTTTCATTCTCATGAAATGAAATAAAAGATTACCCACTACTCTATAAAAGTTACATAGAAGGCACTTTTGGGGTGACTAATATTTCTAAGCTTAGTGATGGAATGTGGTATATTGGGTCTAGGAGGAGAGCCTTCTCTGTGGCTGCCCTTTGTGGAATATCCTACTCATGGCCTTCCTCAAAGAGGTCAAAAACCTGGCTCTGTGTCCTTGCATGGGGGGGCACAGAGGACCATGAAACTGGGGTTGGCTAGTCCCTTGAGAATCCCCCTGCCTGTAATATTCCAATGTTAAATGGCCATCATACGATTCTTTCCCCTCCTTTTGATGTTTAATTATCATCGTTCTATAATTTAATTTTTTAAAACCTTAATTTAATTTTTAATGTTAATGATAATTTTTATACATTTTCATTTATCAATTGTACACTGTCCAGAGACCCTCTGTGATGGAGAGGGGTGGTTTAGAGATATTTTACACACACACACACACACACACACACACACACACACACACACACACACACAGAGAGAGAGAGAGAGAGAGAGAGAGAGAGAGTGGGAGAGAGTCAATTAGTTAGCTAGTTAGTTAGCTAGTTGAGTGTTTAAACTGGAAACCCTCTTGCTCTCCTCTGCCATGGAATCTGGAGAATACAGAGTGATAAAGGTGAGTGGGATAGCCCATGGCCTATTTCAGGGACTGCCTGTTTCCCCTCAAAGCAAGGATCAGACTGACCAAGAGGGGCAGAGATGGAGGTAGGGTGAAGAGAGTTGGAGGCAGTCCCTTCCCTTAGGGGCTAAGAGGGACCAAGCCAGAATGGCTTGTGTTGTGTTGTATACTTGCTTAATATCTTGCAATTCTTGGTTTGTGATTGTCAGGACTGTCAGGATTTCTAATATTAAGCAATGCAGCCATGTGACGTCTGGTTTTATGACTCTATTGCTTTGTAATGGAAAATCCAATCCCACTTGTGAATGTAAGTTGAGGACTAACTGTGTTCAAGGGTAGCTCTGTACTGTATATAGTCCAAACATTATGTGATTAAAGGCATAAATGACTATGAAAAATATCTAGGCCTAATAACAGAAGCATAGTTTTATCCTTAATCTCCTACTAATTTTCCCGATTCTAAAATTTTGACTGTCTCCTGTGATAATACCAGCCATACCCAATATAGCTCTCAAAGACAGAGTAACATGTGGTTCTCAGCTGAAATACGTTTGCACTTGTTGCACCACATGATCCTTCTGAAACTACTTCAGAATTATCCCAGAGTAGTATCCTTTCTCTTTTCAATAAATGATGCTTACATGTATGGAGGGCAAATCATGCCTGAGGCTTAAAAGATAAATTCAGAACTTCAAATGCTTGAAAAAAAAAACTGAGCCAGAAAGTTCTAAAATAACTAAACACAAGATGAACACAACTAGATATGTGGTAGTTTGTGCTGAATATTCTCCAGCTACTATTATCATTTAGAGAGGGACCCTGGTTAGCTGTACTGTTATGCCCTGCAACTTAATGGCTTACCAGTCTGTGGTTTGGTTGTTTGAATAATGAATGCAGCTATTCATTTTTAAAATAAAATGCACAATTGTAAAAGGTTTTTTTTTAATGCATATCATTAGAGATAAGATCAGTTGACAGGGAATATATATTTTGCTGGAATTTGACAAGAGAGAAGTTCACTCTCTGCCTAGGATAATTGCAGTAGACTGCTTCTATCTCTTCTCCAGTCAATTTCTGGCAAGAAATCAACCTCCCCGTTTCATTCACTGGCAAATAAAAATGTCTGATGGATGCCTGTTTGTATAGCATAATTGGTATAATAGTAACTATAGATTCCATGCTGTTGACCCCAAGTCTGCTTGACAGAGCAAAAGAGTAACTTTTTTGTTTTCCCTTTTTTTTTTCCATCATGGTGGTCCGGAATGTTTTTTAAAAAATAATGTCCCTTTCCTGTTTTGGTGGTGATTTGTCATTTCTGTTACTTAAATGCTTTATGGCAATCTCTGGATTGCCTATGGTTTAGGGAAGCAGCTGTGTCACTTTGGGTATAGGAGTCAGTTACACTGTAAAATTGAGTATGGAGCAAACACATTGGAGATTATAGATACAAAATAAGAATGGCTGTGGATTGTAGCAGCTTTCAGACTGACATCAGAAGAATGGTCTTTCCTGATGCTCTCTCAACTTTCCAGTAATGGAAGTCTGTGGATGTAATTTCAGCTTGTAAATAGTCTGGGTATTTATTAAGTGAATATTCTCCCTTCCTGTTTTGGTCAGAGTCGATGGGGACACTGGGCTGATCAATGTGGGAATGCCTTAGTGCTCAAGTTGCTTCAAATATATATAAAGCATTTAAGAAAGTTATCTGTTGGTTTAGTTTAGTTAATTATCAATATTATGTTCCACTCTGTATATCAATTCCATCTTGCCTTGGTGATATGATAGAAGTCTTGAGCTGATGGCTAAGAAGTGCTTGATGGAACAGATTGATATTAATCCCAGCAAAACAAGGTACTGTTTATTGAGAAGCATTCAGAAGCATTTATGTTCCAGAACTCCCACTCTAAATGAAATATCATTACTTCTGAAAGTGAAAAAGGAACAACTTGAGAGTCCTTCTGGACTCACAGCTCCTATTGATGTAGCAAGCGGACACTATAAACAGCAGGACTTTTACTGAGCTTCAGCTGCTGGCCACAATGCGGCTTCTAGATCTGCAGACTCTGATAATGGTTATTTTTATTCATGTTACCTTGTAAGTGATAATTGCAATTTGGTTTACAGGTGGGACCTGCCCTTGAAGGCACATTGAAACTTGCTGTGGTCCAGAATGCACTTCTCTTGCTTATGGTAGCTCATACTGGTACACCAAAATATCAATTTTGTGAGAGCATCCTTATGACCTATAAATGACCTTGTGCTACTGGAACTATCTCATTCATTCCATGCGGGTCAAGAAGTCAGGTTGAAAACTATTCTACCTGCGAAGTCAAGGAGAGGGAGCCAAGAAACAGCCCCTTTACTATAGAAACTCACCATTATGGTGAGACATGCCCCTTTCCTGCTGTATTTACAAAAAGCAGTCAAAACTGGACCTTACCAATTAGACTTTAGAGTGTGTAATTTATTTTGAAGTAATCCCAGTTATTTATTTTGTATTTGTTATTTTTGATGTCATAATAGACTGTGTCCATTTTATTTATATTTATGGAAAATTAAATTACTGTTCAAGAACATAAATATAAAAAATGTAGTATGTATGAGTGTTCTCATCAATATAGTTATTTTCTAACTTTCTGTAGATGCTATAGGCATTTTTCTGAAAATCACTTGTACCACAACCAAGTATGCAGTCCATCCAGGTGTAACTTTCTTAAAATTATATTTCCTGGTTTAAAAAGTTCTCACCTCTAGTTATCAGTTAGATTCAGTTCAATATATCTGTCCCTTATATCCATATCCAGAGATTTTCTCAGTGAGAGGTTAAGATATACAAGAGTTGAATGAAAATACTAGTGCTTCCTTAAGTTTAATTAATATTTTAATAAATGAAACAGGAAAAATAATCTTTGAAATGAGATTTTGTTTTGCTACCTCTATCTATTATATCATAATTACTACCACTTTTGGACACATTCTTAAAGCTGTTACAAAAAAACCCCAGTACATTATCCCTTCAATCACTCAACAGTTGTTTTCAACTCTTCAATTGAATCAAACAGATTTCTTCAAGTTTGACAAAAAGGTAAAAGTCACAAGGCCCTGAGCCTGGACTATGTGGCAGTTGAAGAAAGGAAGTGAGATCCAGCTTCATGGGTCTCTAATGTGCTAATGTGCTTTGAGATGATAGTAGTGCCCAGTTCAAATAAATCCAAGCGAATAGTACCATCTGCATCAAAAGCACACAGTCACGGGTTTTCCTGCTGAAGTCTTGATTCTTAGTTGCTATTTTTATTTATTTTTTGCCAGTGAAGCTTTGCAATGATATTCCATGGACTGATACTTTGTCTCCAGGTCATAGTGTACCTATGCTTTTTTACCTGTCATAATGCTATGAAGAAATGTCTAACACTCATTCTTGAAGCATGACATCAGTTGCTGGCAAATTTCAACTTCTGATATTTGATTTCTGCTATCAGCAGAGAAGGGAACCCATTTTGCAGAAACTTGATAGAATTCAAGAACATCACTGTGACCCACACATACTTGTGAAATGCCAAGATTGGCAGCAATTTCCCATTGAGTCATCTGCTGATTGACCTTAATTAATTCATCAACCCTTTCTCACGTGAAACTCATCGAAGGCTATCAGGGACTATCCTCTTCATTCTTGATCACCCAGAACAATTTTTCAGTTTACTATCTTTTTACATTTTTTTCACCAGTGATGCACAGTACTCATACCAACACAGCTATCTCTATAAACAACCTGATTTGGCAGGGAATTACAATTGGAGGGATTCCTTTGGCAGTAAAAACAATTCTGTCATGGCGTATCGCTTAAAGTGCTGATGAGTATTAAACTGTAGGGTCCCATTTCGTGAACAACAATAGCACAATATTTTCTTGTGTTAAATTTATATTTTACCAACAAAGATAAAAGGGGATTAGTATAGATCTATTTCAAGCTATTTGGCTCTCATCAAATAGCCATACCTTCTGGGGTTTAAATCCAAATCCCAGAAGGGTATGGCTAGCTGACGAGAGCTAAATAGCTTAAAATAGATCTATACTAGTCCCCCTTTATTTCTTTGTAGTAAAATAAACATTTAACACAAAAAATAGTTTGTCGCAAAAGCGACTGCTTGCAGAGGATTGGGGTTGAAAGGGAAAAGTGGAAGCAGTATGCTCTGTCCCGTATTTGGATAGACCAGGTTGCCCTGATATTAAAAAACATAATATTTTCTTATACCAGTTTCCTATGAAATGAATAAACATGCTGAAGACCTCATCAGAGCTTTTTAGCGCATTAGTATTGACATTTGTTAGCAACTTAAGAACATTTCTTTTTATTCAATCTCCATACATGACACCCTATTCTATGTTGCTAATATCCATTCCTTTGGATTACTGTGCAAATTTTGACTGTCCAGTTGCCCATTCTTTCTTGGTCTGAGAATTATTGATTATAACATGGGAAGGGATAAAGCTTATCCTTAGAAAATTTGTCCAGAGTTTTTCAGTAATTTATAATGGCAGAGAGAAAAGCATATATCTCAACGAACATGTTATTAGAGGTTTTGCTTGCTGGCAACGAAGACATCTGTTCTTTCAAGAAAAGGGCATGTACTTTGCATTTCTAATTCTTCAGAAAGATATTTATAATCATGTCATCCCATTGTGTTTAGTAGGGAGATGTCACTGTCGACATATTTCAGTTTATTTCCCTGTCTTTCTTGGCTAATAAGGAGTGTTGTAGATATCCTTTATGCTTTCTCACCATAAATCTTGAATCTCCAAGTGACAATGATTTCTGCCAGGATTTCTTGATATGGAGACATTTCACTAAGCATCTCTCGATAGCATATGACACTTATCCTTTAAGAAATGCATTAACTTGGTTTGTCCATAAAGTTTGCAATGTAGCAGACATTGTGCTATCTTAATAATTAACAGCCCAGAATATTCCAGCTGGAATTTATGTCTGAATTACATGGTGGTTGAAAGCAAAAATGTCATGCAAGTCATCCACACATTATGCAAGCTATAGTAAAACATTGGCACTTCTAATTGTCTTCACTTCATTCACTTGCATGCATTAATTGCCAATCTGCCTAAGAACTCTTCATATTTGTGATTTACAAAGATGATTTCTCAGTATTCTCATTAATTTTCCATTCAAAAGTATATGGGAAAGTGTATCTTATAGAAATTGTAAAAAGTCATAATAGTTGTGAGAGAACTATCCATAATCTTGAGATTGTATAACTCTGATCCGAGATGTATCAAAGTTCTATTAGTATATTTCTCCTTAACAGGCATCACGCAAAATAGTGTGCTGTATCTTGTCTTCATTGAACATATTATGCCAATATTTTACTGCCATTGTTGGAAAGAACTTGTGAACATCCTGATTTAGAAACTGGTAGTACCTCTTTAAGCAAGAGTGGCTTCAACTGAAAGTTTTCCTCACTTGTGGGTCAGTCTCACATACTGGCTTGGAAATATTTTTGCCTACTCTTTATAGAATTACTTCAAATCATTGACATTTTTAGATTGTTTTGCATGTAAAGCTCAGTTCAGGTCAAGCTGCAACCACTTCAATTGGTTTAAGGTCAGTGCTCAACTCAGTCATTGCAAATGTAAATTTTATTTTGCTTCAGTCCTTCTGTTGTAGTTTAAATTCAGTGTTTGGACCATTTTAAGGTTCAGCTCATGGATAGATACCTGACAGTCTTCTGTGGAATTTGCTGGCGCCATCCAGAATGATAGAGAGCTATTTAGGAATCTAATGTTGTAAAGCAGCTTCATGTTGGGTGATGTTCTTTTACTGAAATGCAGTGTTTCGTTTTTTTTCCAAAGTAACTTTTAACATAAATGTCCCAACATTCTCTCTTTCATCTATCTACAAAATGTTCTCATTGTCTGATGGATCATCTAAGTGGTCTATGGCCAACTTGAGTATTATTTCCTGGATGCAGTAGTTTTCCATGGTAGGGTCCCTTGCACACCACTTTTATTCAGTGCTGTCATTATGGTAGACTTATGAACATTTGACATGAGATGATGCAAAATCCATTGTCATTATCCTGAGGTTCTTTGTGACCTTCATATTTTGGTTCGTTTAATATTTTTTGTTGGATGACCACTCCTAGGAATAGTAACAATGGTGGTGTGCTTTGTCCATTTATATACTATCTCTTTTACTGTGGATTGAACTAATGTGTTAGTATATTATAGGTGAGGCTTCTCTAACTCATCCTCAATTATTATCTTATTGATTGGAACATCTAGCTTAGTTTACAATCCGGTAAGAGAACGGGATTTTCATAGGGCTTTTCATACTGTTCCCAGGAAAGACAATAAATGTCTTAATATATTCAGTAAAGACACAACACAGTACCCTATTTTGGGTGTGTTTGCTTAATAAGATTCTATTAACTAGACTTAGAGGAAGCTCTGTTTGCATTGTGGATTACATATTTGGCTAGTTCTAAAGTGTCCACAAATTTTCTCTCATCGTTGTAGCTTTCTGTATTGAATCAACCACAATATTTTCTTCAATTTCACACTATTGCTTATGATAGAATATTGCATCTGTATTTATTAGCTGGATTATACAGACTTGGAAGCTGGAAAACTACCATATGCATCTCCATGTTGAGTTCACTTTTTCTACATCCAAAATAACTCATTGCTCCTTGCTGTTTTTCAGTTTGATTAGTTCCAAGAATGAAATTGTATCTTGCTTTATTCAATTAAAATATGATTGCTTGTTGTACAATTTCAGGAACGTTTCACTCATATTAACAGATTAATATATTCCCCGTTAAAATTTTCTACAAGGTAAGAACTGGTATAGACGTCACTGTGCTTTATTCTACAAGTAGTTGATACGTTTATTGAGCTTTTGAGAAGATAAAGCAACAATCCAAGTCTAAACAGACATACGATACTGTGACAACCTTTTAGGCAGTTATGCAAAAATGATGTAAATTAAGAATGTTTTCAGAAATAAAAGTATTAATAGTTTATTTGATCAATTAACAAAATGGAAAGTAAATGAACAGAAGATAAATCTGCAATATGCGTTGTGACCACCCTTTGCCTTTAAAACAGTATCAATTTTAGGTATATTTGCACACAGTTTTTGAAGGAACTTGGCAGATAGTTGTTCTAAATATCTTGGAGAACTAACCACAGATCTTCTGTGGATGTAGACTGTCTCAAATCTTTCTGTCTCTTCACGTAATCCAAAACAGAATCAATGATGTTGAGATTAGGGCTCTGTGGGGACCAAACCATCACTTCTGGGACTTCTTGTTCTTCTTTACACTAAAGATAATTCTTGATGACATTGGTGGCTGTATGTTTTATTGTCTTGCTGCAGTATAAATTTGAGGCCAATCATAAGCCTCCCTGATGATACGGCATGATGGATAAGTATCTGCCTCTATTTCTCAGCATTGAGGACACCATTGATCTTGACCAAAATCTCCAACTCCATTTGTAGAAATGCAGCCCCAAACTTGCAAGGCACCTCCATCTTGCTTCACTGTTCTCTGACACTCATTATTACACCACTCTCCAGCCCTTCAGAAAACAACTGGAGAGCTACAGCCAAATATTTGAAATTTTGACTCCAGAGCATTTGCTGCCATTTTTCTGTAACACAGTTCCTATGTTTTCATGCAATAGTTGAGTTGCTTAGCCTTATTTCCTGGTCAGAGTTATGGCTTTTTGGTCGCAATTCTTCCAGGAAGACCCCCAGACAGTAGGTGGGTGTACCTGAGTCTCACTGGTTTCTGTCAGTTCTGTGCTGATGGCGCTGATGGCCATCTTCCAGTGTCGAAAGGAAGAAAGCATGATGTGTCTTTCATCTCCTGCATTGTTTCCTTGGTCAACCACTGCATGTACAATCCTCAACGTTGACTGCTTCTTTGTGCTTCTTCAAAAGAGCTTGAACAGCACATCTTGAAACCTCAGTCTGCTTTGAAATCTTTGCCTGGGAGAGACCTTGCTGATGCTGTATAACTACCTTGTGTCTTGTTCCTGTGCTCTGTTTTGCCATGGTGCGTGATGACCTGTGACATGAAACTGTCTTCCACAACCTCAGAGTTAGTAGCGGAGTTTGGCTGCTCCTCACTCTGTTTTAAGCCTCCTAGGCAGCTGTTTCGGTTTCAGTTAGTGACTGTTTCAACCTACATATGAAATCAATGGTCTTTGGCACCTATTTGGTATAACTGGTTAATCATATAGCTACCTCTAATCCTACAAAATTCCTGACTTTGTACAAGTGCTCAAGTGTAAGAATTGATGCTGTTTTGAAGCCGAAGGGTAGCCCCACCAAATATTGATTTCATGTACATTTTTCTTCTGTTTGCTCACTTTGCATTTGGTAAATTGATTAAAATAATATACATGTATGTATGTATGTAAGTATGTATGTATGTATGTATTTTTAATTTACAGCTATTTGCATAACTCCTAGAACTTTTACACACTACTATAGTTCTGGATTTTCTTTTATCAAATACATTGCCTTAATCATAAACAGGCAGCTGCTTGAGGCTCATATCTCTTCTGCCTTCAATTACATCATCAAATAGTGTTATTTTTTTTTACCTTATTTTAGCAAAAAAGCAAATTTAAAAATCATGCATAAGCTTTTGTGTAGACTTGACTCACCTGAAAAGTAGCACCACCCCTAGTAAAGCCTAGCATTTGAGAAACATGTCCCAGAAATTTTAATCATGGCCATGCCAGGAGATTGTTGAAATATGGCCCTTGGCTGTTCCTTCTGCCTGGTAATAATAAAAAATGGCACTTGCCCTGAACTTAAATGTTCTAATACTGAACATAGATATAAGAACTCTCCCAAACTTTAAATTAAAAAAAAGAGTCATCTCAGCATATTTTGCTGAATTCCAATCCAGTTTTTACTAGTTTGATTTGGGATACATCAAGAACCTATTTTTTTAAGAGCTCAAGGTAGCGTACATAGTACTCTCTCCTCATCTCCCAACCACCAGCCCCTGCCTGCAACCTTGTGATATTGTTTGCTCAGACAATAACCACAGAACCTAGCTCAGTAAAGAATCGATAGCAAGATATTTTCTTCAAACCAACCATGAACAGCTAACTGCACTACAAAAAAAATAAATAAATCAAGTTTTCCTAATGGACACAAGCAATTCCTTTTCTTAAGTAGGCTAATTACCAATCTTAACAAACAAAGGCGTGTGAGATTTGTATTTAGCACCTGAAAGTTCAATAGAATTAAAAAAAAGTACTGAGCATATTTTTGTATTTGGCAGTGTGCCTTGACAAAGAAAGCTCTGTACACACACAGCACAGAGGGGACAGTATTACTGCATGATAACTGGAACTAAAACTCCTGATAGCAAAGAATTTTTAAAAAGCAATAAACTTAGCTGTTGGGCAAAATGCTAAATGTATGTTTAACTGATTATTAATATATCCTTCTTCTGCCCTTAGCTAGTTCCAGTCAGTGGGAGTGTAGATGGCACGTTTTAGTGCATTTTATAAATTTCCATGGCTTAGAAGAAAGCATAGATGAGTTCTAGGACACTTGAAATGACATACAGCAAATACATCACTGTGTCCTGATCTTGGGACAAACACTGGATGTTTTGTTCTGAACTCAGAACACTTAAAATGGCCATTTGGTATTGAGAATGATTCAGTACAATCAAAGTATTTTGCTGTGCTTTAAGAACTTGCATGCTTCAAGGAGAGAATAATAAAAGAGTTATTTAACGCTTTATTCTCATATTATGTAAAGAATACTGCCTTACTCAAAGCAGTATATTTCAGAATTTGAAGGTGGTAATCAAGGATTCCTAGCCTTTTCAGTGGCTGCATTTAGAATTCTGAAAGCATTTTATGGGCCTTATCCAAAATGATTGCCACAAAATAGTAAAAGGCCATTTACTGGAAGGCAAACTGCTTAAAGGGGGTCAATATATGCCAAGGGAGATATTATTTTGGACATTAGTGGCTGTTAGATGCCAAGGTGAAGACTCAGAGTATAATTCTCTAGCTGCTATTCTTCACAAAAGCGATCTCTTCAGTAACTGATGATTCCATAAGAATTTAACTTCATCTGTGATATATAGTTGTAAATAACCTTGTTAGTACTTTGAATTAGGTTCGCTGCATTCCCAATTAAACATGAATAAATTTGGGTAGAGACTTTTTCTTGAAAAGTGATGATTATGCATTCAGAATTTGTGGCAGTGAGCACTTTAGTTTTTAAAGAGAATGTTTCTATATATTTTTTTAAGAAATTGGATCTTGATATACTTAAACCTATTAGGGTTGCCAGATAGTTCAAAGTGACCTATAATAATATATTTGCAATAGACAAAATCTCACCTAAAATAAAAAGTGAATTTGATGTTTCAGAATTAAAATAGCGCTGAAAGAAACACTAATCATTAGATATACCCAGTTTAATTTTGTTTTCATTCCAACCATCTGACAAGAGTGTAGTCTTGTCTGTCTCAAAACATAATTGGTCATTAAGCCTTAGTAATATAAATCATTTTTGTCCATTTGATTCTTTTTGTCACCTCTCGGTATCCACCCATTTTATGCAAAGTCTGTTTTTACTTTTGAATTGTTTAAGTGGTTCTGTTCATGTCAATCTCCATGCTAGCACTTGGATGTTTTTGTGACCTCCCATTGTTTCTGTAGAATCCATATAGGCAAATTATAATTATACTTCAGCAGCATGAGATGAACGCTTCGTGTTTTATCTGCTCCCCTTAAAAACAGGAAAAGAAATAAGCAGATTTCTTTCTAGCTCCTTCAAAGTGAACACTCGACTAGCACCAGATAGGCACTTCATATTCCTCCTGCAAGGTGAAAATCCCCCCTCCCCACAATGCCTATTTCCAGTAAATTTCTTGCCTGTTTTTATTTGCCCAACCATACCATGACTGTTTTTATTCCCACTTGTCTAAGCAATTCCTGCATGCATGTTTGGTTCTCGGGAAATATTAATGAATGGTAATCCACTTGAGGTAAAAAGTTAGATGGAATGTCTTTTTTTGAA
Organism: Pseudonaja textilis; assembly: GCF_049901715.1. Lineage (NCBI taxonomy): Eukaryota > Metazoa > Chordata > Lepidosauria > Squamata > Elapidae > Pseudonaja > Pseudonaja textilis. Next base: position 23,460,154 of record NC_141993.1, read on the forward strand.
AAGCAATACTCGATGTTTGAACAAGAGCTAAACTAGAGAAAGACAGCACTTCGAGAATGATGATAGCCAGTTGAAGTACAAGTCACAGAAGTATCAATCACATTCAACTGGGATGAGAAGAAAGATTGAGAGAATATTTAGAGGCTGGAAGAGATCCAAGAGGTTAGCCAGTGCTAAGCAAGTATCATTTATCAGTTCCACCTGAAATTTTGTGTCCTTGTTCTTTGTTCATCAGCCTTATGTTCTTGATGAGCTATTGAGTCCAATTCCTGAACTCTGCATATAAAGTCTTGTCTTTATTTGGCTTTCAGAAGGAAGTGGGTATTGTAGGGCTTGGGTGGATATGCACTCCCAGAACTATCTTAAGTCAGTACTATTGAAGATGATTTCTGATCCCAATTTTTTTTTATACAAAATTTGGAGTTACACATAGGTGGTGTGGAAAATCCGAGCTGCGTGTAAAGAATGTCTTAGAAAAGCAAACAAATTTTTTGCAGATTTTTTATGGATAGAATATACCTTGCATGGAATATGTTATTTTACAATCTGTGAAGTTAAATTGCTTTGATTTCTGCGGTTTTGCAGAAATGACTTTTGCAAGAGTTTACCTATTGATGTTTCATACTTTCCTTGAACAATCTGGATATATTTTTGGACCACTACATGTTAATGAAAGAACATTGCCTCCTTCAAAAAAAAAACTTGTTTTGTTTACCATATGTAAATTCAGGTAGTACTGAACATAACCTGCTTTCAGAATATCAAAACTGTAAGTTTATATTGTGGAGGATGAGTATTGACTTACCTTGCAATCTCTGGACATTTTTTCAAAACTTGCATTTACACAGCAGAAAGCAGGAGATCTATGAAGAGAAGAGTGGTGAAATTACTACAGGTAGTTGTTGACTTATAACCACAATTGAGCCCAAAATTTCCTTTGCTAAGCAAGATAGTTGTTAAGTGAGTTTTGCCCAACTTTACAACCTTTCTTGCCATACTGTTAAATGAATATCTGCAGTTGCTATTAACACGGTTTCTAAGGGAATTCAGGTTCCCTACTGACTTTGTCAGAAGGTCTCAAAAGGTGATCACATGACCCGAGAACACTGCAACTGTCATAAATACATGCCAGTTGCCAAGCGGCTGAATTTTGATCAAATGACCATGGAGATGCTGCAAAGGTCATAAACTGTCAGAAGTGAATTTCTTCAGAGTTGTAGTTTTGAATAGTCACTAAACAAGTGATTGTAAGTCAAGGACTACCTGTAGTCACTTTGCAGAGTGAAATGGACAACATAATCAATTTAATAAATAATACTACAGCAAAACATCTCTACTAAAAACATTCTTTGCCATCCATGCATTTACCAGTAGATAAGAAGAACTCAGGGACAGAATTTGCCTTTTTTAATATTCACCCGCATCAATATCTGTGGTTGATTTTTACACTATACTCCAATTTAATTAGGATAATCCTAAATAAGAGATTATTGAATGTAGCAAAACCTTTCAGCTATCAATTGTATCAAGTCTATCTTGAATATAATTGGCCTTTAGATTAAATTTCTTTAACTAGCATTTGTATTCAAGAGACAAAAATGGAATTTCTTAGATCAAAAAATCATTATTTAATCTATAATGTTTGTTTTTCATAAAGACCTATTGCGGATTAAAATTATAGAAGTAATTGGCCTGTCATCTGTTTTTTTTCCCTATGGATTTTCCCCTCCTTCTAATAGAGTTTCTATATATCCACTTAAAAAGAACACGATCCTGCATTTAAGGCAAGCACATTCCAAACTACTCTAGACCAGGGGTATCAAACTCAAGGCCCAAGGGCCAGACCCAGCCCATGGGGTGCTTAGATCTGGCCCACACGGCTGCCCTGGAAACAGCGAAGAACTGGCCTGTGGTGCCTCTGCCAGCGAAAATGGAGCACAGAAGGGCCACACATGGCCCTCCCAAGCTCAGTTTTTGCTGGCAGAGGGTTGCAGGAGCCCGTTGCAGCCAAAAACGGAGCTCAGGGAGCCCATTTTCGCTGGGCAGAGCACTTGGGCCACATAGGCGCCTGTGACATTGAGCTGGCAACACCCACCCTGTCCCCCTGAGGTCAAACACAATGCTGATGCGGCCCTCAATGAAATCAAGTTTTACATCCCTGCTCTAGACATTGAAAAAAGCAATTCCCATATTCTCCACTTTATCATTGTTTGTCAACTTCATCAGAAACTGATTCTGGAGATTTTCCCTCTCCCCGTAATTGATGTTGATATGCCTCACACTCATAGTATGATGATGCAGAAGTGTGTTTATGGGTATCTGCCAAATGCCATATGTCAGAAAGAACCTAAAGCTGAATTAGTTAGCACGTATGTTTCTTTAATTAATTAGCACGTATGTTCCTCTTGGCTTCTAAGTGCTCACTAAGAAAGGATTTTTTGAAATGACCATCAGAGCATTAGTATTTCCTATATTATTATTAACACGCTCTGATGCTAAGGAGTTCTACTCCCCCTCTTCACCTGAAAAGAAATCTGGTCCAAATGCAAAACACAAGCAGAAGAGAGGAGTTTCAGTTTTAGTTTCAAAGCACCAAGCAGTTTTAGTACAGAACAGTTGAGCTAAGCCACGCCCAGGCTCCTTGTTGTCTCCTTCTTGCTCACATAGCAAATATTGTTTCAGTTACCAAACAGTCCTCAACTCTCTCACACACTGACAGGATGCTAGCCAAATGAATACTGATGGATGCTGGTAGGCAGAGGCAGACTTCCCCCTTATTTTCCTCCCCAAAAACTAAGCTTGAACACACACACACACACACACACACACACACACACACACACACACACACAATTTTAAGGGAGAATTTTATTGGGAAGTAAAAAAAGCAGGATTGGTATAATATCCGTATTATCAGGACAAGGAAATGGGGAGAGAAGAATGAGAAACAAAATAGATTACAAAATAAGTCAAAAACCATAAGGTAGGCAGGCTATATCTTCAGGAAGGATATGTCACTCATGTTCTTCAGCGATGATGTGGGTGTGGTTATTTGCACTTTGTCTCATGCTTTTGCTTTAAACAATAAATAATAAGAGGACTCAATTCACAGATAATACTGAGGAAGAACCACATATCTTCCCATAATGCATATACAATTTTTAATGTACTCCTTGCAGTTAGCAATGTTGTCGCCAAATATAAGGATTTGGAAAACTCAACCAAACATAAAACTACTATGTAAAGTCATATTGTGGTGGTGATGGGAATATTGTAGTATTTTATTGCAGTGCAAAAATGATGGATGTGGTTTTTATAATACTATAAGCTTAGGATAAGAATCACAGTAATAGATTTTGTAGATTAGATTACAAATCACGTTCTATTTGCACACTATTTTTTTCCCAAACAATTCTGTGCTACTTCCTTAGCTATGCACAGTGTAAACTTGGACTGAAGCAACAACAATATTTCAATATACTTTACTCCTCTGCATGTCTTGTAAAAGTGTCTAACCAGTGTGGATTGACTGCCCTCATGAATTGATTAAATTTTATTTGCAATTTGGTGTATAGAAAGTGTATGCTGAAGGCATGTTTTGTAGATCCTCATGGAAAAATAGATCTGGTTTTTTTTTAATGCATTGTGGAAGAGTTACATTAAACATTCAAAACTATCATAAAATATGTATGAAATTGATAGATTGGTTAGGCGCTTGGTGCTCTCTGAGCATGGTTGCTCCACCAACATTGACAGGATGAGCCACTAGTATTTAAACAGAGAGCACACCCCACTCCATTCTATCATTGATGATGTTATCTAGTTCGGTAATGAAATGTCTGCAAAAAGCCAACCAAGCCCAGACAGCACCAAGGACCTCACAGTTCAACCCTGAGCTACAAATATTCTTTTTATTGATATATTTGGTTGCCCATAATCATTCTAATTCCTTTTTAGTCTTTACTTTATGAAAGTGTGTTCAGCTAATGAATTGTGACAATATATGATAAATGTTTTCTTCTTTTTATTAAAGGGAGTGACTATTCCCAGTCAGAGGCGCTATGTATATTATTATAGCTATCTGTTAAAGAATCATCTGGATTACAGACCAGTAGCACTGCTGTTTCATAAAATGATGTTTGAAACAATTCCAATGTTCAGTGGCGGCACTTGCAGTAAGTAACATTTTAAGCAGTTGTATACTATGTGGAATTACATGCAATGTTTGTATATTACTTACTAAAAATTGAAATATGTATAAAGTATTACCAGTAGAATATTAAAAAGTCACTAGTTTTATTTAAATAACCTTCCACATTCTTGGAATATGTATTTCTTAGTCTTTCATCCCTCACTTTTTTCTCCTGCTCAGGTTTTCCTTCCCCTTCTTTCCCCTTCACCTAATTCATTTTGAGTGACCATGACAATTATAGATAACATCTCCTTACTTTGATTTTTCCATATCTTCCAGTAGGTGAGATTCCATAGTTCAATTTGATTCTTCCACAACTTTTGCCTTAGCATTTCGGTTTGCCCAGCAAAATATCCTACACATTTGAATCAGGGTGTATCATGAATGTGATCCCAACATTCTAGTAATGTATCATAAGGTCTAAAAGAATATTGGGAATTCAGCCAGTCTATCTTGAGTTGTTCATGGCAGATGCACAGCAGCACTAGTGATAATAATTCGTTATGCTTCTCCTGGTTGAACATAGGCATTTTAGTATGGCAAGATAACTGTCTACAATCCTTATTTATTTAAATGTAGTGTAGTATAGTAATACAAGACATGACATGACATAACATATAATATTTATACAAAGGTTTTTCTTAAGTCATAAGCTTTTCTATATGCTTTACAGATTTTGCTTAATTATAGCCTGCCCTTAATTTTAGTATATCTACTAGAACAGATAATTAGTATAATAAGCTTTTTAAAAAGAAAAATCAATAGTTAAATTGCTATGTACAGGTAGTCCCTGACTGTTCAAAGTTGCAACAGCACTGAAAAAAAGTGATTATGTCCATTTTTCACACTTACAACCATTGTAGTTGTACTATGGTGACATGATCAAAAATCAGACTTGGGCAATTGACTCATATTTATGACGGTTGCAGTGTCCTGCGCCATGTGATCACCTCTTGTGACCTTCTGGCAAGTAGAGTCAATGAGGAAGCCAGATTCACTTAACCATGTTACTAATTTAACTGCAAGGATTCATGGCAAAAAAAAGTTGTAAAATGGGGCAAAACTCACTTAACAAACATCGTATGTTGAGGGCTACCTGTACATTTTCTCTGAGTAAATTCATTTAGTTAAAGTAAACTAATTTTCAAATGTACTTAGATGTAATTTAATTTTACTTCTTAAATTGCCAATCAAGTTTCTGATACTTTCTATCAGATGAGGTCATTAAAATGATATTTCTCACCATTATATGCCCTGGTCACAAGTCTTTGACATATTGTAAGATGGTATAAATAACTCAGAACTACAGTCACTTTACAGGTGATAGCTATAAGACGGCTATAAAATATGATAAAACAGTTGCTTATCTGCAATTCTAAATCTGTCATTGAGTGTTGGTTTTCTGTCAAGAGCCGAGGTGGCGCAGTGGTTAGAATGCAGTACTGCAGGCTACTTCTGCTCACCGGCTGCCAGCAGTTGGGGTCTCACTGGCTCAAGGTAGACTCAGCCCTCCATCCTTCCGAGATTGGTAAAATGAAGACCCAGATTGTTGGGGCCAATATGCTGACTCCGTAAAACCGCTTAGAGACAGCTGTAAAGCACTGTGAAGTGGTATATATTCAATTCAGTTCAATTATATAAGTCTAAGTACCATTGCTATTGGTTTGACATACCCTGATACGGCAGATTGATGCTAGCTAGTTCTTTATTGGTAGTTTTCAAAATACGACATTTTTTGGTTGAAGAAATGTGGCTTTCTGTGGGCGTGAGGAGGTTAAAACAAGAGAGTTTTGAGAAGCTTGTCTTGAAGTTGCTGCCTTAACATGCAAAGTCTGGTTTCTCCAAAGTTTAGAAAGAGCCAGGAGGAAGGCTTTGCACAGTCTCCTGACTGCCAGCTGATTGGAGCAGAAAGCACTGCAAAGCTTTCAGAATGGTCTTTTTATCCAGAAGGCAGCGGCATCTTGGCAGGATGCAAAGCATCAGCAGAAAGCAACCAGCATTTTCCTTTCTCGATGGTTTTTTTCTTTTGCTGGCAAGGCAGTCAACTGTGTGGCAGGCTCACATGTACACCCCCCACACACACACCAGCTCCACTTAATGACCCACACCTGGAGTGCCGGGATATTTGTTTGTTACACGAGGCAGTTCATTTAACATTTGCCATGACTTCCAACCCTAATGAGCAGGCACCATTATAGTTGTAAGACTGCCTGTGTATTATCTTCCTACAGAAGGTAAATCTCACACCAGTTCAACTTTCCTTTTGTGCTGAGCTGATGTGGAAGCAACAGGAACAGTTTGGGGTTTTCCCAGGTTGGTATACAGGATTGGTATAACTACAGCATAATGTAAGCAGTACTAGATAGTCTTGTCCAAAGTCTTTTTTAAAGGGTTTTTTGTTCGTTTGTTTGTTTACTGTTGCAACACTTTTAGAACTAAGATGGTTCTTTAACCCCATTGTGTAAAATTGTTTTGTTGCACAGATCCTCACTTTGTGGTCTACCAGCTCAAGGTAAAGATATTCACCTCCTCTTCAGGACCTACAAGACGTGAAGACAAATACATGTACTTTGAATTCCCTCAGCCGTTGCCAGTATGCGGTGATATCAAGGTGGAATTCTTCCATAAGCAAAACAAGATGTTGAAAAAGGTTTGTTTTTTTTAACTGGATACGTGTTTGATTTTTTAACTCTTAAGTGCTAAATTTATTCGCCTTCTCTTCATTTATTTCAGGCATTTCCCTTGAATTTCAACAAATCTGAAGGGTTCATGCTTTTACTATCAATGCTGCTGAGCTTAGGTGAAAAACAAAAGCATATGTGTAATATTTATCCACTTTCTATTGTTTGAAATGTTTTGGAAAGCCACTAAAGAAGCCATTCTGTTTTAAATTTCATGAAATTTCCATTTTACAACTTTTAATTTGCAGCATGTGACGTTTTCCAACATTCTTGTAGAATAAACAACTGCTGCAACATTTTAGCTTATTTACAAAATCTAAAAGGATTGCTGTTTTATAATTAGATGAATTTGGGAGAAAACACTCCTAGCTATTGCTCCTGTATAAATGTCCAACTATTGCAGTTATTCTGCAAATTTCCAGTCATCAAAGTTTATGTAACAGCAGTATATAAATAGGTTATTTGTAAGTCCCATTTACGCATAAAGTGCTTGGCAGAATGGGACTTATTTGAAGTGGAAGCGAGAGGATGCAACCAGTCCTTACCCCAGAATAAGCTGATTTTTCTTTTTCAGACTGATTCTGGGGGGAAAGTGGGAGACCTCTAGAAAATTGGTTTACTTTAGTAATTAGTGATTAGGTTGCATGACAAAGTCTACAGATAGTAGTTGAATCTAGAAAAGAGCTTTGGGGGTTTCAGATAGATTTCTTCCCTTTGTTGGGTGCATATGCTCCCCAAAGCTATTCCTAAGGACCAAAGACCCCGTGGAAGGCAGGCAGGCAGGCAGATTTCAGCAGGAGCGTTGGCCTTCTGCTTGTGCAAGAAAGCTGGATCCCGACTAAGGATAAATAGCATGTGTGGTCAATCTTCCTGGCATCTGATCAGACTTTCCATGTGAATCTGATCATTTCTTGTATAAAGAGGGAAACAAAATCAGATGTCACAGTGAATCTTGAGAAGATTGTGGGCATTTATTCACTTGGGATCCTTCTGGAAAGGATTATCCACCTATCGAGTCCTTCCCAAAGACCTGGGATAGACAGATGCTCTTGTTTGATGCTCTTGAAGATGCCGTCTCAGGACACAAGCGGTTGAAAGTAAATTTTGTCAAACGCCAGTGGTATTCAAGTGATTGTGTCTAAGGCATCTATTATTATTGGTACTATCTTTGCTTTTTTGACACATTAATTCTACTTCTATTTTCAGGTCTTTGCATTTTGTGATTTTCTCCAGTTCTTTCTCTGGCTTCTGCCATATCCACTATCCAGACTTGGATAATCTTTGTCTTTCTTATCGACAATCTGGGCTGTTGTGTGGCAGGTGCTTGTCTGTTTGAACTATAAAATCCCAGAGCGCTTTAGCTTCTTCATTTTTTATCACTTTGTCTATTTTGGGGTCCTGTTAGTTGTTGCTTGCAAGCAAATGGTATTTCTTGCAGATCTTCCAATGTGCCTACCATGGTTGTTACATTGCTATGCCATTTTTTATAGTCCATCTGTGTCATCTTGTAGCAGCTAACTAGGTGGGCCGCTGTTTCTTCAGCTTTTTTGCAGAGGTGGCAACTGCTAGCTATAGCTGCCTTCTTCATTCTGGCTTGCTATGCGTTTGCTCTTATGAAGCCAGAATTAACCCCTCTGTCTCTTTCTTCAACTTTCCTGCTCTTAGCCATTGCCAGGTCTTGTTATTTGCTGGGGCTGCTATTTTTGTTTTTAATGTCCTGGCTATCTAATACTTACCCTTGTCATGTCTTTTTTCTATTCTTCATTTGTTTGTTTTTTCTTTATTATTTCTTCACAACAATGTGAAATTCCAGCTGTCCGTTCTTTAGCTGGTGTTGCCCTTCATATGGATTTATTACTAATAATGAATAGGTATTTTGCACCATATGTCTTTCATTTAATAATATGCACCTTAAAAATATTACATGGCGTCATTGACTTGAAAAACAGCAATAAGAGAAAAGTCATTTCAAATCAAGCAAATATAGGGATAAGTAGTGGGAAATTGTAAATATGTTTTCTAGCTAGTAATATAAATTATTTGGGGAATGTAGAATTGAAAAAGTGTAAATGGCAAAAACATAAATCTGTCAAAGATAATAACATTGAATAATACATAACATAATAGGGCATGCACATTCCTTCCTCAATAAACATTAGCATTTGTTATTAATCCCTTTTATACCAGTGTTTCTCAACTTTGGCAACTTTAAGATATGTGGACTTCATCTCTCAGAATTCCCCAGCTAGCGTGCATCAGTTTTTGCTTGTAAAAAAGTCTAGAGATAATTTGCAGTTTCTGGACAGGCTTGAACAATTAAATATTCTCATTCTTCGCTGGTGCACATATGGGCATGGGAGAATACCATTTCTCAGTGATGAGTTTATCATCTTCAGGAGGGAAAAATCTCTCCAAATTTGCTTTACTAATAAATGCTAATTTATTAGGCAAATGTCAACCTGCATTTATAGGGAGTTTTGTGTCTAAGGCCAGGCCTGATTGAGAGGGTTGTGGAAAATTTAATACCTGTATACTCAAAACTATATCATAATAAAAGACTACTGTCTTGATGGGTGAGCAGTGCAGCTACCTTAGTAACTAAATATTAAATTTTCAATCAATTTTAGAGATATTTTAATAGTTTAATATCCTTTTGCTTTATGTTCTTGAAATGTATTTCAGTAGGATGATGGATGGTATGTGCTACTCTGGAATGCCTTGGGTCAGTTATTATCAATATCATGTTTAAAAAAATTAGTATCTTTCATGTTTGCTAAATAGAAAAGTACTGAACAAGGCATACAGGTAGTCTTCAACCTACAAGTACAATTGAGCCCAAAATTTCTGTTGCAAGACAGTTGTTAAGTGAATTTTGCCCCATTTTATGACCTTTCTTGCCACAGTTGTTAAGTGAGTCATTGCTATTAAGTTAGTAACACATTAGTTAAGTGAATCTTGCTTCGCTATTGATTTTGCTTGACAGAAAGTCACAAAAGGAGACACTGAAACTGTCATAGATATGAGTCAATTTCCAAATATCTAGTTTTTGATCATATGACCCTGGGGATGCTACAACGGTCGTAAATGTGGAAAAGTGATCATAGGTCTCTTTTTTTCAGTGCCATTATAACCTTGAAGAATCTCTAAATGAATGTTGTAAGCCGAGGACTACTTTTACACATTTTAAAGTTATCATTTACTTTACAATGGCGAATTGACTGCATTTTTTAAAATTAGCTTAGCATAATTTTTAATTGATTAAATTTTAATTAGCGGCTTTATATGCTGCCATAGATATTTTTTTAAAAAATACTGCACTCAGAGTAAGTTGTCAGTAACCTTTGATTCCAGCAGGAATGAAGGAGGGATAGACAATCTTTATATTAGATTTATTTTTGTTTTACTTAAAGTGTTATCACAGTTCTTACCTATTAGAATTGTTTCTGAAGTCCGTGAAGTTTGCAAAGTTGAAAGGTTATAAACATTCATTCAGTGCCTCCTTTTTATAAGAGGCAAGTATCGCACCTCCTAGCTCATGTTTTAATAGAAAAAAAAAAACCTCACGCTGATGATACAGGTATCCCTAGACTTACAACCCAAATTGGGCCCAGCATTTTTATTGCTAAGTGAGATGTTTGTTACCTCTTGCCACAGTTGTTAAGTGAATCATTGCAGTTGCTAAGTTAATAACCCGGTTGTTGAGTGACTTTGCTTGTCAGAAGGTGGAAAAAGGTGATCACATGTCTCTGGTACATAGCAAACGTCATAAATATGAGTGTGTTGCCAAGTGTCTGAATTTTGATCATGTGACAATGAGGATGCTGTAAAAGTCATTAAGCCACCTTTTTCAATTCTGTTGTTACTTCAAATGGTCACTAACATCTGCAAGTAACCAACCAAGTTCAGAGAGCACAAACAATTCCAATATATGTATCTGCCATGTCAGTATTATCCATCATTAGTTCCATAGTTTAGTTGCTCATGGCATAACTTGCTATCAGGAAAATTTAAAGAAATTAGATGGGGAACTGATGACTGATTTAACCCCACTGTGTAATTATCAAGGCACCCCAGTATATTCCTGACTAAATAATTAGGTTTAGAATAAATCAAACATTTCCCCCCTTGGAGATTTTGTAAGAGAACAGTTCATTGTCTAGGTCCATTCTCCACCACGCTGCTTCGAGAGTCCAGTGCTGGGATATAACTCCACCCTCTGATGTCATCGAGCTGAGTCTGCCACTATAAAAAGCCAGCCTCTGCTGAGATCCCCAGTTTTCTGACTCAGCTCTTTGACATTAGAGCTGGTGTCTCTGGATTTCTCTAGGCTCACAAGAGTCTGTAGATTATCATAAAAAGCAAGAATACAGCAAACACAACAGAACACCATTAGCGCAGCTCCAGTAGAGCTGCACCTGCAAGGAGAGAGGATCACCGATTTGGGTCATTGCTTAACTTTGCTTAGCTTGCTGTGTCTTTGCTTAATATGTTTCTGGTCACACATGAACACAATTAATCCCAGGTTAGCAGGACAAGGATATGAAGTTTGTGAATGTATGTGTTCTAATTTGTAATTCACCTTTTAATCCAGGGTTGCATTGGGGAGATATTACGAACGTATTTACACCAGGCTGATTCTGAAATGCCAATTACAGAGCAATTTCTCTCTTCTCAGGAAATGCTGTGCATAAGTACTTCAGTTTGGTGTCAATTAGAAGGCACCTTCCATCCAGCCCTAACCAATTTTAAACTGTCAAATCATGAAAGAGGAAAAACCTTTAATTCAATAATAACCCAGTTACTGAAGGAACAAAATCAAAATATTCAAGTCCAATAGAAGCAGGGTAGATTATAAGCCGAGAGTACCTGTTTGCTAAAATGGAAAGCAAACGGGAAGCAGATCTCTCCTCATTGGAAAAATTTGCGGATACACTGTGGTTATGCCTATGTTTGTACCGTTAAACCCAAGACTGTAAGTGGGTGGTTATTGTGCTATATCATGTTAAAACAAGCTCCTTTTTTTTACCTTTAGGACAAAATGTTTCATTTCTGGATCAATACATTCTTCATACCAGGACTGGAAGAAAACTCTGACAAAGTAGAAAATGGAAGTCTTCTTGGAGATCAGGAACTTGATGGCATTTTGAGTACAGAGCGTTCGGATAATGACAAGGAATATTTAATCCTTACACTAACAAAAAATGATTTGGACAAGGCAAATAAGGACAAAGCAAATCGATATTTTTCTCCAAACTTTAGAGTAAGTATTTTCAAAGCAATCAAGTAATGTAACGTAAACTGTGTGCAATTTATGTTGTACATTGTGGTCTCTCTGATTCACATAGTTGGCTTATGGGCCTGCCCAGAGGCCTGTTCATAACTTTCTAGAGCTTACAGAATTATTTTGTGATAATTCCATCTCCCCACATACCATGCAGATAGGCTAAGCTTCAACTCATCCCTCTTCTTTTAAACTGCTACAGTAATAAGTACACTTGCTATTGACCTGATATTCTTTCGGCTTCCTGCCAGTATTATTTATCCTTTCCTGATTTTTCTCAGCAGACATCTTGAGTTGTTCATCAGCGCACTATGCCTGTGGTTTCCCAAGTTCTAATGCTGTGGGAACAGAATTCCTTCTTGGATTGGGAATAAGCTCTGCTTTCCTGTCTTGGTGACGCTTGTGCAGTAGACATTGCCAAGCATTCACTAAGCAGGTTTGTCACAATTGTTCTTCTCATTCATGAATTATGGTTGTATTATCAGGTTTTAAGGTTGGCAAATTCTAGAGCTATTCTGCCCTGCATCAAAGAATTATCCAGTGATGGATAATTTCAGACAGTTCCTTCCACATAGATCCTCTCCAAAAATGTTCTGAACTTTCTGCATCAAACTGTAAATGTCAAGGTGCATTAAAAACCCCTCAAAATTTTGAGAGGCGTACCAAATCTTGTAAGGCATGCCTATATAGCAATAGCAGTAAGACTTATATACTGCTGTCTAGTGCTTTACAGCCCTCTCTAAGCGATTTCCAGAGTCAGCATATTGGCCCCAACAATCTTGGTCCTCATTTTACCCACCTCAGACGGATGGAAGGCTGAATCAATCTTGAGCCTGGTGAGATTCGATCTGCCACATTGCAGGCAGCTGGCTGCAGCAGAAGTAGCCTGCAGTACTGCACTCTAACCACTGCGCCACAAAGCTCTAACAGGATTTTCTGGTTAAGGTTAGGGCATTTCCATGGAAGTCTGATAGGTAAACAAGGACACAAAACTCAGTGCTACACAACGTTGAAAATGTGTTTTATTTGGTAGCAACTCTGCCAGTGACTTTTTAAGTTCAGTGTCTGAGTGAACCCATAGGCGCTGCTGGTAGGGGATGTTATGTCTTGACTGGCAATATTGAAGATACCCACCTGATCCAGTATTACATACCTGCAAGCAGAACTATGTCCATTGTGTTTTTAAAATGAATAGTGACGACAATGAAGCTTAGCTACAAGCTTTACTATGTTCCTTTCTGATTTGTGTTCACTCCACAAGAGTCCTCAATCTTCTGAGAGAGTTCCACTAGCAGAATTCTGCTATTGGCCATCTGAACTATGGAAGGACCATCCTTTCTTTTGTTGCTTTATGTCACCACTCTTCTCCTTTCAAATTGTTTACTCCTTACTCATGTGTGTGAATCACAGGTCACAGTGGGGAATAACTGGTTGCTTGCCTGGAGCTGCACTTCTTCAAGTGGTCACCTGTGAAATCAAACAATCTTATCTTTCTTCCCAACTTGGTTTTCAGTGCTCTTTCAGATTGAGTTTTGGAAACTGGTAGGTGCCAGGTGCACCTAGTTGCAGGCAGTGATATGAGGGTGAAGGTGAAAATAGTTTTGTAAATTCTGGAAGGCATCAGAACAGAGCCATCCATTGACTTTTACAGATGATAATTCAAATAAAGGAAAGCAGCCCATTCACAACCTTACCGTCAAAATGTTTGGGGGTAAAACAAGTAATGAATTTACCCAAGTAATATTTGAAGTTGGATGGTCCTTTAATTAGGATCTGCCAGAATGTTACACAGAGGTATGCAGGTTTTTTATTCTATAAAAGTCAAAGCAGTATAAAAATGAACAAGCCAAGAAATAAAAAGTCCAAGTTAGCCTAGATGTTGTAGTTAGTTTCTTGAATTTAGATTTACTTTAATAATGAAGGGCTGCAAATTAGTATGTGCATTGGATATTCTGCAGTATCTATGTTTTTTAATAATAAACAATGTCTTTATGTAAACAAACAAATAAATGAGTTTACTTTTAACACTAAAATACTGGATTTTTAAATGTTAGTATATCGAATCGTTATTATGGTCAAAGACTAGCATAAAATGAATGTCAATTAAAAAACATAGAAGTACATCAAAGGCTAGAAACGAATGAAAATCTAAAACAAAGTTATGTATTAAACAGATCTGAAAAGAGATGAGATTATTAGATGGGTATACAGGAGCATAAGGATCACTATATAGCAGACTGAGTCTATCACAATACAGAGCAGTCTGGATTGACCAACCAGATGCTCATTAATTTTATGGCACAAGTTATGATCTTTTGAATTTTAAATGCTGCATTGCAGGAATCTGGCAATCTTATCTGTTGTAGCAATAACTGAGAGCAGGAGAGAGGTGTAGAATTATTCTGTCTGTCCTGGGTATTTATACAATAACAGCAAGACGAGGCTAATACAAATGCCTCTATAATGCAGGCACTGGGAGATATCCATGCTCTGTTGTTTCTGTGTGTCACAAATGCATTGTCTCTCCTGGGTAGGAGATCTTCCTTTATCAACCTTCAAGGACAGTTGAGGGGAGGTCATGACATTGTGCAATCAGGTAGTCAGGCAATTTGAGGTTAGTTAAGTAGATGTTGGATTCGCCGGCAATAAAGGCTGGGGACCTAGCTAGATCCAATTGGTGCTTTATGTCTGTACACACAGTTTAATGAAGGCTTCAGCTTAATCATATCCCATTCTGAGTAGATCTGGAGAGAAGCCTAAGGATGAGATTTTAGTTGTCACTGCCCTTTTCCATGTGGACTAGAAATCATCCGTCATACTTCACTTGAGGCAATAGTTGAGTGTGGTCACCCAGGCTTAATATACAAATCTATATTATCTATGCTGGAAAACCCATCCTGCCTATTTTGGCATAACCCAGTCTTAATTGAATTATGTTCAATAAAGTTTTGGAAAGAAAATGAGCTTTCTTTTAATTTGGAGTGCATAAGCACACATTTGTGTCATGAAGGAATGTTATTTTGTTCCCTTGTTTGCTGTAAAAAATCCCAGTGAGCCTTCAGGCCCATTGATTCAAACACTTGTCAGAAGCAAGAGGAAAAGAGAGGGGGAAAAGGTGCATCAGTATTACTGTACCCACTTTGTAAGATGTCTCCAGATTTGACTCAGCTGAAGCCCAGAACAAGGAAGATGTTTGGCACTTATGTTGACCAAATGCAGGTCCGTTCTGGCCAAACATCTGAGCCACAAAGTGCACAGAAAAGAAATGTGCACCTTGAAATTAAGGGGAATGTTTAAATCAATACAGTCTTTGTCATAATTGATGCTGCTTTCCCGGTTTCCATTGCTTTTTGTGAAGTATTAGAGTGCACATTTTAGTTTGTACTTAATTAAATATATATTTATGTATTACATCATTGCATTACATTTCATTTGCTTTTAATGGGGCAGACGTAGTTCCTTTAAGCACATATATACTAATTTGTTGTCCTGCTTTTTCTAGGTGAAGCTATTTTTCACAAAAACAGTAGAAGAGCCATCAAACCCAGAAGCTAGCAGCTCAACTTCAGTAACACCGGATGTTAGTGATAATGAACCTGATCACTATAGGTATTCTGACACCACTGACTCTGATCCAGAGAACGAACCTTTTGATGAAGATCAGCATACGCAGATTACTAAAGTCTGATTTTTTTTTTTTATTTGGGAAAAAATACCACAAAGAAGAAAACTTGAATAAACTGAATTATGGACCTTTTGAAATGGCAATAGGACATTGTGTCAGAATTATCTGTTGTAGGGACAGTTCTTTACCTGACCAATCTCATTTTGCCCTATGAAGCCTTTGGCTTGACTCTTCTCCCATTGAAAAAAAGAAAAAAAAAAGGTTACGTAGCTATGTTATGTATATACCTTTTGGTGTCAAGAGGACATTGAAATTTCAATTAGGAATTACACAAAAATGGCACTTTCCCATTTGATTCCAGTTTTATAAAAGTGGAGACAGATCTGATGTGTATACGTAGGAATCTTCCTTTTGTGTTCTGTCACCAACAGAAGTTCCTGTAAAGCTCTTTCTAATACACAGGTTCACATCCTGCCCCTTTCTTTGCACTTTTGTGGCAACAGATAAGTCTGCAGTTGGCTCAGAGAAGTTACTGGGTTTTACTACATTCAAATGCATGTACCATGGATAGGAGTGTGGAAGGAGAAGCTGAGAAAGGAATGTTTTGTGCTGGACCCTGGACTGTGTATCATTTCTAGCTTACATGCACCTCTTTCGCATGCTACAGTAATAAATCCTGGACATTTGAGGAAATGCCGCTGTCACTGCTTGTTTGTGCATTTTATTATTTTTTTTAAGCATAATGGTGCTAGAAAAGGCAGCTGGAGGGGAACAGGAATGAACCTTCAATGGCATCGTAAAAGCTCTATAAATGAAGGGATTAAAAATAATATGGTTTTTCATGAAACAAACTAGATTTTCAGCTTGCATACATGACAGTTAAAAAGGATGAAGGGGTGTGCATACAGGCTCCACCCTACATCCCTGCACACCTAGCTGCTCTGCAGAATTTCACATACACCTGTAGTCACTTAAGATACATAGGGAGTTGTAAGTGCTGCAAAGAATGTAGTTTACTGTTCAATGTTTGGAAAGCTTGATAAGGCTGGAGTCCTTGAGTTGCAGGTATCTCCAGGTGAACACAACAGCACTTGCAAATCTTCCATGGGGAAAGATATGGGTGATGCTTACCTGCGCACCCTCACCCTTGGGATAATTTGAGTGCATCTGTTTGCCTGTTGCAGTCTAATTGCCTCCAGAGGGCTACAATAATAACTTAATCATACCAATGTGATGGTTATCTAGCAGAGGTGGGCCTACAAAATTGTTTTGTGTATGATTGTCATTCCCAAGCTTTGGATGATAAATGTCAGAGCAATATTATGTCTAAAAAAAACCAATAAACAACCCCCCCTGCCCCCCCTTGTCTTTCAAAACATGGAATTGCCATTTTGATTTTTTGTGTGTAAAAACCTGTTTGCTTATTGGTTACCATATTCATTATTAATTATCCCACTTGAGTGAACAAATTTGAAATCCATTGTGCCAGTCCATTAGCATTAATAACAAGATAGTAGTGGCAACTAGTCAAGGCGAAACTCAGGCTGAATACTGGACAAAGGAGCAAACTTGCTCCTTCAACATTCATTGGTGAATTTTGTTATCTTTCCTAATCCTGTGTGTAGTTCTGTGCCTATAATTTTTATACCGATTTTTAGTAAGCTTGCATGTAGCTGCACAAAAACCATAGCTTTCATCCATTATGTAAACTTTTTTTTAAAAAAAACCCGCTAATGTTCAGGCTTCCCAAAAGTTGATCCAGTGCTGCAATACAAAAGATTTGATTGGCAAGAGGCAACTTCAGAATTACCTCTGGTTTTTTGTCCAGGGAACTGCACTGAACTTGTCTTTCATTTGACAATTTTGCCAGCAACATTAGCTACCTTTAAAAAAAAAAAGTTAGTGCTTTAAGAATAGTTTGGATGTTGACAGTGTTCAATGTCTTGTACAGTTCTGCTGTTTGGCAGGGAGCTCCAGATTGGAAATTGTTGAATGGCTTTTTGCACTGTTGTTTTTCCTTTGGAGTGTGAAGGTCTGAGTAAGGGTTTTGGATTTTGAATGTGTCAGTAGTTCTGAGAAGCCTTGCTTATGTTTTTATGGTATAGTCATCGGAAAGGAAAATGTCATTATTTATATATACATATATATGTATGTATAACACATATATATAATGCATACTCTCCTATAGTTAATTTCAGCTACCATCCCATAGAACATGACAAAAATTCCTCTGACTGAAAGGTTTGAATCCTAATTCAAACTTTATAACAGTAGTCAACATTGGCGTGAAAATGCATTCTCCATTGGTAATTTCTTGAGTTTCTGGACTGTGTGCTTAAATTCTCGGATATACAGTAGCTTACATGTCTAAAATTATTACTTGAAGGCATTTTGACAGGAGCTTACTGTTAGGCCCTGTGCCATCCCTCCTCATCTGTAGTCTAAACTTCCAATAGTTTTGTCACAATCGTTAAAGGGCAGTTGTGTAAATTAGCACCAAGGGTTTCTTGCTGTGGCATGGTTGTAATCTGAAAGGTCCGTTTATATGCAGCACCAATTTCCTTCAGCTTTAAGGGAAGGAAGAAAGGAAGGAGTAAGTTTTAAGGGTGCCAGTGTACAGTTCCGTGTTTAAATTCTAGCAACGTGCAATATGTTAACGATGCCTGTGGTTGCCACAAAGTGCCTCGTTTACCTTTTTTTAAAAAATAACTGTTCAGATGTGTCATGCATGCAGATGGAAGGGGTGGAACTGCGCACTGAACAGAGGCTTTAATTGCAGTGCTTGAGTAGAGCTGCCTCTTTATTCTGCCAGTTCAAAATTCTCAGTCTGTTTTCATACAGAACACACACACACACACACACACACACACACACTTAAAAAAAAACCTATTTAAGCAGCCTTATTCTGATTCAGCCTCTTCAGATACTATTGTGCTGTGCAACAGTGGCTCTGTGTGTAATGCTATGCACACAACAAGAAAAATGACATGTACAGGTTAATGTCTCATATGAATCAGATGTCCGTTTGTTATTGTGTTAACAGCCCTTTATCTTAGTGTTAAAACTCCACTTAAAACTGATTAAAAGTTTCATTCTTGTCACTGTGTTGGGTGTATTAAGTCACTTTTGTGAGATGGGCGGCCATATAAATTGTTTAAATATATAAATAAAAAATAAAATAAATATATGGAAGTATATTGAATAAAATGCTTATGTTTCTCTAAAGTTATGTGAGTCATAATAAGCACCTTTAAAAATGCCAAATTTCAAGTACCTTGAATTGGTGGGGTTTTGCTATTTTTTCACTGAATTTTAAAGGTAACACTTCCCTGTAACATGTAGAGGTTTTCCATTATGAATGTGACTGTAACTTTTCATGTTTGGGATCCTTCTTGATTTTGGGTGCATTAGTGTGGATATTGCACAGGGGTCCCCAAACTTGGCAACTTTAAGACTTGTGGACTTTAACTCCCAGCTGGAGAATTCTGGTAGTTGAAGTCCACAAGTCTTAAAGTTGCCAAGTTTGAAGACCTCTGATGTAGCATATTACAGTCTTTGCATTAAGACAAATACAAGTAACATGGTGCCCTCCCTGTATATTTTTCAGTGCTCTCATATGAATTGTCTTTGAACTAGCTGGAGCTGATGGGATCTGAAGTCCATATTGCATGCATATTTTCTTCAATTCAAAGTTAATCATAGTCACAAGTTTGGGGGTGGTGGGGGAACTGCCCGAGGTCAAGAAAAGCTAAAGAAGAAGGATACCAAATAACCCATTATTCTGATTGGGTTGTAAAGCGGCTGTTTTATTTCCTTTTCAAACTAGAGCACTTCAATAACTACAGTTTGAATGTATATCAAATGTCTTCATCTTTTTGTTTTCATGGTAAAATGTTAGCTTGAATATATTCGATCAGGATGGGTTTAATCCTGCAGTATTCAAATCTTTTATCACCACTTAGCCATAAGGAATTTTAGTGAACAATTTTGTTCCATGCAAGAATCAAATACAATAGAAGCATTTTTAATGTTAATATCTTTGGAAACAGCCCCAAAGTCTTTTACAAGGTTAAGATAAATATGAATGGCTTTTCTAGAAGCCAGCATAAGAATTTTGTTCAAAACTATAATAGCTGTTCAGGTTTATTATATGTTTGGCCATCTATTAAATACATACAAGTTTGAATGTTGAGATGATCTGGATTTCCAAACTAGCATCATTCTTGAGTGATATACCAAATTCTGTACAAAATGTTCTTTTATGCTGTGCTTGTTTCCAATAGATTAAAAGTCACATCACCGTTCTTCCTTCCCATTTTGGAGCAGCAGCAGTGGAAATGCAAGCACTCCTTAAAATTTACACATTTCAACAAAGAGTTACCGGTAGTCCTCAACTTGAGGCCAACATTTTCTGTTGCTAAGTGAAACATTTGTTAAGAGAATCCCTGCAGTTGTTAAATAAATTAACACAGTTAAGTGAATCTGGCTTATAAGAGGGTCACACAGTTAGTG
Source organism: Pseudonaja textilis (assembly GCF_049901715.1). Taxonomy (NCBI): domain Eukaryota; kingdom Metazoa; phylum Chordata; class Lepidosauria; order Squamata; family Elapidae; genus Pseudonaja; species Pseudonaja textilis. Next base: position 23,480,445 of record NC_141993.1, read on the forward strand.
ATCCAGGACACTAATTGCCATAAATATGAGTCAGTTGCCATATGCCTGAATTTTGATCATGTGGCCATGGAAACGCTGCAATAGTTGTAGGTGTGAAAAACGGTCATTTTTTTCAGTGCTGTTGTATCTTTGGTCACTAAGCTAACTGTTGTAAGTTGAAGACACCTGTACTTAGGGTTTCTGATAGTAATTGCACCTCGGCATCCGAGTCACCAATATTTACTTTTACAGTGAACAGGGTATGTATGAATTTGAGAAAGAAATCTTTTTGTACATTGCTTTAATTTGAAAAAAAAAAAAAATTCAGTAGGCTCGAATTGTGAAATATTTTGTGGATAGAGAAGGTGTCTTGCTGAAAACAGTACTATATGTTGAAATTTCACAAAACAAGCAGAAGAATTAATAAAATATTGAGCGAATAGTTGACTCCAACATCAAGAGAAAAGAAAAAAAAGGTTTGAATTGTTTTTATGTATTTCTGGGTAAATGGGTAAGGAATGATGGTGGTGATGCTAACAGGGTTTATTGGGCACATGAATGTGTGCATCCTTTTGTCTGCTGACACTAGTTTCGTGGTCTGAGAACCTAAATGATTTAGATGGGTTGTGTGGATGCAACTAGGACCATGAATCTGAAAATCAGCTCCTCGAAGGTGAAGGTAGTGTTGGTCAATGGAAAATGGAATGAAAAGTTGCAAATTATACAAAAGTGACCCCCCCCCCAAAAAAAAAATCCAGGGTGTGTAAACAAAATTGGTCAAGTGCTTTTTTTCCTGATATCTAGTTAGATTTGATTCCTAGCAAATATATGGACAAGCAATTTTCTTGCCAGTATTTGCTTTGTCCAAAGGTGCTTTTTTCAAAAGGCGACTGGACCTCGTGTTTACTTGAAGACGTTTCCCTGCTCATCCAAGAAGCTGCTTCAATTCTGACTGATTATTAGAAGCTTCTTGGATGAGAAGCGAAATGTCTTCAAAGAAAAATCAGACAGTCCAGTTGCCTCTTGCAGAAGTATCTTTGGGACAACCATGATTTGGATGACTGAGAATCTCCACAGACATTTGCCATTGCCTTCTTCCTAGGGCTGTAAGAGAGTGATTGGCCCAAAGACACCCAGCTGACTTCTAGAATTCTAACTCCCCATGCTATCACTCCCAGTACCTTAGACCCAACTGGCTCTCTTGAATGCTTACCAGAGATGAGAGAATGGACGCAGAAATTTTAACAGTTGCAAATGCCAGCAGAAAGATAGTGGGTACTATTTGTGTGTGTGTGTGTGTGTGTGTGTGTGTGTGTGTGTGTGTGTGTGTGTGTGATGGTTGAAAGAAGCGATTCCGTGCACTTCTGTCTATGGAAATGAGAGCCGGCTATGTCAATAGAGACATACCCTCTATAAAATAGAAATAAGTTGACGTAGTGGGAATGGGTTAATTGATTAATTTACCTGTGGTAAAGCAGGTTCAAGAATGAATGGGTGCTGAATGAATGTAGATGCTATACATAGAGATGAGTATCAGGACAAAAGAATTAACACCGAGATGGTTCAGTCATATAAAAAGATTGAATTAGAATCAGATTGCACTACAAATATACAAAGACTGAATGAGCTAAAACTGAGGAAAAATGATCCTCAAAAGAGGCTTAAGAAACAACAAACAGGGTAAAAAGTAGTGAATAAGAATAGGAGGAATAAGAAGAAATAGGAGGAATAAGAATGGTTTTCAGGGATCATTACATTGAAGTTTAATTAACAGACATACAGTAAATCTAGATTTCCCTCATGCCCCACCTTCTCTCCTACTGTAATTTCTTTTACTTGCTTTTTTCCCACTTTGTATAATGTTGCTTAGCTCAAAAGAAAATAGCATGATGAAGATGAGTGGACTGATAATTTTAGAAAGTAGCAATATGGAAAAGTAACCTTTTATCCAGGATCTTTTCATATTGGTATTTTTTTTAAAAAAAAAATCCTTCCTGCTTGTGTATTAAAACTGAACCATCCAGAACAGATGCAATCTTAAGCCTTGCATCAGTGACCATAAACCAAGAATTGCTTGCACTTGCAAACCTTCAAGCATAAAACACCTGAATGAAACTTAAAAAGAACAATTACAGGAAGTCAAGATGATTTAGAAAAGAGATGAACTTGATTGAAATGTTACCACTGGCCCACATCAAGCTGTACATATTATCACAATCAAGTCCACATTTCCCTATTGAAACTATTAATGGTTTATTTTCCTTGCCAGTCAAGATAAGTGAGTATGTATATTCACGAATGGGAAGGATCCTCCACATCCCCATTTATTGTGATCAAATAATTCAGAATGTTTAGAGCTTCCTTATTTTTGTTTTTCATTATATTATTTAAAAATATGCAAATCTTTGTCTTCAATCTAAAATAATCATTTCCTCTCTCTTGAATAAATGCAGTTATTTACCAAAGTTGAGTTGAATGTACCATCAAAGCTGGTTACTGAACTTTATTTGAGAAATCACAAATTTTGAACTGGATTCTGTAGTGTTATTCTGCTGCTGTTATCGTCAGTCTGAATTTTCTTCATTATTGCTATTAATATGCTAACAATTAATGTCTTAACATTTTTTGTCTCAGTTTAAAAAGGGAGTTGTCATACTTAGTACATTATCCGATTGAAGGTTTGTCCTCTTGAGAAGGGATCTCCAACCTTGACGACTTTAAGACTTGTGGACTTCAACTCCCAGAATTGCTGAATTACTTTCTAATGGCAGTCAGACGCCACCGTAGCCGTGTTAGTTATGGTGCAATGAAGTTTAATTCTGAGTGGGTGCCAAGCAACGGTCCCTCGTGTGAATAGTGATGCTCAGAGTTATTTGTATTTACCAGCCACAAATATTCTGCATCCTTCGGGGTTAATAAATTCAATGTTGTGTTTTCATGATTTCATAGTTTTTCTGTAAGAATTAGGCAGAGAGAGTCTAATGGTCTGGATCAAATTTAAGAGAAAATTGGATGTGGATTTGGTGTTCTTAGACCCCAGCCATCAAAGTGGTAGCCATAAGCACCAGTGTATGGATGGAAAACCCCTTGGGGGTTGCTATACTTACTGCTCCATCTTGGCTTCGTGATCAGCTTTGTTTATAAGTTGAAAAAGATTTTCTCCTTATTACATGCAGCAAGTGTAAAAACCAATAAAACACAATAGGAAGCACAGGTTATATGCTGTGCCTAGGTAAATTATTTAAAAAAAACTTGGGTAAACCAAAGTATCTTTACTTGGTAGCACCATGTAAACTTCTCAAGAGGTTGATTCATTACATAGAGGCAACAGATAGGAAAGTGTATATTGGAAGAGACAATCCAAGCTATCTCTAGACACCAGAAATGAAGCCCAGTTTATTTTGCATCTGGTACACTTGATGGAGCAGATTAAGGTTACAGCCACGACTGACCCATTCTGAACCAAGTGCGGTGCATGTCACAGCACATTGCATTAAGCAATTAACAGGTTTAGATCTCTGATTTGCCTAATTGGTTGTTAAGAATAGCAGAAAAGGGCCTTTTGAAGATGCCATTACGGTAGATTTGACTGATGGACTCTCAGAAAGAGAAAGGTAGGACTTTATAAGGCAATGAATGAAGCTGTACAGATGTGGAAGCAAGAATGGTTTCCAAGGATACAAATAGCCAGAGTGAATAGTGTTAGTATAAACTAGGTTTAGCTGTGTTTCCTTTCCCTTACATCTTTATTTTGCTGTTTCTTACACCATTTCTGCGTGTCTGCATTGTTTGTTCCCCAATATGTACATGCTGATGTATGATATCTTTTACCAAGTTTTACATATTCTATCAACAGTTTTAATCTCTCTTTAATCTCTCTCCCTCCCCTCTTACTCTCACCTCTCTTTTCATTTTTTATATTTTGTTAGTTCCCTGTCATTTAACCAAATCAAAATGAATAGTCACCATCACTAAACATGAAAAATTCAGTACTGGGAATATATAAACTACAGATGTTACTGACATATATGCTTACCCAGTTTATCTTCATTAATTTCATGTTATGAGAGAATATTTCTTGGAGGTTGGAAGTTGTTTTTATAGAAAAATCCCATTTAAGTACCTACACTTTTCATTATAAAGTCAAAAATTAAGTAGGAAATTTGCAGTCTCACATTTCAAGGTAGGTCTCTCCCTCATTGGGCCCGCTGCTAAAAGAAAAAATATTCAAATAAAGGAACAACAAAGTGCTTCAATTCATATTTACTCAAGAGAAGGTATGTGCATCCAACTTTGTAGTAATCACATTTTGGCGAATTTTTAAAAAGGCAATATTTATTGCCACTTCAAACCATTTTATAAATTGAAAAACACATGCATAAAAGCCAGTAAGTGTCTCAAACCATGTCTAAAGAGTTGAAAAGTTTTTTTTATTTATTTGGGAGCCATTATCCTTCATCTCATCACATTACAGGAACTAATATACATTTTGAATACACCCCCAACGATTAATATAATGCATTAATTTGTTGCTGGAAAAAAGATGTGTTTGGGTATTTAATTGATCACATTCAGGAGCTACAGTATACTAGTTTTTTGTTTCAGATTTTCATGATTTTGGCATATTCCTACCAATGAAAGAAATTAAATTAAGGAAAAAGTTCATTAGACCTTCAGGAAACACAGTTCCACAGTACACGTGCCACTTATTTAGCACAGTAGCATAGAATTCCACCATAGTTTTCTTCAAAAGATTTGATATATCAACATAAATCTAGAAAAATCCATTCCCAAACCTGATGGTTTATAACTTAAATGTCCCGCCTGTTTTACATATCTTTGCTAACTGGCAACTTTTCATTCTGACTTTGATTACAAATTACAATCAGATTATACTTGCACTTAAAGTTTATATCAAGTTTTTAGTTATTTGCTCTAATGTTTTCTAGTACATTTGCATCATATTTTAGTGTCAAACCTTCACTGACTGGAAGTTTGAACCATTCCATATGTGCGACTCTTTTCAATACAGATAACTTGGATTTTAAGTGGGGACTAATTTCATGTGCTTGTTTTTAAAGAGATATCACCATCACCTAGTGATTCAGAGGTGTAAAGTCAAAGAATAGGGACCAGTGAAAAAGACTCGTCCCAGGCTAGACTTCCCCTTATAACCAAGTGTTTTTAAGAACACTACTGCAAATCTGAGCAAGCCTGCTCTAAATTAATTATATTACAATGCGGGATTCTTTGTGCTTTGTTGCATAAAGAATGATGTTAATTAATCACTGTGCTTAGTACAAAACCTATAAGGGATCTCCCTCTAGCTGAGTGTTAACAAGCTTTTGGTCTTCAGCTAGATTCCTTTAATCATTACTCTTTAACTCTTCAGTAAGGATTGCACAATACCATGTATTCTTCAGGTTCACACCACACGGGTGTTACATATGTATGTGCCTAAAGTAGCATTTTTAAATGCTTGAATTACATTTAAACAGTGGTGTGTAATGACATATAGCAATAAACATACTATAAATCTGTAAAGTGACAGACGGTCACTAATGAAGAGTGTAAAAGCTATCAATAAAAATAATGAGTTAACCCAGCACCTGAATGTTGGCATAAAGGAATGTAGACCTGACTTCAAGGAAGGTATGTACAAGCCTTGTAAGAAGGGAGAAGAGGTTACACAATCCAAAAGAGCATGAGAAAGAAACTCAACCCTACTTTAATTCTGTGGTTGGTGTAAAATAGCACAGAGATAAACTTCATCAGGCTTTCAATTCAGGTAGTCCTGTAACAAAACCACCATTCCTTCAGCCAAAGTTCCAAGTTCCAACCTCATAGAACCAATGATGGTTATAACTGGCCTTCAAGAGTTCAGCCATCCCAGCACCACTGCGGTCATGTGATTGTAATCTGAGTATGTGGCAGCTGATTCTCGCTTAGCACTAGTTGCAGCAGTCCACAAGGTCATGTGATTATTGCCACATGACCTTTCCTGCCAGCTTCCCCAGAAAGTCACTGGAGAAGCCAGCAGGGAAGGTCGCAAGTTACTGGGAGAGATTCCCTTCCTCTCCTCCAACCCCTCTACACTTACACCATACTGACCACTTGTACCCTCCCTGTGCCTTGCCATGCCTCCCCTCCCCTGCCTCTTGCATATCCCAGGTGGATGGATTTAGTTACAGTGGTGAGGAGTGCATCGTTGGAAGACCTGAAAGGCAAAGCTAGAGGCAGATTACCATGGAGAAAATGTATGTGATCATAAAAGAGTTGACAATTACTTGATGGCACATAATCAAATCAATCCGCTTCAGCTGCTTCTGAATGTTACCTCATTCTGGATTTGAAAAATGCTTCAACCTCCTTTACCTAGGCAACAGTTTTTGCATGTCTCCATCAAGGACATTTTCCTTACTCTCCACATCTGATTGTCCCTCATCTTGCATCGGTGTGAATGATTCCTAAAGTTGCCCTTACAAATGGATCCCAGAAGACAACAACCATTCTCCTGGTGTGAGACATCCTCAACCAAGCATCTCTGGACTGTGTTGCACTTCCAATTTCAGAACTATTAGCGAGCAATTCTAATGCAGTTGGAGGTCACCTTGCTGTGGAAAGATGCTGTTACATCATCTTACAAAGAGTTCCATTTACATTAAAAAAAATTGTGGATTTAATCACCCAGAATTGTTGGCAGTTGAATGGCATATACATTTGAATGAATGGAGGGATGAATGAATAGGTGGATGTCAGTGAAATTCAGTTACCATTTGTAACTGGTATATTAATTAAGGGAGCAAGGCATCATAAAATTTAGATGAATATTGTTCAACCTGATTCATTTGAACTTTAAAGACGGGAATGTTTGAGGAAATTATCTGTTCCAGTTAGGCTGAAAGACCCTTACCTGGAAAAAGTGTTCAGATGACCTTATACTGTAGTAGACATATCACCTGCATCGAAATATGTTTTGTCACCTGGTTTATCCATCATCTAGAAAACGGAATTATTTCACAAGGTTAGATGTTGATAATGTTTCTTTATTCAAGTATGATTCTTTCCACTTTCTCTAATTTTAATAAAGAGGCTATAAGAGATGGAAATTAAGATAATGATTTATCTAAAAAATGTTGTGTAAGTCTATCAGCTTTTTAATTAGGAAGTTGGAATTCATGGTAGCACTTTTGGGCCCATAGGACAAGGGTCCTCAAACTTGGCAACTCGCAGAATTCCTGAGCTAACATGACTGGAGGAGGAATTCTGGGAATTGAAGTCCACAAGTCTTAAAAGCTGTCAAGTTTGAAGGCTCCTGCCATAGGACATAGTTGAGTGGGTGTGTGAACCCATGTACTGAACACCTGCTCCATGCAGCCTGTTTACCTGTCCTCCATAGTGCCAATCATTTCATTTGCCCTCTTTTCCTGGTTGACCACAAATGTTTTCCTGAGCAATGTTAGGGACAGAGATTACAAAAAGGACCAGAGCTGTTTTTCCTTCATTAAACTTAACTATGGCAAAATAAAACCCTCTACTATGAAAGGATTCCTCCATCCTCAGACCACAATATCTAAAATTCGCAAGATAGCAATAGACATGGAGAAATAAAAGGAATTTTCATGAAATACAGAGTTATAAACCAACTCAAGAAAATGTGGATGCATATATAGTCAGAGGACAGGACAACAATCCACTATTAATTAAGCCTTTAACTGTTTTACAATTTGTCACATCTTGTAAAGTATTCATAATTCCTGGTATGTTGATTGATTTCACATATAAGCAATTCTACAACATTAGGCTGGCAGTCTGTGAATTTCTGTTCCAACTTGGGCAATTGTACTACAGGCCCAAAGCATATGAATTTCTCAGCTCCTAAATTAAATCTCCCTTCCTCCAAAGATCATTCTCTCTTATCCTTTCAACCGTTATTATGAAAGAACTGTTATTCGTTCATAATAATATTTGGCAAAACTGTTATTATGAATAGGATTTCCTCTTGACTCTCTATATTTTTGTGGCCCTGCGACTGGATTCACAAAACACCTTAAAACCACACTAACAGATCATAATATACAACATGTAATTATGAAACAAATATTCTGGTTTGATAGTTCATAGATTATCACACCAACATAATGTCTTGAGTTCTTACAATAATGCTAATTCTCTTGCCTAATTTATTTTACTCTAGACCAGTATCTTGTTCAAACGGTCAAAGATAGATCTAAACCAGTATAATTTAATACTGGTGAAGGAACCCTCAGATTTAGTTTTTTCTTCTCTCCAGGACTTGCTGTAGTTCCCCTGGATGAAACAGTCACTCCACTAAGGAGAAAGGATGGCAAAGAAGGCATAGAAGCAAAATCATATGAGGTGTTAATACCACTATATAAAATCTCAGTAAGGCCTTGCCTGGAATACTGCATCCAGTTTTGGTCGTCAGATTACAAAAAAGATGCTGAGACTTTGAAAAACATGCAGAGAAGAACAACTGAGGTGATTAAAAGGCCTGGAGACTAAAAATTTATGAAGAATGGTTACAGGAACTGGGTAGGGCTACTCTACAGAAAAGAAGGATTAGGAGTGACATGACAGTTATATTCCAGTATTTGAGGGGCTGCCACAAAGAAGAGGGGTCAACTTATTTTCCAAAGAACAATGCAAGGCAAGACAAAAAACAATGGATGGAAAGTAATCAAGGAAAGAAGGAATTAAGGAGAAACTTCCTAACAGCCGGAACAATTAACTAGTGGAACAGCATGCCTTCAGAATTTGTGGATGCTTGATCACTGGAGGTTTTTAAGAAGAGACAGATACAGATAATCAGAGTTGGAAGGGACCTTGTAGGTCATCTGGTCCAACCCACCCACCCAAGCGGGAGACCCTACACCATTTCTGACAAATGGCAGTCCAATCTCTTCTTGAAAGTCTCAAGTGATGGCTCTCCCACAACTTCCGAGGGCAAGCTGTTCCATTGGTTGATTGTTCTCACTGTCAGAAAGTTTCTCCTTATTTCCAGGTTAAATCTCTCCTTGTTCAGTTTCCATCCATTATTCCTTGTCTGGCCTACAGGCAGTTTAGAAAATGGATTGACCCCTTCCTCCCTGTGGCAGCCCCTCAAATATTGGAAGACCGCTATCATGTCTCCCCTGGTTCTTCTCTTTACTAGACTAGCCAAGCCCAGTTCCTGCAACCGTTCATTGTATGTTTTAGCCTCCAGTCCCCTAATCATCCTGGTTGCTCTTCTCTGTACTTTTTCTAGAGTCTCAACATCTTTTTTATAATGTGGTGAGCAAAACTGAATGCAGTACTTTAGGTGTGGTCTTACTAAGGCTTTATAGAGTGGTATTAGTACTTCCCTTGATCTTGACTGTATCCCTCTGTTAATAAAATTTAGGATTGCATTAGCTTTTTTGGCTGCTGCTGCACACTGCTGGCTTATATTTAGCTGGTTGTCCACTAAGACTCCAAGATCCCTCTCACAGTTACTGCTATTGAGCCTGGTTTCACCCAGTCTATATGGGTACTTTTGGTTTTTCTTGCCTAAGTGTAGGACTTTTACTTTTCTCTATATTGAATTTCATTTTATTAGATATGGCCCAGTGTTCTAGTCTGTCAAGATCCATCTGGATCTTGAGCCTATCTTCTTGGGTGTTAGCTATTCCTGCCAGCTTAGTATCATCTGCAAATTTGGTAAGTTCCCCTTCTATTCCCTCATCTAAGTCATTAATGAAGGAAGATATTGAAGAGTTCTGGGCCTAAGATGGAACCTTGTGGCACCCCACTGCTTACTTCCCTCCGTGTAGACTTAAACCCATTAAGGACTACTCGTTGAGTACGGTTTGCCAGCCAGTTGCGAATCCATCTAGTGGTGGTGCTATCTATTCCACTTTTTTCTAGCTTACTAAGAAGTAGGTAGTGGTCTACTTTGTCAAATGCCTTGCTGAAATCTAAATATATTATGTCCACAGTATTTTGCTGGTCTACTAATTTAGTCACTGTGTTGAAGAATGAAATAAGATTAGTTTGGCATGATTTGTTCTTAACAAACCCATGATGACTGCTAGTTATTACTTTACTTGTTTCTAGATGTTGGCAGATCTGTTTTTTTATTATCTTTTCCAGTATCTTCCCGGGTATTGATGTTAGGCTGGTTGGTCTATAGTTTCCTGGGTCTGTTTTTTTTCCTTTTTTGAAGATGGGAACCACATCAGCTCTTTTCCAGTCCTCTTGTAGTTCCCCGGTGCTCCGGAATTTTTGAAAGATATGGTGCAGTGGTTCTGAGATGACCTCTGCCAGCTCCTTTAAAACTCTGGGATGTAATCCATTAGGCCCCAGTGATTTGTTTTCATCAAGATCAGACAGGTGTTCTCTTACTATTTTTTTTGCTTATTTTAACTTTTATTTCTGGTCTGTCTTTTACAGTTGTTTTTGGTGGGTTGAGCTATAGTTTCTTTTTGTGTGAGGACGGATGAAAAGAATTAGTTAAGCAATTCTGCTTTCTCTCTGTTGCCTGATACTTCCTTGCCATCTTCTCTCTTTAGTGGACCGACTGTTTCCTTGATTTTTTTCTTGCTATTTATATGTTGGAAGAAACTTTTTTTTATTAACTTTGACTTTTGTTGCAAGTCTTTGTTCGTTTTGAGCCTGACTTCGTCTTTGCAGATTCTGGTTATCTGCTGATATTCTGCCTTAGTTGTATGTCCTTCTTTCCATTTTTTGTACTTGTCCTTTTTTTCTTTCAGTTTGCCAGAGAGATCTTTGTGCAACCATGCGGGTTTCTTCTTGGATTTCTTGTTTTTCTTTCTCAGTGGGATTGTGCTGGTCTGGGCTTCTATGATCATTTTTTAGAGTTTCCCAAGATTCTTGAGTTGTTTGAGTTGACTGGACAGCCATTTGTCTGAAATGGTATAGGATCTCTTGCTTGAGCCGGCAGGGTTGGACTAGAAGACCTCCAAGGTCCCTTCCAGCTATATTCTGATTGAAATAACATTTTCAGTATGGACTATCATACATGACATGATGTATGTACATGACAGATAAGCTGCAGATAAACTGAGAATTATAGGTGCCAAAATGCATCCCACCAATGGGATACATCCAGTGGTGGGTTTCAAATTTTTTTACTGGTTCTGTGGGCGTGGCGTGGCTTGGTAGGCATGGCTTGGTGGGCATGGCAGGGGAAAGATACTGTAAATCTCCATTTCCACCCCATTCCAAGGGAAGGTAACTGCAAAATCCCATTCCCTCCCCACCCCACTAACCTGCTTTCCAGCTCCGTTCTCCTGTGCAGGGCAACAAAAGAAGATCCAGCCAATCAGCTGGGACTCGGGAGGCAGAGAATAGATGGGGGCAGGGCCAGTCAGAGGTGGTATTTGCCAGTTCTCTGAACTACTCAAAATTTCCACTGCTGGTCCTGCAGAACTGGTCAGAACCTGCTGAATACCTGCCAACAACTGGATCCATGGATGAGCTTATCCACAAGTACATACAGCAACACTTGTTTAAAACTTCCCATATATCTTATATATACTTGTAGATAAACCCATCCATGGATAATCAGACCATTGAACGTTTAACCTAAATGTCATATAAAAGTGCACCACCTGCAGATAAGCAAACTATGAAAAATTAAAAAAAAAAACCAGAAATGTGCAGGGTCAATTTATGCAGAGGTGATGCATTTCTCGTGGCATTTGGGTTAAACAGGCAAGGGTCAGATTATCCATGGGTTTATTTATGAGCATATACTATAAATTACCATTCAGAAGCTCATTGTTGGAGCTACCAGCTACTTCTCACATGTATAATCCCCAAAGTGGCAAAGTGAGCAGCTTCATGGAGCTAAGGCCAGTTGCTATGATGCCCAATTCCTGATGATTAGGGAAGTCAGGAGGTGTATCAATACCGTACAAGCAATCTTGAAGAAATGTCCAACAGAACATGTAGCAAGCAGTGGATTGATGCCTTCCTCCAACAGTGGAACCGACAAGGATTTGAAAGGTAAGTGTATTTACCTTAACCCCATGGATTCGTGGATTTTTAAGTGATATTTTAAGATATTTTAAGAAGTAAGCAACATGGTGACAGGGTTGAACTGATCTAGCTCATGTTAGTATCGGTGGTGGGATTAAATTTTTTTACTATTGGTTCTGTGGGCGTGGCTTGGTGGGCGTGGCAGGCGAAGGATACTGTAAAATCTCCATTCCCTTCCCACTCCTGGGGGAAGGATACTGCAAAATCCCCATTACCTCCCAACCCCAATAACCTGCTTTTCAGCTCCATTCTCCTGTGCAGGGCAACAAAAGGAGACCCAGCCGATCAGCTGGAATGCAGAAGGCAGAGAATAGATGGAAGCAGGGCCAGTCAGAGGTGATATTTACCAGTTCACCAAACTACTCAAAATTTCTGCTACTGGTTCTCCAGACCTGGTCAGAACCTGCTGAATACCACCTCTGGTTAGTATCCTCACTAATTAGCTGCTGATGCTTTCTGACCTTGTTTATGTCTAAGGTTTTCAGAAATAGTCTTTTTATTAGCGGTATTCAAATATTCTTTTGCTCATACAAATAAATATGGCGTGGAAGGGGGATGGGAATTGTTGACAAGGCATCTTGCCCAAAATTCCCTTCCCAGTTATTTGTACCTCTTCCCAAATTAAAGGAGGGACAATTTAACGTCGAAAGGGGAGGGAGGGGGAGTTTCCCGTATTTGTGGAGCAGACTTCTGTCCGGTGATTCAGTCCCCAGTGTTTATTTCTTTTTTGCTTGGAAGAGATTTTCTCCATTTCTTCAGTGCTGTGTGAACTTCCTTGTCTAGCAAAGGAATTCAAGTATGGCAAACTTTCCATAAATGTTTAGATTTTGTTTGGCTTCTTTAAGCTGAGAGCAGTAATTTGAGAAAGAGGCTAAGCAAAGTATGCGGCTATTCTAGAGAAGTTATTAGAGTTACAAACTGTAAATTAGGTTTAATGCTGGATCAGTGGGGTTGCAGGGGGAGGCACAAGCAAACATTGCCTGAAATGAATGCCAGCAAGTAAATTTTTCTTTGAGGCAGACTTTTGGATATGTGGGAAAATGCCTTTTTGACCAGGGAAGATGAAAACAAATGAACAAACAAAACAAATGCCTCAAAACCAAATAGGACACAGTAGATCAAAAGCTCGGTCAATTTACAAATGCAATAAACCCATAATGGAGTAAAACTACCTGATGGCTCGACATGTATCCACCTGGAGTTTTTGCTGTTAATTCAGTAACTGGAATGTAAACGGATTTGTGCTAAGGTTTTGCTTTTTGTTTTAATCTTCCATTGTTAAAAAGAGGGACTCCAAAATTATACACAGTTCACCACCAATCCCATGAAAAAACTCAGCCACTCTTGCCCTCCCTTTTCCTGTTCTTTTGATAAAATAAATTGATGGAAACATGAAAAAGAAGGAAAGAACCACCCCCCAACCTTTCAATACAGATGAATCCATGGTTTATTTCTGCCACGATTCCTGATAGGGTAAAAGAGTAAACGGGTGGAAAAAAACAGAAAGGGAGGGTAAAAATAAATAGCATCTGGTTATAGACTTAGATCACAGGTGGCAAACTTGCCATGTCTTGTTGATGTCATGTGACATGTCATGATTATTTGTGTCTTCGCAGAGCTGAGGTCGGCATGGCCTATGCGTTTTGCCTCTGTCCAGTGGGCTGCCAGTTTAACACCCCTGTTAGATGAAGGTCCAGATTTTCAATTTTGTTTCTGCAGGACAATGATTTGAGAACTGTATCCATGCATTTCTCCTGAATGAAGGGACATGTTCTCGCTCTCTCTTTCTCTCTCTCTCACTCCCTCTCCCTCTCCCCCAAACACACAAATTTTTAAAGGACTATTATTACTTTGAGTCACCTATCAATCCTTGGCAAACACCCACCAAGGTTCCTGGGTAGAGCAAAAATAGAAATAGATCATAGTTTCTAATTAACAATGAATTAGTGCCAATTTAAATGCCTCAATGTAGATATATAAAAATCAGAAATTCAAATGCAAATGAAATTCGGTGGATTAAGATTTCCAAAAACAAGCAAATAAAGAGTTTTGTAGATACACTTGTGAAATCTGTCCAATTATGTTTCACAGAAATACTTTCTATTCTGGCCATGATTACCTTAGTTAGTTAGTTTACTTTATTGATTAGCTCGTGGGCCATATCAAAGTGCAGAGTTCCAAACACAAATTATTACTAAAATCCGATAAAAACAATTTAAAATGGAATTGGAATAAAATACAGTTAAAATGAAATTGGAATAAAATACAATTTAAAATGAAATTGGAATAAATATAAAATTTAAAATGAGATTGGAATAAAATACAATAATTTAATATATGGATAAATAAAATATGATAAAATTAATTAATTTATTTATTTTGTCAAATGCTTACAATATGATAGAAATAAGAATAAACATAAGTTTAAATACAAGAAATAGGAACTAATAATTGGGGACAATAGGACAGGGACGGTAGGTACAATTCTGTGCTTATGCACGCCCTTACAGACCTCTTAGGAATCGGGGGAGGTCAATAGAAGTTAGTTTGAGGGTAAAGGAGTGGGGGTTTGTGCAGGTGACAACAGAATCAGGTAGTGAGTTCCAGACGTTGACCACTCTGTTGCTGAAATCGTACTTCTTGCAATCAAGTTTGTGGTTTACATTAAGTTTATATCTGGTGTGTGTCCTTGTGTTGTTATGGTTAAAGCTGAAATATTCATTAACTGGTAAGACATTGTAATATATGTACTATGCTTAAGTCCAGCCTTAGCCAGCGTAGTTCAATGTTAAGCCTAGAATCTCAAGTTTGGTGATGTAGGTTATTCTGTTGCAAACAGAGGAATGTAATATTCTTCTGGTAAAATACTTCTGGACTCGCTCAATTGTATTAATGTCTGATATACAGTGCGGATTCCAGACAGTGGAGCTGTATTCAAGTATTGGTCTAGCAAAGGTTTTGAATGCCCTAGTTTGCAAATCGGTATTACCAGATGAGAAGCTTCATAAAATTAGATTTACAACTCTTAAAGCCTTTTTGACAATGCTGTTGCAGTGAGCTTTGGCACTTAGGTCATTCGATATGAGAACTCCAAGGTCTTTGACAGAGTGAGGGTCGTCAACAAGGTCATATCTGCCTAGCTTGTATTTGGTGTATTGATTTTTTTTACCAATATGTAGGACAGAGCATTTGTTGGTTGATATTTGGAGTTGCCAACTGTTTGATGAAATTATATTTCAGTGTCATCCCTAAAACTGCACCACCTGCAAATAAGTCAACTATGAAAATTAAAACATGTAGAAATATTGAAGGTCAATTTATGCAGAGCTGATGCATTTGTCATGGCATTTTTGTTAAACATTCAACTCTCAGATAATCTGTGCGTGGGGTTCTATATGAGCATATACTGTAGATTACCTTTCAGAAGATAATTGTTGAGGTTCCACTGGACAGTCACTTGTCTAGAATGGTATAGGGTCTCCTGCTTGAGCAGGGAGTTGGACTAGAAGACATCCAAGGTCATTCCCAACTCTGTTACTCTGGATAATAAACCATGGTAAATGTGTCATTCAATGGCATGGCCAATGGGTCGTGTAATAGGCAGTGGTGGGATTCAGCCGGTTAGCACTGGTTTGTGCAAACTGGTTGTTAAATTACAACAAACCTGCCCAACACCCAGCTACCAAAATGGCTCCTGGGCACTGTGCTGCAATGGAGAAATGGGCAACGGAGTGGCCGGCATGATGGAAGAAGACCACTTCTTCTCCCTCGTCCTCCTCCTCCTCCCCTTATGCTGGCCGCTCCGTTGCCCATTTCTCCATTACAGCACAGAGCCCAGAGTCCACTTTGATAGCAGTGGGAGTAATTTAACAACCGTTCATCCAGGGTCAGGTTGGCAATTGTAGGAGGCTCGTTCAGCATGTGCAGCAGAGCTGGAGTACGGGGATGGGCCATGCCTCCCACGACAGTCAACCTTGACCCAGGGCTAACTGGTTGTCAGTCTCTGCCAAGAACTGGATACTTTGATCAACAAACCAGGTTTACTCACATTTTCAGTTGTGAAATGGTAAAGTTTATTGTTGTATTCCCAATCACGGTTAAGAGCTTCAACAACAAATGTCTGTGAAAAGTCAGTGTTGAGAGTAGGCAACTCCCAAAGCTGTTTATCCCCCCTGCTCCTGTGCCTAGTATCCAAACCTTTCCTAATCCCCCGTGCCACCACCCCGTGCCTAATTAACCATGCCTATCCATTTTCCATAATCTTCCCATTCTAATCTTCTATGTCATTACCTCATCCTCAATCAACTCCACCCAACCAGTAATCCAGCGTTTACATCCCACCCCTCCAATCTGTCCTTGTAGCTGTATATCACTGAACAAACAAAGCTGTCATAGACCCGCTTTACAGCTGACCAAACCACCACGCCCCCTACTCGCCGGTATCAGTACACTTCTGAAACCAACAGTAACCCTGGACCCGCAGGCACTCGCTGGACAAATCAGTATTACAAATCAGTATTCCGCAATGCCTCCTGCTGCACTGACTACTGGCGGGGTTGAAAGACGTTGGCGGCTGCACAGCTCTGCTCTGAAACCAGGATAGCGGGCCTTCTGACACACTCTGCGAGTCTTCCGGCCGTTTTGTTGAGCTCTGGGATCTGGGTGAGCAGCTGAGCCTGACACTGGTTATTATATTATTTGAATTCCATCACTAGTAATAGGTCTTATATTTGGCTATGCTATAGTGGCCAGATTCCTGTTTTTCCTGAGCAATGGGTTCTTCTCAGAGAACCCGTTTGGTTAACCCTTTTGGTTATTTGTGAGCAAGGCTTCCTTATCTATTATATCCATGCACGCCTGTTGCTTGTGCAAGGGCACAAGGCAGCCTTTCTTAAACTACAATCCTGAAACAGTCGATTCTGCTTCACTGTGCAAAATAGCCCCGCATTTTAGTTCCTCTTTGATAGCAAATTACTGGAGACTTAGAAGCTCACACTAGTAATCTGTCACACCCAAGGAATTCAATAAAGCGGATATCCAGGCCAGGATTTTGTAAGCAGGTTCTTCTCCTCACCTCTCACCTAACTAAACAGCTTTTCCATTTCACTGCAGATTGCTGTGGTAAAGAACTATAACCAGTGATGGGATTCAACCAGTGTAATGACTGGTTTGGTGAAGGTGCGCTTCGCCCCGGTGAAGCACAGCAATCCGCTGTGCTGCGTGAATCAGTTGTGCTCAAAAACAAGGAAATAAAGCACAGGAAAAGGGCAGCGGCAGGTGGGTGGGACCAAATGATCACCAGAACTACCGGTTTGCCTGAACTGATCCGAACCAGTAGAATCCCACCCCTGACTCTAATTCTAGCAACAAAAGCTAGTGCTTGAGATGTTTCTTTTCCTCTTCTGTCCTTCTCCTTTTTCCTTTTTGCGTCATAAGATACAAGCCTGAAAATAAACCCCCGTAATGTAGTGCCGGTAAACCACCTGGAGGCTTCTTTTCAGTGTAAAGCATAAGGAGCAAACCTTTCAAATAAATAAGCATTTATAAGGTTCCAGTCGTATGAAAAGATTCTCAGTTTTGCTCTTCACCCTGAAGGGTTCACCAGCAGTTCCTAATGGCAGGACAGCTTTGAAATGTACTTTTTCCTCCATCTCTTGAAAGGACAGTGATGATACAGCCGTTATGTAAAATGCCTTAAAATAACACTTTTCTCCGCTTTCGTCCCACCCTGGTACACACCGTCCTTTATTTCATTGTTTTAATGGGCTAGAGTAATGTTATGATTGCATTTTAAATTTCCCCCTGAGTAATGACTTATGCCGGGGTGAGGCGGCCTTGTGGATTGTAAGAACACAGTTTGTTAGGATTGCATAATTGGTTAACGCTTTATGTGTTCAAAGAAGCCCTCAGTAATGGGAAAGTTTATTTTCATGTTGCATGTCGAGCTCATATCTAGCTGAAGACTGCTGCACGAGGGGAAAAATCACCATTCTTACTTATTTTCATTTACAGGATTTGTATCTTTTTTTCTATTATTAGTCTATGTGATGTTCCTCTCCAGATTTATCTTCCTGACAATCCTAGAACCCACAACACTGTAGTATTAAATAGGCAGATGTGTTGTGACTCGGAGGTTTGAGCCTGCTCTGTTAGAAGACACAGACTTGAGCAATGAGGAAGAGGAGGATTTGGCCTTGAGGTTTGAGCCTGCTTTGCTGGAGGATTTGGAATTGCCTTCCTCCCCAGGGCCTTCCTCCCTGGTTGTGCCTCAAGTGTCGGCAGATAATCAGGAGAGCGTAGCGGAGCCTCTGGCTGAGGATCAAACTGAGGAATGTTGGTTTAATGCGAGGCAAAGACGCAGGCATAGGCATGAGATGCAACGCAGAAGGAAAGGACAAATCAGGGACTGAGATGAGAGACTGACACGCCCCTCAGGGAATAAAAGTGGGCGTGTTAGCTCTGGATTCTCATTTGGGACAATTTGTTAATTTGGGATAGAAGCTTCGACAAATTCTGTGTGTGGCGTTTGCCTGTGATTTATGTTCTTGTTTTATTATTGGACTTGGCAGGCAGCTTGTGGGAGACTACCAAGGACTTGTCCAGCCAAAGGAATTTAACCCTGTCGTTACTGGTCTTGTCTGCTTGTTTATATTCCTTTGGAAACTTGGACTCTCACCTCGTGGGCACAGGCGAGACATAACACAGATGTATGAGTTTTAGCCTACGCCTTTTATGCTTTAGCTAAAGATTTGTACCTTATTATCATCTGGAATCACCTAGTCATCATTTCTGTCTTAGGCTTGGCCAAGGATGCTTCTAAAGGGGTATCAAATGAACAAGCTGCTGGATTTTTCTCTTTAAGGGTTGTTTGTTTGTGTCTTTGAATCAGCTTTTAACTCCTATTGACTGCCTAGACTTAGTCCCTGGAGTTTTCTTAGCGAGGTCTTTTTCTTCAGAAGTGGTTTGCCCTTACCTGCTTCCTAGGGCTGAAGGAGATGGGCTGGCCCAAGCCAGACTGGACTGGCTTAGTGCCCAAGCCTAGGACTAGAAGTATTTCATGAGAAGAGTACTACACTCCTCTGCTCGCAACAGAATACCCTATACCACCAGGCTTGAGATTTTGGGCTTGGGCTTGGACAACCTTGAACTACATCGCCTACGGTTGGACTTAAGCGTAGCACACAAAATTATCTGCTACAGTGTCCTACCAGTCAATGACTACTTCAGCTTCAACCACAACAATACAAGGGCACACAACAGATACAAATTTCAAACTTGATTGCAGAAAGTACGACTTCAGCAACAGAGTGGTCAATGCCTGGAATGCACTACCTGTCTACCTTGCATTCTCTAACCCCCATCCTTTAACCTCAAACTATCCACTATTGACCTCACCCATTCCTAAGAGGTCTGTAAGGGGCGTGCATAAGTGCACAATCATGCCTACTGTCCCTGTCCTTTTGTACCCATTTATTCATACCTATTTCCTGTATTCTTACTCATGTTTATACTTATACCTATTATCTTGTAAGCAATTGACAAATCAAATAAATAAATAAAAATAAATAAATAAATAGAATTCAATGTCTCTTGGGTTTTAGCCTTATGTCTTAACCATGAGTCCAAACTGACTCTGTCTTTGAAGGTATGGTTACTTGTAAATAAATAAACCATCAACTCTATGTATGGGAATGAGAGGGACATATGCGTCTTCCTTCTTTGTTTCGTTTGCAGACTGTAAATCAGTATTTCTTATTTAGATCAAAACTTGTCTTTTGAAGCTGGGTTGGTGCCAGAAGGTTACTTTCCATTTATTGTTACGTATTCCAAGGGATATATCGGGATGCATTTTTGAAGTTGACCCAAATCAGGAAGTTGGAAAGGGCCACTGCAATCATCTTTGCTTAGTGCAGGACTCCAAATTAAATTTTCTCCCATAGATGTCTACCCTGCAGACATCCAGTAAGGTGGAGCTTACCACCCCTTACATCACTGATTTCTTCCTAACATTGAATAATATGCAAATCTTGGCTGGAACAAAGCTACTGTTGACTAGGAACAATGCTTCTAATTCTTTCCACTAAGATTAACACAGTACCTTACCATGTTGGCATTGAAAGGTGCTGAGTTCACCATCAAGCTGTCAAAATATGTTCCGGAGAGTCTTAACATAATATAATATCTTGGGGGAGGACTTCTTTGCTTCACTTGAATGGCTTTTTGGGGGAATGAAGATAGCTAATGAACAAGGATAAATATTATGAAAGGTAACAGAGGTGGTATTCAGCAGATTCTGACCAGTTCTGGAGAACAGGTAGTGGAAATTTTGAGTAGTTTGGAGAACCGGCAAATACCACCTCTGACTGGAGATTTTACAGTATCCTTCCCCTGCCACGCTCACAAAGCCACGCCCACAGAACCGGTAGTAAAAAAAATTTGAATCTCACCACTGAAAGGTAACTAGAACAATTCTTTATGTGATACATTCACATTAAGAGGGAGTCCTGATATCAACATCTTGTGTGTTACAAGAGTTGGTAGGGATCCTGGAATATATCACGCCACAGCTGCCATTCAATCAATGGTGAGGGATGCTAGACTTTCAACACAGCTACTGCTGGAGAGCTACCAGTCCTCCATTACTGGTCAAAGTCTCCCGTCACTAAACTGATAGTCTGGGAATCAATTTTTCTTTGTGGGAGCAGCAGAAATGAGTAAATTGGCATTTCTTTGCTCATTGCAGTAGGTAAGTAGACTTGAGTGTGAACCAAAGAGGGGATACATGGGATAGAGAGATATATAGATATGCAGACTTCAAATTCCAGAATTTTCCAGTCAGCTGACTGGGGAATTCTGGAAGTCCAAGAACCTTAAATTTCTCAAGTTCAAAAAACAGTGAATTACAATAGTCTCTGTAGGTGAAATAATTTTCACGGGTACTATTTGTCCTTAGAGAAGATGCCTTTTTAAAAAGCCTTTTCCGGCAAGGAGCGTCCTTTTGCTCTCCAGAAGGCTATGAGAGAAATTGCAGATCACATGTATTCTGGCAACAAGACTTTCATAACTGCGAATGCAGAACAACTTGTATTCTTAGGGTCATATATGACTTTCAGACTAATTTTATAAGTCCCTTGCAAGCAGTGAATTCAGATGCTTGGCAAGGGCTCATTGCACAATGTATAAACAAGTATAAAGCGTTACTAAACATCCAAATTTCAATACAATGATATATAGATAACAGGGATGACCCAAAAGGAGATCCTAGAATCCCAGCTAACAGATAAAAAGAAAGAGATGGAAAAATAACTGTGCAGTCTGTCCTGGATTGGACCAGCAGCTTCTGGCTTTTTTCAAGCTTGGCCACTTTAAAACACACAGACTTCGACTCCCAGAATTCTCCAGTCAGCCATGTTGATTGAGGAATTCTGGGAGTTGAAGTCCACCCAACTTAAAGTTGCCAAGTTTGAAAAACACTCCTACAGAGGACGTCTTTTCTGTTCAAGCCCAGTTAGTTGGCAGAGCAATAGTACCACCAGAGCTGTTTGCAACCCAGCCTTTGCTGGCAGAGCAAGCTAATCTTATTGTACTCACCCCAAAACACTCATAACACAGACATCCATGTCTCTTCTTAGGAGAAGAAGTAAGCAGGCTTCTCTCTTCCAACTGTTCCTGGCCTGGAGCCTTCCTAACTTTTGCAATGAGTTTGAGCAACATCTGCTTTGCCCATTAAAAATGATTTTTCCTGACCCTGGCCTGGAGCCTGGATTTTTCCTGCACATCAACAGTAGTTTTCTTTGCAGGCCTAAAGAGTTCACCCATCTCCAACTTGGAGAATAGCCCCCAGCCCCTGCATATGTATCCTTGTGCATAGAGGTTCTGTGTGTAAGCCTAACTCTGGGGGTTGGCTCTTCCTTGGACAGGGGAAAAGCAACTATTATGGACCTGGGAGCTGACTTTTGATGAATGGATGAAGGGTGCGGCAACAGGGCACCACAATTAAGACACCAGTGTGGTACAGCTGCTATACCTTAGTAGCCCAAGGATTCAAATTTTTTTACTACCGGTTCTGTGGGCGTGGGTTGGTGGGCATGGTAGGGGAAATATATTGTAAAATCTCTATTTCCCTCCCCACTTCTGGGAGAAGGTTACTGCAAAATCCCCATTCCCTCCCCACCCCACTAACCTGCTTTCCAAATGTGTTCTCCTGTGCAGGGCAACAAAAGAAGATCCAGCCAATCAGCTGGGACTTGGGAGGCAGAGACTAGATGGGGGCGGGGCCAGTCAGAGGTGGTATTTGCCAGTTCTCCAAACTACTCAAAATTTCCACTACCAGTTCTCCAGAACTGGTCAGAACCTGCTGAATACCACTTCTGGATTAGCCTTGCAAAATTGAAGCTCCATTGGCTGTCTGAACATAGTGTCATTCTAAATCAGGAGTGTCAAACCGGCGGCCCAAGGGCAGGATTCATCCATGCAAGCCACGCCCACCCCAGCTCCATGAAGGGGGGAGGAAACGTTGTGAAATATCACGTGACAACAACATGACCACGCAAATTTGACACCTGTGTTCTAGATTATGGAAGCAGAGAAGCTTCGCGACCTGCCTTGTTGCCATTGCCTCAACTTCTCTGGTGTCGCAGAATGGACTAAAATGTGTCTGAGGCATGCAGAGATAGAAGGAGTGAAATCATACCACTGATGCACAAGGTTGGGTTATTATTTAATTTCAAAACGACTTTCCCCCTCCCCAGGTTCAGTATTTGCGTTCGTGAGAACAAGCTTCAAGTAACATAATGCAATAGGAAACAGCCTACTTAGAAACAAGGAGATTCTATCTCGTTGTGTTATGTTTGTTGAACAAAACGAATTTCAGTTGTCTTCTGAAAGCACCGTCTACAACTGCAGGAAAGTTCCTGCCTCTTTAAACTATCCACCCAATATTAGGTGGTAATATTTCAGAGGACGAGCTAAAGGCATTGATCATAAAATCTGGCAGATTCATAGGGAAATTGATAGTTCTTAAATAATTTTGCTCTCTCCATCATTTTGCTTTCATGGTCTGAACATTACTGAAGGCACTACTGGACTGAGTGGAAATAAATTGGCAGCTAAAATCAAGTAATTCAAGTTCCTATCAGTGCCAAAGTCACGTAATTCAACCTATGTGCACTAGTTAAGAACTGTCAGATGCATTTTATAACCAGCTACTAAAGATTCCAGGCTGCTCGCAAAAGCTTTTCAAAAGCCTTAATAGGATGTAAGAAGGCCTGAATGATTGGAAGCTGTAGGACTTATAATCAAGTGGACCATTGAATAAATGCCTTGCGAGCTTAAGCTGGCTAGATCCAACCTGCTGGGATATTGTGAAGGCAGGATGAAACCCTGTAGAAGCTAGAACAGGCCATGGTCTTTTGAATAACATTTTGTTGGAGAAAAATCAGCAGAATGTTTCTGGGGCCTTATAGCACAGATATTGCACATAAAGAGGTACTGGTAGTCCTTGATTTATGACCACAATTGTGCCAAAAAAATTATGTTGCTAAATGAAAAATTTGTTAAGTGAGTCTTGTCCCATTTCATGACTTTATTAAATTTTTACACTTTTAAAAACAAATCATATGTACAATTTTTGCAGTAAGTTGTGGCATCGACTTTTACGTAATCATATACATACATACATACATACATACATACATACATACATTTGAATATATGTATATATTTTACATTTACATTTATATTTTGCATTGCCTTTTATTCCTTTTATCTAACCAAACATACCATTTTCCCCAGACCGTATAGCTGTGATGGTGAACCTATGGCACATGTACCACGGGTGGCATGCAGAGCCATTTGTGCCACACACGACCTGCAGGCAAACTTACCTCACTGCACATGTGCGCGCCTCACAGCTGATTTTCAGTCGGCTTGAGGCCTTTTTCGGCCTCCCAAAGGCTTGAGGAAGGCTTCTGCAGGCTTTGCAGGTTGAAAACTAGCGCCATTTTGTCACTTCCTGTTTTTCTGAAAATACCGGAAGTGACAAACCGGGGCTAGTTTTCAGCCTGCAAAGCCTCCAGAAGCCTGCAAAAGCCTTCCCCAAGCCTTTGGGAGGCCAAAAAAGGCCTCAAACCAGCCAAAAATCAGCTACGAGGTACAATTCAGGTAAGGGGGTGGCGGGGGAGGGGGGTAGGTGGGTGGGTGAGGATTGCACACGCATGCGTAGGGGCATATGGGCAAACATTGCCTTCTGGGTTCTGGCACGCAAGCACGAGCGTGCAAGCGCATGCACAGTTTTTGGCATAGGTCAGCCACCATTGCCGTATAGTATTCTTTTTCTTCCTTCTCCTGCAATTCCATTGTAAGTTTATTCAGTTCTGCACAATCCATTTTTTTTTTTATAATCATATAATTATTATTTTTTATAATCATATAATCATGTGGGACTACTCTCTGATTTCCAATTTTGGGCATACGTTATTCTAGCTGCTGTCAATATATGTATTATTATACATTCAATGTCTTTCTTGTAACCATTATTAATGTGAGTGAGCTGTCAAGCATCCGAATGTAAACCACATGACGTGGGGATGCTGCAACCATCATAAGGGTGGAAAAATGGTCATAAGTTGCTTTTTTCAATGTGTTTGAACGGTCACTAAATGAACTGTTGTTAAGTCAAGGACTACCTGTAATTGTGCTTATAAGTGGTGGTTGCAGGTACAGGCTGCTATAAGGTTGAGCAATTTTTGGTCTTTTAGACGCTGTTTATAACTAGCAACTAGTTATCAGTAAAGCTAGAAATCAGTAAAATATGGAGAACCTCAAATGGTAAAACAAAGGCCTCTGTTTTAGCTGCTGCCGTCAATATAGTCACCATTGTATTAAACGTATCTGAGCTGATAATTACTTGCTGTTCTCCTTCTAGTTGCATGGATGAAAATAAGTTTGATAGCAATCTTCCAATATTTGAGGGGCTGCCACAGAGAGGAAGGGGTCCAGATAATTTTCTAAAGCACCTGAAGGCCAGACAAGGAACAATGGATGGAAACTGATCAAGGAGAGATTCAACCTGGAAATAAGGAGAAACTTTCTGACAGTGAGGACAATCAACCGATGGAACAGCTTGACCTCGGAAGTTGTGGGAGCGCCATCACTGGAGGCTTTCAAGAAGAGACTGAACTGCCATCTGTCAGAAATAGTGTAGGGTCTCTTGCTTGGGTGGAGGGGGGGGTTGGACTAGATGACCTACAAGGTCTCTTCCAACTCTGTGTTAAGTTAGGTGTGAAATGACGACCAGAATTGTATTAAAGTATCTGAGCTGGTAATTACTTGCTGTTCTCCTTCTAGTTGCCTGGATGAAAATAAGTTTGAGCAGAAGATTCCCAATGGGTATCATGTCACTCGGCGTTTCATTTAAATTGATCCTTAATTGCTATGATAAAAGTTGAATGGCTACCGTTCCTTTCTATTAGCAAGCAATAAATCAATATGCATGCTATACCTGGGGGATGCAAAGAGAAGAGAGCCAGTTGAGTGCTCTTTATGCTAGTGAATTAACCTCTAGGATCTTAGAAAGGGATGCATCAATACACGGAGATGCAGTGTACCATCCCAACATCTTTAGAAATTGGCTATATTTTGCACAGTATGCTGGATCAGGTTACTCAATTAACTGATGTTGTGATTTTGCATACTACGCTGAACCCTAATCTAACCAAATGAGCTGAGCTGAATGCTAAGCCATAAAACTAATCAAGGCTAGCACTAAGCTGCATGTTATAACACTAAGCTGTTATGGGAATGCATATGAGATTGGATTGTGAAGGCCGTTATGCCTCTTCCCTACTTAATGATTATTAATTCATGTCCTGCCCATAATTTCCAGATAATTTCCACTATATAAATAGATGAGCTACAACAAAGGAGGTAGAATTGCTGCTGGCAATAAAAAAAGGGTTACTTTTGTGCTAATAGTGGGGAGCGTGTCTATCATTAAAAGACAACAAATCTACTTCTCACTCCCTTTCCTGAACCGATCATCATATTACCAGTGAATTATAACCAGGACCGGGCACAGGCCAGGATTTCACATGTTTCTCTTTAGCTGTTCAGAATCACCTTGAACCATTCAGCAGGTTCTGACCAGTTCTGGAGAACCAGTAGCAGAAATTTTGAGTAGTTTGGAGAATCGGCCAATACCACCTCTGACTGGCCCCACCTCCATCTATTCTCTGCCTTCCGAGTCCCAGCTGATTGGCTGGGTCTTCTTTTGTTGCCCTGCACAGGAGAACAGAGCTGGAAAGCAGGTTAGTGGGGTGGGGAGGGAATGGGGATTTTGCAGTAACCTTCCCCTGCGATGTCTACCAAGCCACCCACCCAGAACCGGTAGTAAAAAGTTTTGAATCCCACCACTGCCTTGAACCATGAAATGGGGAGCAAATAAATTTGATACTAATAATAGTCAGGTGATGTCAGTCCAAAGTGGTTGACCAGACTTAGAAACCAGAATTACAGAGAGTAGGATGGGACCTTGTAGGTCTTCTACTCCAATCTTCTGATCAAAGAGGAGACATTATTCCATTACTGACAAATGACTGTCCATCTTTTCTTAAAAACCTCCAATGATGAAGCACCCACAACTTCTAGAGACAAGCCATTCCACTGGTTAATTATTCTCAATGTCGGAAAATGTCTCCTTAGTTCTAGGTTGGTTCTCTCCTGGATTCGTTTCCATCCATTGTGTTCTGACCCAGGCTTTGTCAAACTTAATAAAAAAACAAACTGATTTTAAAAAAGTAAAACCTATTTTAGTGCAATGCTGGGAATTACTTGCATTCCCAGCCAAAACTAATTATATACAGTTCCTCCAGATAAGAGCACGCTTTTCAGTGATGTTGTATGCTGCCAAAGAACAGGAGTCCAATTAAGGCTAACATAAACCAATCCCAAAACCCAGAAAAAAAGGTCCAGAGTACAGAGCTTCAAGAAGGACTCAGAAATTACTGAACTGCTTTGCTTCCTGCAAAGCTTTTTGTCATTGAGGTCTGACTTTTATCCCTTATGGGAGAGTCAATCACCTCCCAGCCTTACTCCCAAGTCACCCCTTCTCCTTCAGCTGCTCTTGCCTTCCAGCAGCTCTGTGCACACGCACACTGGGAACAGGCTCCCCGGGGTCCTCTGCTTCACTGCTGCCAGACTCCAAAGGCTCCGAAGGCAGCACCCCACTCCCAAATGGTTCTAGCCCCATCTCTGCATCGATGCAGGACCCTCGTCCAAGTCCTCCCCAGGCTCCTTGACTGCTTCCCTTTCGTCTTCACTGTCCGATACCTCTGCCATCTGCACTGTCTGCCTGTGAACCACAACGCATTGCTTCTTGTGCTGCCTTTAGGTGCTTTGGAGAATAGGTTGCCAATGCTGTAAGGATCAGATTCAGAACTACTTTTATTGTAACAGCTAAAGTAAAAGAATCTGAATGCATTTCCTTCTCCTGACCTATATCTTCAAGTGAACTAGAACTTGGCTGAGAACTTTCACCTGTCACCCAAGAAACTTCTTCAGTTCTGACTGAATGGTGGAGAATGGAAGGACTGAGAATCGCCATAGACAAACTTTTGTCTGAGACATTTTTTCATTTTATTTTCTTATTCTAGGCTCAAGACACCAAGACAATGGTCTTGGTAGCAGCTCTTCCTTTTGTGCTTCAAGACCATTCTGCATGTCCTCTATGGGTGCTTTAAATCAGGGGTCGCCAAACTTTTGGACCTCAGGAACCACCAAACTCATAATTTTAGATACCAAGGACCACTAACTGGTTCTGTGGATGTGGCCTAATTAGTGGGTGTGGCTTGGTGGTCATGTGACTGTCTGGGCATGGCTTGTATGTAAATATTATAAATATTTATATAAATATTGAATTTTTTTATAAAAAAGAGCAACTTTTACCCATAATCAGGCAAAGCAGGCAATTGAATTGCTCACAGAATCATTCAGTGATCTATCTGCTATTGACTAGCTCAGTCTCTCAAATTTACTTGCCGTGAGTCTGCACTGAATTTGCTTGCAAGCAAACCTTCAGTCCTAAGGGAGGTTCAGCTGTACTTAAAAGCAGAGCCGAAGATCTATTTTAAAGACTAGCTAGAAAGCAAGAAATCCAACCATTTTCTGCTTCTTAGCTAATCTAAATCTCTCACAGCAGAACAGATGATGGTCAGAAAAAGGAAAAATAGCAATTTAGCAGGCAAGTTTACCGGATAAGGAGTGAATGGGCGGGGGGGGTTCCCATGGGCCATGTGGGCGGAGCAGCCTTGTGTTTCTGCGCAGCCTGGATTAATTGCTTTTTTGGGGGGGGGTGCTCTGGGGGTGAGATTTCTCTGCGGCCCACCAAAATTTTCTCACAGCTTACCAGTGGGCCGCGGCTCACCAGTTGGTGACCGCTGCTTTAAATGGTTTGGAGCCAGTGAAGATTTTGAGAAAAGCAGGGTTGGTTCTCCCTTCCTCTTTTGAGATCGCTTTCTTTCCCAATGGGCATCTTGTTGGTGGAGATTGGGGTAAATGAATGTTCTCATTTTGGGCTTTCCTTTTCCATTTATCCATGTTATCTAATATTTTATTTGTTCCACGTCTATATTATTTTCAGAAAGTTGCTTTAAAATCCTGCCAAGGCCAGAAAGTTATTATAAATGCATGGTCTTGGTGTAAATTAGATTGTATCTTTTTTTTCTTTTTCCTTAGCTAATGCCTCTGATTTTTCTTGCTTACTATTTTTTTACTCTCTCTCCCATTGTTTCTCACCCTGAAAGAGAAAAAGGCTGATGGATTTTTTTTAAAAACTGTATATAGGCAAATTCATAGGCTATTTTGTGCACATTGTCTACGTCTTTCAGTTTTGTGTCCAGATTGAAGCAGAGCATTTTTGCACATCGTTAACCCTCATACACATACACACACCCCCACACCCTTTGTAAACATTTTCTTAAAATGGACGTGTGCTTTTGATTGGAAAGTTGCATCGTTAAATTTTTAAATGTCAAAGGATAACCGGCTTCAAGACTTTGCCTTAAAAGATGATGTGAAAGAATTTCTCCCAGATTCATAGATGAGGAAGTTGGATGCATGTAGAGATCTTTGAACAGCTCTGTGGACATTCCTCTGCTGCTCTCTCTCTGGTCCTTGATTGCCTTTTTTAGCCTCCGTTCCCAAACACTTGGAATCAAAAAGCTCATTCTTGGAAACTGAGGGTTCCAGATGTAGATTTGACCTGTTAATTTGTTTGACTCTCTGCCTTATCCCAGGGTTTCTTAAAATGTGGTAGCCAGGAGCTCTGGAGATCTTCAGGATCTTCTCAGGGGGTCCTTGAATTATTTGCCAGATATTGGGGATATCTGCAAAAATTTAAAAGGAATGACACTCCCCTCATTTCATTTCTTATTTGTTAAAAATAGTGTTTTTCCATGAAAAATGTTTTACTTCTGTTTATGCCCGATAGGTTGAACACTGTTATTTTTACAGGATGCAATCCCTACTCTATGAGCGCATCAATTAAAATTTTAATATGGTAAATATTGATAACTACATAACCCACTGAAACAAAAGCTCTTTTGGAAATCCTGCATAATTTTTTAAAGTGGGAAGGATCCCCCAAAGCAAAAAGCTTTAAGAAACCTTGCCTCAACCTAAATTCGTATAGAAAGAGCCTGTCAAAAACAGAAGGTTAGCTATTATCAATCTTCTGATGAATAACCTGCCTGAAATTTGAAAATCTGGAGGAGAGAGACCACAAAGTGTCTAGTTCTTGAAACCACAGATCATGGGAAGGTTTTTCAGCTACAATTAAAATGTCAGTTTTGGCAGTGGTGGGATTTTAGGTTTTTCCTTGCTCTTCCACAGGCACTTACAAAACTATGCTCTGGCTTCTTGTTGTCCTCACAAATCCATAACACAGTCAAGGAGCTGCAGACAAAACTGGGCATCCATTGAGGGAGCAAATCAGCTTCTCTTAATAGCTTGCAGATGTTAGGCTGCTACTCCCACAGCCTACTCACCTCTGCAGTATTCTTTCTCTTTTTCTGGAACCTCCCCGGGGAGCACTCTTTTAAACACAAATATGTACTTAATTATCTCTTTGACCTTTATTTTTCCTTCAGCTTCTGACAACCGTTTGCGTCTCGGGCCTCTTTGAGACAACTGGCATTGTCAGGCGGAATGGGCCAACTCACCCTGGCCAACTCACCACGAGACAATTCAACAATTCAGTGTGATTATTTAAAAAAAACATTTTAATTTTTGTCATTCACATTTCATTTTGTAGCCTCCATTGGCACTGTTATGTCCTGAGGACTCTAGGAGTTCTCACTCAGGTCCACTCACTTTGTGTAAAAAAGCAGGCTGCGGGGTCCAACCAGTTGCTGATTGCTGCGAGCCAGTTCCAGGCGTGGCAAGCACGGTCAGCCCTTTATTGTATAATAAAGTACTGTTGCACTCATGCTCTGGTTCAGCCTCTCATTGCTCAAACTTAACACTGGCGACGAGGATGGGATGGCTACCAGAAGCACCATGCAACCGCTGAGTCACTAGCCACCGATCCACAGCCCAGAGAGAGCGATCGGCTGGCGATAAGAGAAACGCTGATCCGCAGCCAGAGAGAGCGGTCAGCCAACAAAACGAGCGATCAAAAAGAGCAAACGCTGATCCGCAGCCAGAGAAAGCAGTCTGGTTCAAAAAGTTAGAAGCGTCTGTAGCCGCTTGTTAGCCCCGCTACAGGGAAAGTGAAGCGCTGCGAGCCGCAGCCGCTCTGTATTTGGCGCGAAATTCAAACGGGTGTCATTTGAATTTCGAGCCAGTATGAGACACAGCACAGCGCTGTAGGAAGTCACTAACGCCCACATTGGCGCGAATCGAGACACCTCCAACGGCTAACAGCCAACGTGGTAACCCAGAGAGAGAAAGAGAGGGTAGCAAAAAACCTCTCCAGAGCTGATATCACTAGTAACCCACGAGCGCCCGTTGTCCCAGAGAGATTTTTTCCGCAGGTAGCCCAGCCGTTCCAGCACCATGAGTTCCAACCCAGTATTCCCGGCGTTCAAACCAGACGAAGAGAAGTGGGAATCGTATAAGAACCGCTTCAATCATTACATCGATGCGGTCGGCCTGGCGGATGCGGGAGAGCATCGGAAAAAATCCTATTTCCTAATCTACTGCGGAGCCACCGTTTATGATACCGCCGCAGCACTCGTGGCGCCTAGAGAGTTGAAAAACGTTCCGTGGTCCGAGTTGCTTGAGATCCTCACTAACCACTACGCTCCCAGGCCTTCACAAATCGCCAGGAGGTTCACGTTCCGTATGAGGAAGCAATCGAGTAAGGAGACCATCAATCAATATATGGCCGCCCTCAGAACAGCAGCCCTGCACTGCGGGTTTGGAACATACCTGGAGGACATGCTCCTCGATCAATTAGTTTGTGGGGTCAAGGATCTCAACCTACAGAGGCGCCTGCTAGCAAAAAAAGACCTCAACCTCGCATAAGCGGTCGAGGAGGCCCTAGCAGCCGAGCTAGCAACGAACTCAGCCACCGAAATTCAGGGCCCAAGTGCCAAGCTGGCATCGTTCCCAGTCCATTCCGAAGAGGTGGAAGCGGAGGAAACCCACAACGATGAAAACGACGTCCACCGCCTCGCCAACGACAGACGGTCACAGGTAGGGGCCAAACAAGAAAACACCGGTCCACCCAAGCACATCACACTGTGCCTAGCCTGTGGGGGATCGCATCAAAGGGCCACCTGCAAGTTTAAAGGAGCCACCTGCAACAATTGCCATAAGAGGGGGCACATCGCGAGAGTCTGCCAAGCCCCCCAAAGCGTGGCACACAGACCCCCTTCCTCGCACTCGGGACCACAGAGGCAAGTATTAAACTGTCGCACGCACCGCCTTGCCAGGCGTACTTGCCACACTGTTAGTAAAATTTCTCTCTCCGTTTCCCTAGAAGGTAAACCGTGCCACATGGAGGTTGACACAGGGTCAGCGCTCTCAATAATCTCGTGGAACACCCTCAAGAGACTCCACCCCAGCCTATCTACTACCCGGCTTCAGAGATGCCAGTTCGGTCTGAAGGACTACCAGGGGAAGGCCATTCCCGTGATCGGCAGAGGCAAGTTCTTTGTCAGTTTTAGAGCTTTTAAAGGCCACCTACCTCTAGTGGTAGTTAACGGCAATCTACCCACCTTATTGGGGCTCGATTGGTTTCCCCACCTCGGCCTAGGGCTAACAGGAGTCCATGCTGTCTCAACCTCAGACACTGACTCCTTATTCGCTGACTACGCAGATGTGTTCAGCGAGGAGCTGGGGTGTTATAATGGAACCCCCATCTCGTTCACCGTTGACCCCCAGGCAGTCCCAATCAGATTAAAACCACGTAGAGTTCCATTTGCTATTCGGCCAAAACTAGACGCTGAATTGGACAAACTATTAAAACAAGGGGTCATTGAGCCAACAGATTTCGCCAAGTGGGAGACGCCCATTGTCACACCCCTTAAAAAAGATGGTAGCCTGAGAATTTGCTCGGACTACAAGACAACAATCAATAAATATTTACAAGTTAGCGCCTACCCTGTGCCCGTCATTCAGCACTTATTACACACATTCGAGCCGGGCAGTATTTTTGCTAAATTGGACATGTCTCAAGCATATCAGCAGTTCCCTGTTGATAGCCAAACAGCGGAACTTCAGACCATCGTCACTCACAGGGGTGCCTTCCGATGCAAGCGTCTCCAATTTGGCGTAAGTGTTGCCCCGGGTATTTTTCAATCCCTCATGGAGCGGATTTTACAGGGCCTCCCTGGTGTAGTACCCTACTTCGACGATATCTTGGTCTCGGCCAGGGACAGACCCCAACTCTTCCAGAGAGTGCGAGCAGTGTTAGAGAGGTTCAGACAGCATGGCCTCAAGTTAAAAAAAGAAAAATGCGCCATTGCCACTAGACAGGTGGACTTTCTGGGTTATAAAATTGATGCCTCTGGCATTCACCCCCTGGAGTCCAAGGTTAGGGCAATCCACGAAGCTCCCACACCAACCTCCAAAACGGAGCTACAAGCTTTCTTGGGGCTGCTGAACTTTTATGCATCCTTCTTGCCCCATAAAGCCTCAGTAGCCGAACCCCTACACAGATTACTAGACAAAAAAGTCACCGTGGCACTGGGGGCACAAAGAAGACCAGGCGTTTAACGCCGTCAAATCACTACTTACGTCAGAGGCAGTGCTCATCCAATTCGACCCCAACCTTCCTTTAGTACTGGCAGCAGACGCATCCCCTTTTGGAATTGGGGCGGTCCTTAGTCACAGACTCCCCAATGGCGCCGAGGCCCCCATCGCCTTTTTCTCCAGGACGCTCTCGGCCACGGAGCGAAATTACAGCCAGATAGACAAGGAAGCCCTAGCAGCTGTTGCGGCCGTGAAAAAGTTTCACGAATTCCTTTTGGCCACTTCTTGAACTGGTCACCGACCATAAGCCCCTCCTGGGCCTACTGGCCGGCGACAAACAGACTCCTCAAGTCCTTTCCCCTAGGATGACAAGGTGGACACTTTTCCTAGCGGCCTACTCATACAAACTTATTCACCGCCCGGGCAAAACTCTATCCCACGCCGACGCTCTCAGTCGCTGCCCCTTACCCGCTCCGGCTGAAGACCCAGCTCCTGTCAACGCCATTTTCGAGATCACCCAGTTGGACCTACCCATCACCGCCCTTGACATCGCCGCTAAAACCAAGGCAGACCAAACGCTCGCCCAGGTGCTCGACTGGGTAAGGAGGGGGTGGCCGGGAGGCAACGTTGATAACAAATTCGCACCCTTTAAGACTCGCATGCAGGAGCTGTCCAGTTTGCAGGGTTGTCTACTGTGGGGCACTCGAGTGGTCATTCCGACCTCGCTGCGTACCCGAGTCCTGGAGGCGTTGCACGAGGGACACCCCGGCATCGTGAGAATGAAGGCATTAGCACGCAGCTACGTGTGGTGGCGGGTCTAGACGAGGACATTGTCAATTGGGTAAGTTCCTGCAGCATTTGCCAGGAATCCCGTCCTGCTCCCCCATCGCCACCCCTACCAGATGGGAGAGCGCCAGCGCCCCTTGGTCTAGAATCCATATCGATCTGGCCGGCCCCGTGCATGGAAAGATGTTCCTAGTGGTCGTGGACGCTTATTCCAAATGGATAGACGTGGCGCAGCTATCCACGACCACCACACTAGCAATCACCAACGTGTTAACACGCCTGTTCGTTACACATGGACTACCCGACTCCATTGTCTCCGATAATGGCCCTCAGTTCGCATCAGTAGAATTCAGCCGTTTTGCTGCCAACCTGGGCATTCGCCACATTTTCACAGCCCCATTTTCACCCTGCCAGTAATGGGTTGGCTGAAAGGGCCGTCAGGACCACCAAAGAGGCCCTCGCTAGGTTTGGCAGGGATGACTGGCACCACAAACTCTCACGGTTCCTGATGAGCCAGCACTCAACCCCCTGTGCAGTCACCAATAAGTCCCCAGCGGAACTCCTGATGGGCCGGCGCCTGAGGACTGTATTAGATAGACTGCACCCACAATACTGCCCTGACTCTCCCCTCGCTTCTACTTCGGGGGTTAGACATTTTATGTTACAGGAGCCAGTATTCGCAAGGAATTTCGCTGGGGACCCACTTTGGATTCCAGGCGACGTCATCGCCGTCACCGGGCCGAGATCGTATAGGGTCAGGCTGGAGGATGGTCGCGTCTGGAGGAGACACATAGACCAGCTTAGAAGGCGCCTCAGCACCCTTGCCAACAAGAATCCAGAGTCTCCAGTCGAAGGGGAACCGCCTCATCCGCCGCCCAGCCACATCGCACCCAACGACCAGTCTGCACCAGCAGTCGTTCCGGTCAGCCCGAACTCGGACAACAGCGCCCAGAGAGTTGACCAGCCTGATCCAACCCACGAGAGCTCGACCCCAGTAACCAACCCGGTGGTTTCCGAGGATGCCCAGTCCGGAGAGAGCGTTAGCGACACTATGCCGGTTCAACCGTCACAGACTGATACCGAACAGACAGACAATGTTCCCCAGCTGCGCCGTTCCGGGCGCCAACACAAACCCCCCGTCTACCTCAAGGACTATGCATGTTCGCATCTGGGGGGAAGGGGTGTTATGTCCTGAGGACTCTAGGAGTTCTCACTCAGGTCCACTCACTTTGTGTGGGCGTTATTCCCCCATCGTCATTGGTTGGTTCTCTCCAGCAGCCAGCTATAAAAGCAGGCTGCGGGGTCCAACCAGTTGCTGATTGCTGCGAGCCAGTTCCAGGCGTGGCAAGCACGGTCAGCCCTTTATTGTATAATAAAGTATTGTTGCACTCATGCTCTGGTTCAGCCTCTCATTGCTCAAGCTTAACAGGCACCCTTTCTTTTAATGATTCTATTCCACATTTCTTCAACATTAGTGTAACTCTTGTACTACAGAAGTTGTCCCATGGCTAGTTGGTCGTGGCAAGTTGGCCGTAGCGAATTGGCAATAGGGAGTAAAATGGCAGTTTGTCCTAGACCTCTGTAGGGGCAGTTCCTCAGTAGCTATTGCTTGAAGCTGCACCAGGGAGATGGGTGGAAGGGTTGAGGATGGGGAAACCTGATGTTGGAAGTTAAAACCCACCCCTCACCTAGGAAAATGAAATATTTTAGGATATACTAAAAAGGCAGAATATTTCCCCCCAAAAGAGAAGTAGACATTCAGAAGCAGAAACTCACCTCAGAAGCAGAAGCTCACTCCCACTTTTGTTAATGGATGGGCCATTAAGGCTGGGCCAGAGCATTCTACATAACAAAGCCCTCTACCTATCTCACCACATGGCCTGGGATGATTGTATCAGCCAGCACTCAGGTGAAGCCATGTGGTCCAGACAAAGCCTACAAAGTTAGCTAAGACCCCCGCCCCCGCCCCTGGGAGTCTGACAGCCAATGGGATACATTTCTTACACAGGAACAGGAAACACTAAGGTGGGGCCCAACAGAGGGTATAAACTAAGGGTCTCAGCATCTCAGCTGTCCGTCTTTTCCTTCACCCAACATCTTGAAGCATGTGATCATCCTTTTCACTTTGGAGCTCCAAGCCATGTGGTCCTGTCCACCATTAAACCACCTTTCCAAACAGCCTCCATGTTTCCAGTGTCTTTTTCCCCACTTGGAACTGAACCCAGAAGGATATTTCTTCCAACACTGGCTACAGGTACAGCTTGTGTGACCTACGTGTGGTTTTTTTCTAGTTTAGCAAAAAGATCTCCTTAAAAATCAAACTGTATAAAGTTATGTTGCCCTAACAAGGTTCAAAAACAAGGAGACAATTCAGATTTTATTTTCTTTGTGGGATCTGAAATGATGAAGCCTGATACAACATGGGAGACTTTTCTGTATTATGGGTAGTCCTTGCCTTACAACAGTTCATTTAGGGACTGTTCAAAGTTGCAACAGGGCTGAAAAAAGTGACTTGTGACAGTTTTTTATGCTTACGATTGTTGTGGCATTCCCCATGATCACACGATTAAAATTCAGATGCTTGGCAACTGAGTCATATTTAGGATGGTTGCAGTGTCCCAGGGTTATGTGTTCATGTTTTGAGACCTTCTGACAAGCAGGTCCTGTCTGACAATGGGAAAGCCAGATGCACTTATGGACTTAAGAACTGCAGTGATTCACATAACAACAATTGCAAGAAAACGGTAAAATGGGACAAAATTCACTTAACAACTTTCTCACTTAGCTGCAATGATTTTGGGCTTAGTTGTGGTCATAAGCCAAGGACTATCTGTAATTCCAAGTGTACAAGACGTCAATAGGAATGGATGTGTACCCTTACTGGACATGATCCAGGGTGACTCAAAAAAAGAGCACCTGCTTTGCAAACAAACATTCAACACATTTAATCTCCAAATATGGGCAGAAAGAAGATGCTAATCTATAAAGCTGCTGCCAATCTATAGAATTAGAATTCTTTCATTGTCCAAGTGTGATTGGACACACAAGGAATTTGTCTTGGTGCAAATGCTCTCAGTATAGATAAAAGAAAAGATACATTCGTCAAGAGTCAAGAATCATAAGATACAACACTTAATAATAGTCATGGGGTATAATAAGCAATCAAATCATACTAGGAAACAGTCAATATAAATCGTAAGGATACAAGCGACAAAGTTACAGTCCTACAATCACAAGTGGGGGGGGGATGGGTGATAAGGAGTGATAGATTAATAGTAATAGTAGTGCAGACTTTTTAAATAGTTGAACAGTGTTGAGGGAATTATTTGTTTAGCAGAGTGATGGCTTTCGCGGGAAAACTGTTCTTGTGTCTAGTTGTTCTGGTGTGCAGTGCTCTATAGCGTCGTTTTGAGGGTAGGAGTTGAAACAGTTTATGTCCGGGATGTGAGGGGTCTGTAAATATTTTTGCAGCACTCTTTTTGACTTCTGCAGTATACAGGTCCTTGACTGAAGCCAGGTTGGTAGTAATTGTTTTTTCTGCAGTCCTAATTATCCTTTGAAGTCTGTGTCTGTCCTGTTGGGTTGCAGAACCAAACCAGACAGTTATAGAGGTGCAGATGACAGACTCAATAATTCCTCTGTAGAACTGAATCAGCAGCTCCTCGGGCAGTTTGAGCTTTCTGAGTTGCCGCAGAAAGAACATTCTTTGTTGTGCTTTTTTGATGACATTTTTGATGTTAGGTGTCCATTTTAGGTCATGTGATGTGATAGAACCTAGAAATTTGAAGGTCTTTACTGTTGATACTGTGTTGTCTAGTATTGTAAGAGGTGGTAGTATGGGAGGATTTCTCCTAAAGTCTACCACCATCTCTACGGTTTTGAGTGTGTTCGGTTCCAGATTGTTCTGGTTATACCGAGGCAAGTTGTACAACCTATACAAACAGTCTTGGGCCATATGGACTGTTGATTTGGGCATCTTTCAGTGTTTATTTTAGCCTCCTGTGGTCATCTTCTAATGTTCAGGAGGCCTTTGTGTATGCACAGCAAATATGTATCCTTTTGTTTTCCTTTCACTTACTGTCTGGGGATATATTCTAGCTGCCTTGCTGTGCTTTAGGGTTTATGAACTGTCCGCTTTTGTTAGTTTTTGGCTCGAGTCTGATGAGGAGAGTAGCACTTTTGTTCAAGTGACGGTGCACATCTAAACTTTTCAGTCCGAGGCACTTGGCTGATTGACCATCCGCTGTTGGGACTCTTCCTTTAGCCATTCAGTTTGTTCACAGTTTGGAAGAAACATACCATTTTCATCCTGCTGGCAATTCATGTTAATCCCAAAGAAGATATAAATGTTGTCTTGTGGAAAATACATAATTATAAAGAGGAAAGGGAGGGCTTAGCCATTTTTCAGAGTCACAAGAACCTGGCATCTGGATGATCTGTTGAAGACTTCATGATGTACTCACCTCAATGGCCAGCTGGAGAGCCAAACCACATAATTGGGAAGGAGCCAACCAGATGTTGTGCTCCAAAACTTGCGTGCCAGAATTTGACATCTGTTTGTGGCCTCAGTGGCTTGCTCCTATGCTACAGCGAACCCAGTGAGAAAAAAATTGAGGGCAGAATGTTCTTCCCAGAAACTTAAGCTCTGATGCTAGCTTAGTGTGTATGGATGCAATTTCATTGTTGTCCTTTTGGTGCCATGTTGATTTGCCAGAGGAACTTTCAGTAGGAGTAGAGAAATTCACCCATTCTTCCTGCTCCCCCTCTCCTTTCCTTAAAGCTGGAGGACACATTAAAATTTACAAATACTCTGTAATTATCCTTGCCCACACACCTTGCCTGAACATTATAATTTCTGAGTCCTTTTCTCACTTTTAAATACCCTCTTAAATAATGAGGGTAAAGAATTTCATGTAATGCATTTGGAGGTCTGGAGTTATCTAAAAAGGATACAAAAGTGGTGCCAATTTCTTGACTGTTGACATCTAAACTGGGTTGTCTTAGTTGTAGGGTGTGTGTGAGAGAGCATCATTTCCTCCCTCTAACCACTCATCAGATAATATCTGAATTGAGTGCACAATGCATGATGCAATCCAGGCACCATTAAAAAAAACTGTCAGACCCACCACTACTTAAACCTTAAGTAAAAAGATATCTATCTATCTATCTATCTATCTATCTATCTATCTATCTATCTATCTATCTATCTATCTATCTATCTATCTATCTGATTTGTTTGATTTGTCAATCGTTTACAAGATAACAGGTATAAGTATAAACATAGTTATGAATACATGAGATGGATACGTATAAGAAAAATAAAAAGAAACAATAGGACAGGGACGGTAGGCACGATTGGTGCGCTTATGCATGCCCCCTACAGACCTCTTAGGAAAGGTCAATAGTAGACAGTCTAAGATTAAAGTTTTTGGGGTTGGGGAAGAAACCACAGAGTCAGGTAGAGTATTCCAGACATTGACCACTCTGTTGCTGAAGTCGTATTTTCTTCAATCAAGTTTGGTGCAATTAACTTTGAGTTTGTATCTATTGTTTGCTTTTGTATTGTTATTGTTGAAGCTGAAGTATTCATTGACTGGTAGGACATTGCAATGTATGATTTTATATACTATATTTAGATCGGACCAAAGGCGGTGTAGTTCTTGGTTTTCTAGGTCTAAGGTATTCTGCAATGAGTAGAGGAGTAGAGAACTCTTCTTGTGAAATATTTCTGGACTTTCTAAACTGTGTTAATATCAGATACATGATATGGGTTCCAGACTTTTCCATTTGTTGGCAAAGGAATAGTTTTATTAGAAATCGAGTATATTGCATTCAAGCATAGCCAGAACTGAGAAGATGCTCCAAAATCCCCAAGTTCAACTTTTCCACTCCCCCTAACCGCCTCCCATTGCTGATCCTCTCCATGACCAATCAGATTCAAGCAAGATGTTTTCAGAATGGTCATTTCAAGCGCAGGTATGCAGCTGCCTTCTTCTCCCAGCCAGGTGGCCTTGAAGCAGCATCTCCGGAAGTTAAAGAAGTTACTTTCATTTTTCTTCAAGTATCACCTCTCCTATCCTAGAGTTCACGGCAGATTGTTACTGCATGGTAACTAAACACAAGCAAGCGTAAGGTGGCAGCTGACAGAAACAGAATTTGCATCCACTGCGTTTTCATACGGTCATGCAGTTCTCAATTTGCAATGAGATTTGAATTATTTTTTAAATATGTGTAGCAATAACTTCATGCAAACCAAAACTCACATAAAATAGAAAGTGGCTGCCCTAACTGGAAATTTATGGGGAGTACAATGCCAATGTATTGGGAAGCCATTAACAAAACAAAAAAAAAAACTTGTAAAGCATTAAGCTGCATGTTATTATCTCCAATATTAAAATGAACTAATTTAACATGAGGGAAACAGACATTCAGAAAGAAAGTGAGAGAAATGCTGGCTAGCTAATTTCAGTGGAGGATTTAACAGTTTTTCATTTTGCAATGTTAAATAATCTTCTACCGGTTTCCAATCTTTCCTCCAACAATTGTGGAGAAGGTGTTGGCATGACAACTCCAAAGGCCTCTGGAGGAAGGAAATTATATGAGTCTTTTTCAGTTAGGCCATAAGTCTGGTTATAGCACCCAGATGGGATTGGTTGCATTTGTTGATGAAATTTGGTGGGACTTAAGATGTGGTGGTGAGACTCTTATGATCCTCAAGATCCATTCTTCGTGGGGTACCCCAGGACTCAGCGCTCTCCCTTTCACAACATCTACATGGGGTTGCTGGGTGGGATCATCTGCTATCACAAGGTGAAGTATCGCCAGTATGGAGATGACACCCAGCTTTACACCTTGAGCCTTAGCTGAACAATACTTTCATATAAGGTCTGTCATGATGCCTGGAATTCAAATGATCTAGATGAGAGGAATCAATTTAGGCTCAACCCAGCAAGTGGTAGAGGGGTCTCCAAACTTGGCAACTTTAAGACTTTGTGGACTTCAACTCCCAGAATTCTCCAGCCAGCTGGAGTTGAAGTCCACAAGTCTTAAAGTTGCCAAGTTTGGAGGCCTCTGGGCTAGACAGTGATTTACCATTGTTCATTTTTGACAAGATGACATTGTTCTATGTATGACAATCACATAATTTGGAGATCTTCCAGTATTCTCTGTCTAATTAGGAATGGCATCTATGGCCAGGAGGGCCTTTACACAAATCCAATTGCACAAACTTTGGCTCTTTTGTTAGGCCCTGAGCCAGGACAGTGATAAGATAGAAAGGCATGGTGTCTTCACTCTGGTAGTTGTTCAGTGGGGAAATATGCTGTCTGCCTGTTGCGTGTCTCATACTCTTTCAATATTTTCGTTTTCTTTGTTTTGTTGTTTTACTTGATGTTTTACTTCTATAACATAATCTACCTAGAATCTCTCTGTGATTGAGGCAGCATAGAATCGATTGATGGAGAAATGCATAAATATGACATAATTTTACACCCAGAGAAACTGAGCTTTGATTAAAAATTCACTGGTAATAATTAAACAATGACAATTGAACATTGCAACCTAACATAGTTGATAAATTAGATGTGGTATCCAGTTGTAGTATCCCTTCCTTATGAGGTATAAGAGCATCCAGGAGTTTTTCATAAAGGTATTTACATTACAAACTTTTTTTTCTCACAGTTTAACTCACCAAGTTCAGCCTATAAAGGTTAATGAGTTATTGCTCTGTATTTTCCATGATGTGTGATGAGCAAACCAGACCTGATATTCTGAGCAGTGAATTTTTTTAAAGGCAACTGTCGCTCCTAGATCAGGTTCGGTATTTCCCCACCACTGGTTCACTATCCTACAATTGCATCATATCAGAAAATTGGAACTTGATTTGCACCTTCAGTTAGACTTTATTTTGCACTGTGGTTAATTTAGCCCAGTTGAAGAGCTGATATTGCAAAACACATTATACATTGCTTTGAATGCCAAGACATTAGCCGCTACAAGCCCTAATCACTTGGAACTGTCTATTTAATTATAATATAGCCCCTTTAAAATATACTTGTTTATATAGTCAGACATTTGGAAGGATTTATTTGGTGTTAGATAAGCAGCAAGTCTGAATTAAATTTATTGTTTACAATAATAGATGTAGCATGGATGCAAAAAAGAAGAATTGTTTTTGCTGCAATTACTTGTTTAGGCTCTTAGTCTCTGAAAATACCCTGCACAGCTAGATCACAACTAAGCAGTGACAAAATAAAATTCCTAATAAAGAAACTGAATACAACAAAGCCTCAACATCAAAAGTGAAAAATTTGAGGGTGATCACAGATATCAGTAAGGGAAACATTTTCAAAGACATACTGTAACAAAAATGCAGAGTGTGGATGTTGGAAAACTGTGATTGTAAGGAATCTTGTTAATATGTGCTAACAAGGAAATCCACCATTGATAATGATCCTTGTTATGAATGGTTATGGCAAAGGTGAACTTTTATTTCTGTATGAATTAATGCAAATGGTGCTATCCTGGCCCATGAGACTAGTTCAAATCTGAAGAGATGGGAATAGGAATATGATTTGCTACCTTATGTGCAAAGTTTAGATGATTGTAGCTGTTTAAAGTATGATTTCATTCTGTTTCCCTTATTTATTTTATGGATTTCATTATTACCTATAAATTACTTATAAATATATTTATGTCAACTTTCTTTTATACAGTCACCCTACAGTAACAATTAAATTTCCTTTTTTTTTAGCAAGTTGCCAAAATAATTGTTAAGTATTGGCTTAATTGCTTTTATATTTTTCCATTTAAATTTTTTATTATATTGTGATACAGAGTGGGAAAACAATGTTCTATGGATTGCTGGTAGCCCTTTTTCTGACTCATTTCTTTAGCCACCAGAATTTTCCTTGATTATTGTTTTATTACATTTCTTTTCTTATTTATTAAGCAGGGTTTATATCC
Source organism: Pseudonaja textilis (assembly GCF_049901715.1). NCBI lineage: Eukaryota > Metazoa > Chordata > Lepidosauria > Squamata > Elapidae > Pseudonaja > Pseudonaja textilis. Next base: position 23,523,408 of record NC_141993.1, read on the forward strand.
CACTCCAGTTATATAACTCTGAGTGGCTAAAATTCTGCTGCATCCTGTTAGTTTATGTGCCATCAAGTCAGCATCAGTTCTAAGCATTTTTTCTTCATGATAATCTTTCCGTAACTTGGTCTTTCAAGCTTTCCAATAGTACATCCATTGCAAGTGTAACCAAATCCATCCACCTAGTTGCTCAGCCTCCTCTTCTTCTCTTTCTTTCCACCCTTCCTAGCATTAGGTCCTTCTTCAGAGAATTAGGTCTTTGCATAATGAGTCTGAAGTAGTATAATTAGAACCTGGTCACATGTTTATTATGTGAGAACTTTGAGTTGGTTTCTTTGATGATCATTTGGTCTGTTTTCTTGGCTGTCCATTGGATGCTCAAGGATCTTCTCCAACACTGAAGTTTAACAGCACCAATACTCTTCCTATCCTGCTTCTTCAAACAAGCCAAAACAATCACACAACTGTTTTATCAAAGCAAAGCCAGTCAGTAGAACAATATGCCCTACATCAATACTACTTTCTAATAAACCTACTCTCTAATAAACAATTCGGTTTTAGGAAAAAACTATCATGTAATCTGCAACTCTTACACTGCAAAAATATATGGACTACACAACTCGATCAGGGCAAAGCAATAGACACAATCTACACAGACTTCTGTAAAGCCTTTGATTCAGTGGTACATGACAAACTACTCCTAAAACTAAAAACTTACGGTATCTCTAGACACCTGCATTACTGGATAGAAGCATTCCTATCAAACAGACAACAAATGGTCAAAATTGGGAGCATCCTATCAAATTCTGTACCTGTCAACAGTGGTGTCCTCCAAGGCAGTGTTCTAGGACCAACCCTCTTCATACTCTACATAAATGACCTCTGTGATCATTTTAAGAGAAACTGCATTCTCTTCGCTGATGATGTAAAGCTATTCAACACCACAGAACATACTGCTACCTTTGAAAAATACCTTGACTATGTATCAGAATGGTCAAACAAATGGCAACTTCAAATCTCAACAAATAAATGCTCTGTCCTACATATTGGCAGAAAAAAATCAGAAAATAAAATACAGGCTGAATAGTCAAGACCTTGTTGATGATCCAAACTCTGTCAAGGATCTTGGAGTACTGATCTCAAATGACCTAAGTGCTAGATCCCATTGTAACTACATAGCGAAAAAGGCGTAAAGAGTTGTTAATCTAATCTTACATAGCTTTTTCTCTGGTAATATTACACTACTAACTAGAGCATACAAAACATTTGCTAGACCAATACTCGAATATAGCTCATCAGTCTGGAACCCACATTACGTATCTGATATTAACACAGTTGAGAAAGTCCAGAAATATTTCACAAGAAGAATTCTCCACTCCTCTACTCGTTGCAGAATACCTTATGCCGCCAGACTTGAAATTCTAGACCTAGAAAATCTAGAACTATGCCGCCTTCGGTCCGATCTAAGTATAGTATATAAAATCATACACTGCAATGTCCTACCAGTCAATGAATACTTCAGCTTCAACCATAACAACACAAGAGCAAACAATAGATGCAAATTCAAGGCTAATCTCACCAAACTTGATTGCAGGAAATGCAACTTCAGCAACAGAGTGGTCACTGTCTGGAATACTCTACCTGACTCTGTGGTTTCTTCCCCAAACCCCAAAAACTTTAACCTTAGACTGTCTACTATTGACCTCACCCGTTTCCTAAGAGGTCTGTAGGAGGTGTGCATAAGCGCACCAATCGTGCCTACCGTCCCTGTCCTATTGTTTCTTTTATATTTTTTAAAATTTTTCTTATATGTATCCATGTTATGTCTCACCTTCACAAGATAGATGAGAAGTCCGAACTTCAATCAAATGCAAGCAGGCAAGAAGATTCAGTATTCACTGAGTTAATTTCTTTGAGCTGGCTATGTTCTTGGCAGTATCACACATGCTGCCTGCCAAGTCCGACAAGATAACAATAACATAAATCACCAGAGCTTTCCAGAAACAGGATACACCGAAGCTCCACAGAAAAATTCACACTTTGTCCCGTGCGGAGTTCTCAGAGCAAACACACCCACTTTTATTCCCTGTGGGGTGTGTCACCAACTCAGCTCGGTCTCTGATTCGTCCATGTCTCCTGCGCTGTATCTCACACTTCCTCCTGTGACATTGCCTAGCATCAAGCCAGCATTCGTCTGCTTGATTCTTCGTCACAGGCTGCTCTGATATGCCCTCCTCCTCCTCCTCCTTATTAGCCTCAGGATGTCCCTCTCGGTTATCTGCCGAAACCTGAGGCATAATTAGGGAGGAAGGCATTGCCGAAGAGGAAGGTCCTGGGGAGGAAGGCATTCCCAATTCCACCTCCTCCTCATCTTCCGAATCCTCTTCCTCTAAGAATGCAGACTCAGAACTCGGAGCCACAACATATCCATGTATTCATAACTATGTTTTTACTCATACCTATTATCTTGTAAGCAATTGACAAATAAAAATAAATAAATATGCCCCATAGTTGTTTCAGAATCCATCCTGCAGCTCACAGCTCTGCTGAGTAATTCTAAAGCAACCTTCAACACCATCGGCTAGCACACAAACAGCAATACAGCTCTGGCATCAGCAGAGTTAAGGTGATATTCTCCACTGCCAGCTGACTTGCTCTGAGGTGTGTTCAGAGATGACGGGCTCCGTAGGTAACTTGGAGCCTGACAAATGCAAACTCAAACCAGATTCCCAAAAGCCTTCTAAGAAAGCCAAGTTTTTGTACCATTTCAAAATCCTAACAGAGTTCCACGTAAACCTGGCCTCTGAGAAATTCCTGTTCCAGAAGAGGGGAGCATTAAATAAAAATCTTTTGGAAGAAGGGCCTGGAGGAAAGTTCTTCCAACTCTTCTTAGGTAGGCAGATATTAATGGAGAAGATATCCAAGGTTTTGAAAAGTGACAACCAACATCTGAATTGTTCCTGGAACAAACCAGTAACCTATGCAGCTTTCACAGTGGTCCTTGACTTACAACATTTAGTTTAGTAATCACTGAAAACTTTACAATGGCACTGAAAAAAGGAGTGACAGCTTTTCATGCTTACAACTGTAATAGCATCCCCACAGTCATGTGATCAGAATTTGGATGTTTGGCAACTGGTTTGTATTTACGATGGTCACAGTGTCCTGAGATCATGTGATCACCTTTTGCAACCTTCTGACAAGCAAAGTCAATGGGGAAAGCAGATTCACTCAACAACGAACTTGATTCACTGTATTATTCTGCTAAAATGTTGGGTTAATACAAAAATCTTTGCTAGTGGTGCCATTTTATAAATTAACAGTGTCTACGATTTCTATAAAATCCCCACCAGAGGTGGTATTCAGCAGGTTCTGACCAGTTCTGGAGAACTGGTAGTAGAAATTCTGAGTAGTTCGGAGAACCGGTAAATACCACCTCTGACTGGAGATTTTACAGTATCCTTCCCCTGCCACGCCCACCAAGCCACGCCCACAGAACCGGTAGTAAAAAAAAAATGAATCCCACCACTGATCCCCACCCCCACTAGTTCTGGAGTTTACTTTTGTTGTATATAGATTTCAGACCTTAAAAATCATGGTGGGGAGGTCAAAGAGAAAGTTAGGCAAGGTTTGTCAACATTAGCCAAGGAATCGTGTGTTTCAGAAAATTCTAGGAAATGTAAGGTACACATTGGTGTTAAATATACCACTGTTCTAGAAGAAATCCATACATGATTGAAACTTATCAAAACACACCCCAAATTTCGTGCGTGCCTTGTTGATTAAAGCTGTCACTGGATGCTGATGAAACTACGATCTTTCAAAGAAGCTTGTTTGCTGTTCTCAATAAATCAAGATAACGTTCAACGGATTTCCTTTTTAACCTGTTAGGGCAAAATATAGTTTTCCTTCCAGTCTGCTTGTCTACTCCTGGTTAAAACTTACAGTTTTGCAGGCCACAGGTCTACATTCTGTATCTTTTAAATGGTAGTCTTGAGGCTCCGTCTGTGACAAATACTTTGTGTTTGTTGATATTTGTACCAGATTTAGGTTGTGGTATTATGCTATGTTCCTCTCAAATCCCCTCATGCCTGTATAGGTCAGCCAAAATAATCCTACATCCAAGGCGAAATCTGTTTTTCGTTTTGAACCTCCGATTGATGCAGGACGTAACAAGGTTTGCAGAAAGAGATAAATTTAGAATTGTTTAAAATGCACTTTATTATTATTATTATTCCCACACTGTGTTTGTAGCTCCTATTTATTATGGCACATCTGGGTAAGGGTGCAGCTTTAGGCTATGAAAACGTATTAGTAGACTTTCAGTTTGGAAGTCTGCTAAAGATCTTGTGGAAGAAAAGTATCAATTAGGTCGCCTCATTGGAGTATTTTTTTAAAAGAATTCTTCCAACTTCTTAACTGAAGACAAACCATTTTAGGCTTCCTTACCTGCCTAGTAATCCCTGATGTTTATACAAATTCCACTTTTAGAGACAATTATGTGGAATGTAGCTTGGAAAGAAGACTGCCCATTCATATTTCCTCTCCAGACCTTCTCATTGCCCTTATATTTTTAAAGTACAACCTGAAACATATCCAAAATCTATTTTAGGGATAGTTGTAGGATTGGCACTTACTTTTCCCCCTCTGAATACAGGTCCTGTACTGTTACCAGGTGCTTAACACGTGAAAGGTAAACAGACAAAGCCTTTCCTGTTATGAAAATGGAAACTCTGGGGAAACAGTATATGCTACCCTTCTGTAGAACCAGACGCAACAGAGCTCCACCATTTCCCTCTTACGTTGCTTATTTTCAAATGCCAAAAGTCCAGATGAATAGGATTTCTGCTTTTAATAAAGTTCTCAAGAACACCTTATGGGTTGGAAGTATAGCTTAAAAGGAAACCTACCACTGCCATAAACTAACATGGCTGAATTTTTTAAGATCTGAACATCCTTTGACTGATGTTCGTGATGAATAATCTGCTAGGGTCTAGTAACCTCCTAGTATTTTCTTTAAATGGAGTAGTTTTTCAAAAGAAATTCAAAGGTTCACAGCACTCACCAGTCTAGAATTCTATGGTTGGCTGCAGAGGTAGGATTCAATTTTTGTTTACTACCAGTTCTGTGGGCGTGGTTTGGTGAGCGTGGCAGGGGAAGGATACTATAAAATCTCCATTCCCTCCCCACTCCTGGGGGAAGGTTACTGCAAAATCCATTCCTTCCCCACCCCACTAACCTGTTTTCCAGCTCCATTCTCTTGTGCAGGGCAACAAAAGAAGACCCAGCGAATCAGCTGGGACTCAGGAGGCAGAGAAGAGATGGCGGCGGGGCCAGTCAGTCAATCAGAGGTGAGATTTGCCAGAACTACTCAAAATCTCCACTACCGGTTCTCCAGAACTGGTCAGAACCTGCTGAATACCACCTCTGGTTGGCTGGGATATAGCAGTGGACATTAAACAAATTAAACAATCATTTTTGGCTGTCCCAACAGCTATCCCAGTTGTTTTATGGATTTTTTTTAACAGCCTGTGGAATGTCCTTTATCTTTATGTCCCTAAGGAGACCATATGCCTGGAGATGGGTCTCCTTCAATGGAAGGATAGGTTTGGCTCCTTTTCATCCTCTTGTTAGAAACTCATTTTTGTTCAAGCCCCTTTCAGAAGGGTTGATCAATCTAAATCTACTTGAAAGAGGACATATGGCAAGAAGCTTTAAACCTATGGCTTTCCCTCAATGTTTGTCATGGGGTTAGATCCTGGATTTATTAAGGGATTTATTAAACAACCTATGTTTGACATGGAGAAAAAGTTTCAAGTCTGATTTCCAGTCAATCTATGTGTAGAGATTTCTAAGGATAAACTTACGCCAACTTTCACTTAAGCAGTGTTAAGGTGCTGAAATACCATTAGACTTTTTAAAGCCATCTGATTCAAAGTTTTTTTTTGAATTACATCATTAAGAGGTATATACATAATGACCTTCCTGTTCTATATTTCCCCGTCGCAATGAATTTGGGGAGTTGATACCAGTACTATGATGATCTTCTATAGAGGTCTTTATGCTATTTTATACCCATGGTGGCACAGTGGTTAAAATGCAGTACTGCAGGCTAATTCTGCTGACCGCTGGCAGTTCGATTCTGACCAAGGTTGACTCAGCCTTCCATCCTTCCAAGGTTGATAAAATGAGCACCCAGATTGTTGGGGGCAATGTGTGATGACTGTAAATTACTTGGAGAGGGCTGTGGTATGTAAGTCTAAGTGCTGTTGCTATTGCTACTTTAAATGTGCTTCTGTCCTAAGCTTAGCCAGAAAGGGATTCTGATTTTTATGTGTGTTATTTATTATTAGACTCTAGACTGAGCATTTCCAGCAGCTAGATTCTTTTAAAAACAGTGCAACTTTCCCCTACCCCCTGCCCTCTGCTTTTTTGACCTGAACAACTTGGAATCAAACCTTGTTTATACTGAGCTTAATTTTCTTCCAAGTTAGCCTGCAGATTTAATTGCCATTCATGAATCTGATTTATGTCATAAACTTTAGCAAAACAAATTATTTCTGAGCAGAGATTAAAGCTAAATCAAAATACATACCATCCAAGGAACCACAAAGAAACCTTTTCCAGTCACCTCTATATTAAGGTGTCACCTCTATTATTAAGGCTGTTTTAGGTTTTCATCTTACTTTCTCTCTCCCTTTTTAATGACCTAACTCTCCTTAACCAATTGCAATAAACTGCATTCCATTCTTTTGTGCTCTCAGTGTAAAGATAATGTGGTTTTGACTGGATCAATTGTTGCCAAATAATAGCTGCAGTGAGGAAGATAATGTGCTACCTTTGGATCTTCCAGTTATTCAAAATTATTGAGATATTCCAGGATCACACTGCACAATAATATGACACTCAACAGATCACATTCCTCCATTCTAGTGTGATTCCACATAAGAGAAGATGTAGTCATCTTGATGTGTTGATTTGCCAGGCTCAGCCTGCGTAGCCAATTGGGAAGGATAATGGGAGCTGATAGTGAACAGTAGGAATGGCAGCTGACACGTATCCCTGTTCCACCATTATTTCATGGTCCAAAGATTAGGAACTTCACCAGGAGTGGGATTCTACCAGTTCGCACCTATTCGCTAGAACTGATTGTTAACATTCTAAGCAGTTCGGAGAACCGGTTGTTAGAAGAAATTAATCCTGTAAGAAAGGTGGGAAGGAAACATTCTGGTGTTGCTTATAGAAACTGCCTCTCCATTAACCCTTATTACATTCTTGGCAGGACTAGACTTCCTGTCTCAGGAACGTCTCTGGAGTTTTTTTCTCCTCCTTTGCTGGTACTTTGCTTGTGTGGAGTGACCATTCAAAGTTACAATGGTAGTGAAAAAAGTGACTTATGACTGTTTTTCACACTTATGACCCTTGCAACATCCCCACAGTCACAAGATGCCAGGCAAGGAGATGCGTGCCTCGGTGTGAGTGATGTTGTGTTGGCTACGCCCAGCCAGTAATATGACCACAAAGCTGTGTCCAACCAGTCACATGACCACCAAGCCCACCAACTAAGCCATGCCCACAGAACTGGTTGTTAAAAAATTTGAATCCCACCCTTGAACTTCACCCCTATGCTCACCTGGTGGTAAGAGTAGATACATACATTTAACTGATAGAATTATGGAACTGATAACTAGGAAAAAAACAGAAGTTCTTGCATCTCACCTTATTTTGGATGATAGTCCCTCAGAAGAGAAGTCAGCTTAATGTCAACCATCCCACTCAAAGAAAGACTCTTGGCCACTTGTTTTTGCCACAAATATACTGAAACTTAAATGGTTCCAGAAATGATGGAAGCTGAATCTGAGGCTTTCCCATGCAAATAACACAATCAAAATTTTCTTTCCCCACCCCACCCACCCACTGGCCATCCCACAGTTATCTGTAAATGTCCAATCAATGTTGTGGCCCTCTGGCATCTGACGGAGCTGGCAGCAGAATCGGACAGTAGTGAGGAGGTTGGGAAGAAACCTGGGCTGGATCTGGAGGCTGAGGAAGACCCAGAGGAGGGCTCTGCATCAGAGGCAGAGATGGGGCCAGGGCAGGCTGGTAGTCAGCAACTGCCTTCAGGTTTGAACAGCAGTGATGTGGGGAAGCTTCTGGAACTGGCTCCCAGCCTGCGCATGCGCAGAGCTAGGATAAGACAAGAACAATTGAGAAAGCAAGAGTAAGGCCATACCTTGGAGATGATTGGCCCCTCCCATAGGACATAAAAGAGGAGCAAATGGGACGTGAGCTTTTGCAGGAAGCAATTAGTTTGTCTGGTTGATTCAAGCTTTGAAAAGTTCTGTTTGACTCTGTGTCAAGTTTGGCCTTGCCCTTCATTTGGCAATTAGTTCTCTGGCAGCATTCCAAGTGCAATAAGGTGGGTGTTTATAAACATTCCCTGAAAGACTGTTTGTGAAGCCTTGCAGGCTGTGAATGAAAGTAATTCACAGCCGTGGAAATAAAATATGTTTGCCTGGACCAAGATTGTGTTTTATGCTTTCTAAGGAAGCCTAGGTCAGAACAATCAGGTGCTTGTATATTGTTTAGGAAATAGGTGCTCAGATCCCAGCTCTGCATATGGATAGTTGACCTTGGCTGGTTGAAGCTTCTCACAAGGCTCAGCTGGGCTTCCGTCCCTCCTTCTTTACATTCCAATCTTCCCACTCTGACACACACACACACACACACACACACACACACACACACACACACACACACCTTGCTAATGTCAGGCTGTCAGCTCATGAAGCTTGGATAGGGGAGATGCAGCCATGACAGGTTCTAAAAGTCCTTGTAAAACATTTCACTCATTGTTCAGAATGCAATTTTGAATACTGCATAGGAAGCAGATGGGGAAAACTCTGAATTCCCTTAGGAATTTACACATCATTATTCAGCACTTCATATTAAGTCTGTTCATGACATTTACTCTTTCCCTAGTAAGGTTATACTGTATTTATCTGACCACTTAATTCTTAATAACCATTTACTCTAGGTTAGGGTGACAACAGTACACGATCCGATGTCACCTTATTATGAGTCATGTGAGGGAGTTTCTTTTTTTGAATCATAGACCAACATTCTAACCATTAAAAGCACTGACATTTTCTCTCTCACCACCTGTGTATGAACCAGCAAGAGTACCTTGTTGAGAGTCGATATACTAATCTCAGAGATATATTCTATAAATCTTTGTTTATATTCAAAAAACCTACAAATAAAAACAGTTTTCAAACAGACTGTATGAAGGTTGCAGGCTGCGTAGCTCCCAATAGAAAAGCAAGCCACAGCTAACAAAAACATAGTAATAGAGAATTTACCTTGATGATGATGATAATGATGACAATAACTATTTAGATATGTACTATGAGTAATGATCTCTTGCTTATTTTGTTTTCTTCAATTCCGAAAGCTTAATAGGAAAAATTATACAGTTTTTTTCTTTGTTCTATATTGCCACATCTTTTTCAGTCTATTCGGTTATCTCCTTCTATAGTTACAAATTCAGTATCTAATCATTTGGGGCTGAACTTTTGACTTCTAATGCGTAGAAAAAGTGAGGATTTTGAAACATTTGCAATATTGACCTGCAATTTTCTGTTTCAAGGCTTGGTAGGGCACACAAGAGTGAACCACCTGCATGAAAATGCTAGATGTGCATACCTGCAAAGTACAATTGTGTCTCTACATAGGAGAATTTGAATATTTCACAGGTGTATGTGCAGAAATTAGCTTGTTTTCCTCTCTAGTTCACCTAATGTCTGGTGAGACTCCATCAGATAAACAATATTGGCTATTGATATAGTTTGCTATTTAGGAATTGAGGTTTTCAGACATGTTAAAATTAAGCTTGATTTTCCCATTCTCTCTGATAAGATTGCAGAGGACCAATACTTCACTTATCAAGTGTTTGTTCATGTTCAAATATATGCATAAAATGGTAAAAAAGAATCCTTGCATTATTTCTTCTCCACTGTACAAAAAGAGTAGAAACAAAACTTGAACATATTAAAAATTGTAAATCATACCTGACTCTTTATTCTCTCTTGATAACAGCCAAGTTTAACAATAACAACAAAATACTGCATTTTATATTGAGTTCTCACAAATAAATCACCACTATCATGTTGCTATAACCATCTTCCTGGACATCTGGTGTCCATGAAATGTTGGAAGCTGTAGACCAATATATCTGGAGGACCCTGTGTTACACAAAGGCTCCACTGTAACAACTTTCATTTGGACTTAAAATATGTTCTTTACTCTATATAGTTTCGGAAAGGAGTGTGAAACTCGTGGCCTGTGGGCCATAAGTGTCACATGCTGGCCACGCCCATGCCTGGTTTAGCGAACGGAAAAAAGTCACGATACGTCCCGTGACGACACCATGATGACGCGAGTTTGACACCCCTGGTTTAGGAGAACCCATATCTTGTTGGAGTAGATCTTTCATTGTTTTAAACTGGGTTATCTGAAAATTTATAGCACTGTAATTGTTTGGACACAATTTGGCTAAACTTGAGAACTCCAAGTCCCCCCAAAACCTTATAGTTTCTTGGGAAATCTACATGCACTGACTGCATATGTCTTTACCTCCCAATAAAATATATGGAGCTTCAATATGCAACATCATTATGTTAATGCTTGTTTGTTCAAATGCCACAGATTCCATTTTCTATTATTATTATTGATCTGTCTGAGAAACCAAGATTTCTGCTAGACAACCCCCCCCCCCACAATAATTTATTTTTAAAAACAGTTAAACAGATTAAGCAATGATTGACCTTGGTGAGGATTTTGATGAATTCAATTTTAGCCTTTCAGAGTGTTCTGTGGGTAAGGCTGGGTCCTATTGCAATACTGGGTTATCTTGACTCCTTACATCTTGAATATTTTTGCTTTATTATGTATGAAAATAGCTGAATCCTGGACTAGTTCTGCTTGCAGCTATGACCTAGTCTCTTGCAAAATCTTCCAGAGAATGGGAATTTCCCTCTGTCCCACATAATTCTGGTTACATAGAAGGCGATGCTTGTGAGAAAATAAAATGGTCTGCGCCATGTAATGTTGAATGTTGAAGCACAGTTGACATTCAATGTTGTCCTTCACTGTAGGATGCACATATACCCTCCTCTCTTTTTTGAAGTTCATTAGCAAGAATGGTGGCAAAATGGAAGGAGGCAAATGGACTTCATTGCTATAGAAACTGAGCCAACGGTCTATTGTAGTCATGGATAAGTTTGTGGGACAGAACCCGTTGGTTGGTTTTGTTGAGTGTTTTGTGGCTGTTGAGTGTTTTGTGACATTTTCCCACTTGTTATGGATTTTATATTTTTTTGTAGAGGTTTTATTATTTTTAAAATTGTGAGCTACCCAGAGCAACATATGTGAGATAAGTGGTCACAGAGATGTACCAGATAAATACATAGATTCATACATTTTAACATCTACAAAATTTAAAATGCAACCATCCTTACATTTCTTCTCCCCAAGTCCAAGTGAATGTTTCCTAATCTTGGCTGTTTTAAGATGGACTTCAGCTCCCAGAGTTTCCTTGCCAATATGTTGACTAGAGAATTCTAGAGAGTTGAAGTCCATGCATCTTAAAATAACCAGGTTTAAAAGCATGGGTCAAAGCAGTGGTGGGGTTCAAATTGTTTTATTACCGGTTCTGTGGGCGTGGCTTGGTGGGCATGGCAGGGGAAGGATACTGTAAAATCTCCAGTCAGAGGTGACATTTGCCAATTCTCTGAACTACCTAAAATCTCCGCTACCAGTTCTCCAGAACTGGTCAGAACCTGCTGAATACCCACCTCTGGGTTAAAGGGATGCATTCTACCTCTCTGTGGTTGCAGAAATGCTCCACTTTTCCATTACTCCAGATGTTCATGTTTCCTTTATTGTTACCTTTTCCTTTCCTGCCATATTCCCTGGCTTGGTCTGACAGCAGGCACACTGGGAAATAAGGCATCTTTAGGGAGTAATTGGGGAAAGGATTAGGGGTATATGTGGATTTTCTAATAAAGAATCAAAGAGTTATAGAATCACAATGACGCATTGTAAGTGCAAATGAGCCCAATTGCCTGCTCAACATAACAAACCAAACCAAACTTAACAAACCAAACAAATTAAAACACTCCCAATAGATAGCTGTCTCTTCTCTCCATATCTCTAGGTGCCTGATTCACTGTCAAAGCACTGTTGGTGTTAGAAATCCTCCCTGCCTCTACTGTTCGTTGGCAACTTAAAGCCATTATTTTGTCATAGGGATTCTGATGTGAGAGAGTGAACACATTCTGGGCCTGTAAGTAAAATCCTTTAACGCATTTGAAAAATGCTCCCTTTCGGACTTTTCTTTAAAATCCTCCACTTTTTCTTCATAGGATTTGGTTTCTGTTCTCCTGGTAATCCCTGTTGTTTTTCCCTGGACCTGTTCCACTTCGTCTGTATTCTTCTTAAAGTTTTGTGCTCAAAAATAGGCATGAAATACAAAAATGGAAGGACACTTCGATTCCTACCGTGGACGAATGGTCGCAGAACTTGATGGAGTTGGCTGAAATGGCAAAATGGACTATTTTGGTTAAAGAAAAAAAAATATAAGTACCACATGGAGACCACTTCTGAACTTTGTGCTTGAAGTGGAAAAGAATGACATTTTGATTTTGGGTTTTACCAATTAGATTGATAGATCTTTACAGAAATGGCTAGTTCATATTATTACGGAAAAACAAAAAGATGAGATTTATGTTAATGCTGTGGAAAGCTACACCCCTCCTAGAAGAATGAAATATTTTGAGAAATATTTAAAAAAGCCAGGATATTATATTTCCTTAAAGGAAAAACATGTTTTTAAAGACAGAAAGGAGCCCTCCAAGTCTTTCTTAATAGCCCCAGCAGGATTGGGCCAGCCTATCCACAAGACAAAAGACCTTCAGCTCCAGGGTGATGGGATTAAGACATGAGCCTCCAGGACATAATAGGATTATCTAGCAGCAGAACTCACTGCATTGCACAGTCTCCTAAGGACATTGCATCACCCAGCAAATTTCAACCAAACTTGACGAAGACAAACATGACCCCACATGACCTCATGGGAGTCTGACAACAGTTAAGAGAATACATGTTCTTGCACAGGAACAGGAAGCTCAAGTGCAAAGCCCAAGAGAAGGTATATATATATATACACACCCCTCCCTCTCAACTCCATGTGGTCAGCTGACCAGAACCACCCAGGTGCTTCTGCTTCATCAATAAATGGACTCGCTTTCCAATCAGCCTCGATGTTTCCGGTGCTTTTCTTTCAGCTTGGAACTGAACCAGGTGGATATTTCTTCCAAAAATACCTTATTTACTGCAACAGAGAGTGTTGGAAATCAATGCTTCATTTTCTTTTTTCCAATCCTCCCTCACTTCTCTTCCCCCTCTTCCTCCCGACTGCCTTCCTATTTACTTTTGTATTTTGAATCTTATTTTATGTTATAACTCAATAAAATGTTTTTTTTTTAAAAAAAGAAATAGGCGTGGAATGATAACAGGAACAGTAGCACTTAGGCTTATATACTGCTCCATAGTGCTTGACAGCATGATACTTGAGACTGGGCCAGACCAGTGGAACTTTATTTTTTTACCTGGATTTTACCTGCTCATTTTCAGGGGGAGATTTCTGGAAAAACATTGATTTTCTATTAGAATGTTGAACAATCCAGGAAAAGGATCCTTCACGGGACAAGTTAGGGGCACAGAACAGGGGAATATAATAAAGATAAATATCTTGCAAAAATACTATGCATACTTATAGTAGCCCTTTCCCTACAAATACATGGTCTACCCACAGAATATCTTGCAATGACCATGTGACTTCCTAGAACAGGGGTCTCCAACTTTGGCCACCTTAAGACTTGTGGCCACTTTAAGACTTGTGGATTTCAACTCCCAGAGCTTCAGTCCACAAGTCTTAAAGTGGCCAAAGTTGGAGACCACTGCCCTAGAATATAATGCACTTCCTGGAATGACTAGGAGAAAGGAGAAGTGGCAAAGATGTCTATTTTTAAAGAAAAGGCTATGCTTAATCAAACCCAGAAAATGTACTTTTTTTTTTAGTTTACTTTACTTTATTGTCATTGCACCTCATACAACGAAATCAAACACCATCTTCCATGTACATCATGACCATGACCAGGAAAATAAACACAAACACACATCCTTAACCCTTCACACATTGAACCAGAAACCCCTGACACCACACCAACACTGTACTAGGATAGAAGCTGTTTTTCAGCCTATTTGTCCTTGTTTTTATTGTCCTGTACCGTCTGCCAGATGGTAATAGTTCAAAAAAAAAGGTTCCCGGGATGAGATGGATCTTTGAGAATGTTTTGAACTTTCTTAAGGCAACGGGAGCTATAAAGCTCTTCCAAAGAGGGGAGAGGGCAACCCATGATCTTCTGGGCAATGACATTAATCCTCTGGAGTGCTTTTCCTATTTGCCACTGTGCAATTGGCAAACCATACGGAGGTGCAGTAAGTTAAGAGACTCTCTATGGTCCAGAGGTAGAAGGTCACCAACAGTTTTTCATTCAGTTGTTCTTTTCTGAAAAGTCTCAGGTAGTACTTGTAAGTAAGTCTCTTTGTAAACATGACCCAATTAGTGCTTTACCTCATCTCGGGTCTCCTTAGGAAGCCATACTGAAGAAACCAATCCTGGTTTATTTCTTAAACTACGTGCCTCAAAACAAAAGAAAAATACAACAGGGCACTCAGTGACCGTTCCAAGTTACAATGGCGCTGAAAAAAAGTGACCTAGGACCATTTTTTCACACTTAAGACCATTGCCTCCTCCCCATGGTCACATGATTTACATTTGGATGCTAAACAACTGACTTACAGTTATAACGGTTGCAGCGTCTCAGTGGGACATGTGACTCCCTGTTGCGACCTTCAGACGAGCAAAGTCAACGGGGGAACCAGATTCACTTCACAACTGTGGGGCAGCTGCAGTGCTTTGCTTAACGACTGTGGCAAAAATAGTCGTAATGTGGGGGCAAAACTCACTTAACCGCTGTCTCACTTAGCAGCATAAATTTTGGGCTCAGTTGTGGTTGTAAGTTGAGGACTACGTGTATATTCAAGTAGTAATGCCAGTGCCCCTGTAACAACAGTGCTCTTCTGCTTTCGTTTCACAGAAACTGGTTACTCGTCAACTTAAAAAAGAAAAATCCTTAAGTTTAAATCTCCACATCCTTTTGTTGTCCTGTGAGTCTCTTCTTGTGGCTGGTGTGCCGAAATCAACACTGTTTGTGACTTTGCAAAGAGATTGCCTGTTGGGATTGGAGACAAGAATTCTGACTAGAGCAGGAGCCTCCAACCGTGGCAACTTTAAGCCTGGAGGATTTCTGGGAGTTGAAGTCCTCCAGGCTTAAAGTTGCCAAGGTTGGAGACAGTGGTGGGAGTCAACATTTTTTACTTCCGGTTCTGTGGACAGGGCTTGGTGGGTGTGGCTTGGTGGGCATGGTTTGGTAGGCATGGCGGGGAAAGGATACTGTAAAATCTCCATTCCTTCCCCACTCCTGGGGGAAGGTTACTGCAAAATCCCATCCCCACCCCACTAACCTGCTTTCCAGCTCCATTCTTCTGTGCAGAGCAATAAAAGAAGACCCTGCCAATCAGCTGGGGCTCGGGAGGCAGCAAATAGATGGTGGCAGGGCCAACCAGAGGTGGTATTTACTGGTTCTCTGAACTACTCAAAATTTCTGCTACCAGTTCTCCAGAACCGATCAGGACTGGCTGAATACCACCTCTGGCTAAGACTGCAGAAAAAATAATTGCAACCTGCCTCCCTTCCTTCAAGGATCTGTATACTGCACAAACCAGAAAGAGGACTAAGAAAGTATCTACACACCCTTCACATCCTGGACATAAACTATTTCAACTGTTCTCCACTCCTGAGGGGAAGGTTACTGCAAAATCTCCATTCCCTCCCGACCCCACTAACCTACTTTCCAGCTCTGTTCTCCTGTGCAGGGCAACAAAAGAAGACCCAGCCAATCAGCTGGGACTCGGGAGGCAGAGAATAGATGGGGGCGGGGCCAGTCACAGGTGGTATTTGTCAGTTCTCTGAACTACTCAAAATTTCTGCTACCGGTTCTCCAGAACTGGTCAGAACCTGTTGAATACCCATCTCTGCTTGGAGACCCCTGGATTAGAGGATGGGTAGAACACCTTGTAAACATTATCTGACACCAAACCAGAGGCGGGAGGGGAGAGAAATGGATGTCTCTGTCAATTTTCAGTTTTATCTGTTGAGAACTGACTGAAGGGGGCTTCTGGGTTGTGAAATGCTTTGAAAAGCATTTGTTTAGATTTATATCTGTTTACTGGAGATCAACTATTATGGCAGTGATGAATACGAGTCTGCTGAAAAATTCTTTCTGCTATACCCACGGTTATTAATTCTGCCAGGCTGCCAATGTTTATAGCAGGCCATTAATTATAAAGGCCTTCCTTATCTAGACCATAACTGGTGTCTACATTTTGCTCGCTGTCAGAGAGATGAGTAGACGTAGGGAGGCATTCATTTCCCAGGCCCAAAAATATCGTGGGAAGGTGAATTGATTTCTTCCATCAGTCACATAAACATTTATGGCACCCAAACTTCTCTTACCGTTTCTTACCTCTCAAAAGACTCTCCTGAGAAACTTAAGTATTTCAATGTTGTAGCAAGTGATAAAGATTTATAATTGCTCCTGTAGCTGTTTTTTCCCTCCCAGAAAATAGGGAGAAATGTATAGAGGTATGTGTGTGTATGTGTGAGGATATCAATAATTATTTGTTTTAGTTATAAACTACGGAATTGAACCCACTAAAAGAAAACAACAGGGAAATTACAAGTAACACATTTCTAGAAGGTTTACTAGATTACTGTGTTTTTTAAAAAAATTATTATTTAGAAAGTAAAATTGTGAGGCCATTTTGAGAACCTCAGTATTTTTTGTTTATTTTTTTGAAATGCATTTTCCTTGGTACTTATTATTATAGTTAATTATGTTGTTTTAGATGTTGAGCATAAATCTAAATACATAGTATAAGTAGCAAGTGAAGTATGTAAAATCAAGCAACATTTTTTCTTTTTAATTTTTTATTAGTTTATAACATATAGTACAAAAACAAAAGAAAATAGGAGGAAAAGAGAGGAGGGAAAAGGGAAGAAAAGGAGAAAACGTGTGGGGCAAAAGGGGAGAAAAGAAAAGAAAAGGCATTAACTTCAAACTCTCTTTGGTGCAGTAGAGTATGATAATAGCATCAAACATCACCTTTTTCCTTTTGAATAATAATAATAATACAAACTAGCCATTTCTATAACAACAAACCTATTAATGCGTAAAACTCAAAATCAAAGTTTAATTTTTTTCCAGCTCAAGCATAAAGTCTAGCAGCGGTTTCCAAGTAGAAACAAAAGTAATTGTATTTTTTTTTTCTATAATCAAAGCAGTCCATTCGACCATCTCTGCTAAATCTATCAACGTTTGCAACCATTCATCCATTATAGGAATTAAAGTATCCTTCCATTTTTGCACATAAAGTAATCTGGCTGCTGTTAACACATATAACATCAAAGTTCCAATCCCCCCTCCCTCCTCCAAGTCTTTTTCCATTAAACCCAGAAAAAAAGTTTCTTTATATTTACTTTGAGAATCTTCTGTGTGAAGATGTGAATCCTACTGCAATATTTCTTTGCTTTATCACATCCACCATAAATTTATTTATTTCTTTATTTGATTTGTCAAACGCTTACAATATAATAGAAATAAGAATAAACGTAAGTATAAATACATGAAATAGGTACGAATAATGGAGACAGTAGGCACGATTGATAAATCTGTACTTTTTTTACATTCCAAACTCACAAATGATAAAAGGTGCCTTCTATACATGTACATTTCCAACATTCATTTGAAATACCTTTATACATTTTTGGTAACTTATCTGGTGTTAAGTACCAAGCAACTTTGATGCTGGTGAGACCACTAGATGTAGGTTCAGTATCCCACAGTCAGAAGGACCCTAACATTCATTTCCACACACATCATTTTGTAAAGAGAGTAGGGATGATGTCCCTTCAACAGTTAAAAGAAAGGAAGAAAGAAACGTAAGCAGCCTTGTGAGCAAGGAAATTGATATATCCATGTCAGAGATGCAGGAACCAATGAAAGTTAGTCATGTTGAAATAATTCAAGAGTTAGTCATGTTGAAATCATTAGTGTTTAATTTTGAGTTAGTCTACATCAGATTTCATGGTAAGAAGAATTTGGTATGTCTCCTCTCTCCTTTCCTGTTATAACCATAGTATGTTGAAGTCAGCGCATAAGTCAGCATAAGACCGTATTATGGGAAAGCCAGTGGAGTGCAGTTGTTAAACCAACAACTAATCTAATTTTTTTGTGGACAATCAGAAGGTGACTCTAGTCCAGTTGCTGTCTCTCAACTCAATATATTCATTTCACAGCTTTGTTGTTGCAGGGAAAATGCTATCTAACCACTTAAAAGGAAAGATGGAATGTGACCAAAACAAATAAATAGATATAAACAATAGATGACTCTCAGCACCATGTGACATTGCACTTCAAAATATTATCTCTTGAGGTCCCATAATTAAACCTCTGTACTTAATTAAAAACGCTTGGTAATATAACAATGTACAATAATAAAAAAAGGAATAATTCAGATTAAGGGGAAAAAAAGAACACCACAATTCTCCACATCAAAGAATCTCTTAGAATCCAACCCTTTGTACTTTTGTTGAGAGATACAGAACTTTGCTTTCAGAGATGATCCCACTAGGATCAAACTTGGGTGTTCTTGTACAACCTCTGCTTCTTTTGTTGAAAATGTCTCTGGCAAACATAACAGTTGATTTCTTTAGGTTGTTGTTGTTGTGCTCATTGAACCAGTGTGTGGGAGGGTGTAAGGGTGAATTTAAAGGGCCAGGGGTGTTTTAAATTTCATCTGTTATTTTTAACCCACTTGTTTAGTTCATCTTTCTCGTTATCTGTCTCTGCTTTCCTTTACTACCACCCCACACCCTATAAACTTTTTAAAAATGCCAGCAATAACACAAAAGTCATCTACTGTACTTTTTTTACATTCCAAATTCACAATATTCTCTGTTCAATGCAGCGTTTTCTTGCTCTTCTCCAAAGCTTCTTGCTCAAAGCTCTCTTTACAAATAACCTTGCATAAGAAAACAGATTTTTTTCCCCCGGAACATTGTTTGCATGGGGTGATATGAAAATGTAGTCCTAATGTGACCACGCAAAAGGAATTTACACTTTAACCTTCAGTTTTGTAGTGAACATGTTCCTCCCTGCCTGATAATTATACAAAACGGCTTTTGTTTATTATGAAATTTCATGGGTCTCTCTTAGCAAAAAATGGATTACTTTCAGAATAAGCCATTTCCAGCAATATCTTGTTCACTTAGGATTGGATGGGCTCCTAGAAGTTATTCTGATGACTAAACAGGACAACAAATTTAATTACGAGATGGAGAGGAAATGACTTGCAGATATTTTAATTTTATTCTTTGTTAGGATTCCTGCGGCCTCAGTGAGTATGTAGACTACACAAATTTTTGATTTGGAAATTGGATCTGAAGATGATTTGTTTCAACCTCTGAAATGAAGCAAGCCTCTGATTTTAAAAAAAACCCAATCCAAATTTGAGTGGTTGAATAGATTCGATGTCCTAATCTGATTCATATTGGATTGCTTTCCCACATGTCCATAATCCAGTTGTGACACTTCGAATTAACAGTTTGGATTTATTCAAATTGAATCAGATTAAATTTACAAAGGTTTAACATTGGTTTTTTTTTCTGACAAGGGTTGCCTTGATGGTACCAGACAAGTAGTATTTAGAGACCAGATCAATAAAGGAAAATATTTGTAACTCAGGGCTGAAATGAGGGATCTTTGGCAGGGGTGGGATTCTACCAGTTCGTGCCTATTCACAAGAACTGGTTGTTAACATTCTAAGCAGTTCGGAGAACCAGTTGTTAGAAGAAATTACTGGCCTAATCCTGTAAGGAAGGCAGGAAAGAAACATTCTGGTGTTGCTTACAGGAACTGCCTCTCCGTTAACCCTTATTACATTCTTGGCAGGACTAGACTTCCTGTCTCAGGAACATCTCTGGAGTTTTTTCCTCTCCTTTGCTGGTACTTTGCTTGTGTGGAGTGACCATTTAAAGTTACAGTGGCACTGAAAAAAAGTGAGTTATGACTGTTTTTCACACTTACGACTCTTGCAGCATCTCTACAGTCATGAGAGCCTCGATGTGAGTGATATTGTGTTGGCCACGCCCAGCCAATAACATGACCACCAAGCCACGTCTGCCCAGTCACATGACCACCAAGCCATGTCCACCAATTAAGCCACGCCCACAGAAGCAGTTGTTAAAAAAATTGAATACCACCCCTGATCTTTGGTGCTCTCTAAGTTTGGTTATTTTCTTGCAGACATCTCATTATCCAAACTAGGCAACATCACCAGTGCATCATTAGACAGGATCCAAAGTGGGAAAGGAATATGGTCAGCTATATTCTTCGACAGGGTGCCTATAAGCCTGGTCTATATTTTCCTTTCTTGGGAAAACTTACACCTCAAGGAAGACTTTACCACAGCTGACTCATACGGCAGCCCCTGGGTCTCCTTAACAGGCCAGGAAGGACATGGATCTGAAGAGCAGGTGGCCGAGGTCACAGCCATAAGGACTCTCCCCACTTCCTCAGGCCCCATAGATTCAAACAATTCCCAGATAACTAGACGAGGCTCCTCCCAGGGCATTCCCCTTAAATCACAACTAGGCTGATGTCCAGCTATGAGGGAATTCAAAGGACTTTGTTGTTTAAGTGTCTCCAACCAGCCAGCACAAAGGTTATAAAATTTAAGGAGAGAGGCAAGCTAAGCATCTAAGCAGGCAGAAGATAAATGCTATTTAATCAGCATCATAGTTGAGATAAGGGTACAGCAAAAGGCACTGCACACCAGAAACTAAATCCCAGGGTGATTTTTTTTTTTTTTTACAAATTCATCATTCCTGTAATTTTACTCTAAAAAGGAAGTATCAAATGGCTGCAATAAATCATGACCTTAGCCAAGACAAGACCGGAGGCATCGCTGTTCCTTTCCTTTCCTTTCCTTTCCTTTCCTTTCCTTTCCTTTCCTTTCCTTTCCTTTCCTTTCCTTTCCTCTCTCCCCTCTCCACCCTTCTTTTTCCTTCCCAGTGAAAACTTTTGAATGAATATTTTGGGTGAAAATCTTTTACAAATTCATCATTCTTGTAATTTTGCTCTAAAAAGGAAGTATCAAATGGTTGCAATAAATCACGATCTCCGCCAAGACAAGATTGGAGGCCTCACTGTTCCTTTCCTTTCCTTTCCTTTCCTTTCCTTCCCTTCCCTTCCCTTTCTCCTTCCCCTCCTTTCCCCTATGACTACTACTCAGTGGGAACTTTTGAATGGATGTAGTGGGATACTGATCACATTTGTGCTGTATTCAAGAAGCATATAAGTTGTGTCACCACAGAAAAAACGAATGGAGTTTGTGTTTACACCCTGAGTGCATGCTGCAATTAAAAGGGAGGTAGGAACGTCTCTTTTCTTCTTTCCTCTTCCTCTCTCCTTCACATACACCTGCAAGAGACATGCCAAACTGCAACCACACAACTGCCCTGTAAAAATAGCCTCTTCCCCCAGAGAATCACAACCAACCACACGTCTCCCCTCCTGCCCCTCCCCCAGCTGAACGCAAAGGAGGAGGTGGGGAAATCTTGCAAAACTGGTTCCATGGCTTTCAGGCTCTGTTGTGAGCAGAGAGATACGGTGCTGCTTAGATTGAGAGAAGACAATTTGGCTAGGTAGCCTCTGATGGAAATGTCTATAGAGATTCTCAGTCATCCTTGTTGTCCCAAAGGTGGTTGGTTTTTTTTTCAAGAGGCAACTGAACTTTCTGATTTTTTTTTGAAGATGTTTCACTTCTCATCCAAGAAGCTCCTTCAGCCAGAAAGTCCAGTTGCCAATTGAAAAAAAAAAGTACCTTTGGGACCTCTGATGGAAATATATCCTAACAGTGGGGGAAAAAACCCTGGAGTAATGCTGCATACATTAATAGCAACATCATTAATGCCATAATGATGGTATAAAGCACAATCTAGGTTTGCATAGCAGTTAGTATAGCCAAGTTTGGAAAAGTTAGGGTTAGAGTCAAAAGTTAATACTTCTTTTTCTTTTCTTCTTTTTCTCTCTTCTCTTCCCCGCCCCCCCCACTGCTTTTCTATTTACTTTGTATTTTGTATTTTATAATACTTTATATAACTCAATAAAAATGTCAAACAGCCAAGTTTGGAAAGGTTAAAAAGCTTAATGAACACAGTATATGGTATGTTGATAAGGACTATTGTGCAGATTTAATGGATCCTTTTTTTTTTTCAAAACAAGAAGAAGTAAGAAATAGGCTTCATGTTTCAGTGAACATGCAAACATTGTTCCTTGCAGTTTATAAGCCAACATGATGTAGACCTCATTTCTGTTTAACAGGAATCAGCTTTAAAAACAGGGAGACAGGCAACATTGTAGAAAAATGCACTTTCTCAGAGCCTTGGCATCATCGTGGGAGGTGTGTATGTTTGTTCAAAGGAGTCAAGATGGTAGCCATGACAGCATGATTGAAACCTTACCTCTTTGTTTTTACATGTCACACATGCATTGCAGATTTTAAAAAAAGGAGTAGGTAAAAAAGGGGAGGGGCTTTAATTGTGTACTTAAAGTTGCGCTGTTGATATTTTTTGGCCTCCTTTATGAAGCTCTTGCAGATACAGGTTGTCTGCGACTTACGGACACAATTGAGCCCAAAATTTCTGTTGTTAGTGAATCCCGGCAGTTGTAAAATTAGCAACCTGGTTGTTAAATCTGGCTTCCCCACTGACTTTGCTTGTCAGAAGGTCATAAATGGTGATCACATGATCCTGGGACACACCAAAGGTCATAAATATGAGCCAGTTGCTGAACATTTTAATTTTGATCACATGATCATGGGGATGCTGCAAAGGTCGTAACTATGAAAAACGGTCATGTTACATTTTTCAGGACCGTTGTAACTTTGAACAGTCAGTGAGTGAGTCCAGGACTACCTCTACTGTAGAACAACCTGGCCTCACTGCCCAAACGCTTCTTTTATAGAATAACGAAGTTGGAAGGGACCTTCTAGTTCAGTGATGGCGAACCTTTTTGTTGTGTGGCGAAAGCGTGAGCGTGCCGGCACCCACAATGCAATGCACCCCACCCCCCTGCGTATGCACGCACAACACCCCGTCCACTCCCTTACCTACACTGCGCATGCACGTGCCTCACAGCTGATTTTCATCCCGTTTTCGTCCTCCTGGGGGTTGAAGGAAGCCTCTACAGCCTCAGGAGGCTGAAAAATGGGCCTTCTGGAAATACTGGAGGTGCCCATTTTCAGCCTCCGGAGAACCTCTGGAGCCTGGGGAGGCCATTTTTCGCCCTCCCGGAGGCATGGGGGAAGCCTCTGGAGGCTCAAAAAGGGCCCATTTTAGCACTTCCGGTATTTCCAGAAGGCCCATTTTTCGGCCTCCTGAGGCTGCAGAAGCTTACCTCAAGACTCAGGAGGGCAAAAATGGCCTCAAATGGGCCAAAACTTAGACGGGAGGCACGTGCATGCACAATGTGGGTAAGTCTGGCTGGGGCTTGTGTGGCCACACAAATGGCTCTGCGTGCCACCTGTGGCACGCATGCCATAGGTTCGCCATCACGGTTCTAGTTGAACTTGCTGCTCAGACAGGCAGCCCTATACCATTTCAGACAAATGGTTGTCCAATCTCTTCTTAAAAACCTCGGTCATTGAACATCCACAACTTTTGAAGGCAAGCCATTCCTCTGATGAATTATTCTGTCAGGAAATTTCTCCTTTATTTATAGGTTGGTTCTTACCTTGATTAGTTTTCATCTATTGCTTCTTGTCCTGCCTTCAAATACTGTGGAGAATAGCTTGACCCTCTCTTCTTTGTGGCAGCCCCTTAGATATTCAAACACTGCTATCATGTCACCCCAGTCCTCCTTTTCATTAAATGAGGCACTTCCAGTTTCTGCAACTATTCTTCATATGTTTTAGACTTCTGTCCCCTAATCATTTTTGTTGTTCTTTTCTGCGACTTCTCTGCTCTTCTTTTCTCTTTCTAGAATCTATGTGCCTGGGTTGTGAGGCAGAGCTTGTGTTATGAGATTTCTGCATGTGCTTCAATGCTTAACTCCAGAAATTCTTTGATATTAAGTGAAATTTCTGGAGATTTCTTCTCCAGGCTACCTCCACCTCATTTCCTAGACTGATTTTCTTCTTTCCATTTGGACCTTGGGATGAAATTCTGAAAAGGAAAATCCCATGAACTCAAGGCTCCTGTCTTGTATCAAACCCACCCTATTCACAGCAGGAGCATCTTAAGGCTCACTAGGATAATGCATATAAAACATTTGTAACATATTCTAAAGCATCATGTAAGTGCAATGTATGATTATAAAAAACTGTAAATGATTCACTTATAAATTAAGCCCTGAATTCAATAAACACAATTTTAGGGTCAAAATTATCCTTGTACGTTGGGGGAGAATTTTGATGAATTAAATTTGCTGTGGTATGTTACATAAATTATTCTCAGATGTCTTCTTCTATTCATTACATTAAACTGGTATACATTTTGTGAGTCTCAGTATGGACAGTTCTTCCTGAAATTTCCATCACTTTCCAATATTATTCATCATGAATGAATATTCTCCCATCCCTGCCTGAAATTTGGATGGTCTTAGAGTGACTAATATACTTTCATCCATTTGATTCAAGTTCCTCATAGCATCTGTACTCCTTGTCTTGTAGAACATGTGTGTTCAACCTGTGGCCCAAGAGCTGCATGTGGTCAAGGACAACCAGTAATGTACCCTCCCAAAAGATCATAAACTTCTAACATTATTATATGATTTATTTACATTAACTATATTATATATTTTATGTGGCCCGAGGCAATTCCTCATCACTCAACATGGCCCAGGCAAGTCAATAGATTAGACACCCATGTTTTAAATGATCTTTACCCATGTTTTAAATTATCTGCTGCACATATGCTTACCCACAGACATCTTCTAATCCTAGTGCCATAGGAAATATTTTTATATATATTTGGTATATTTGCACAACACACACTTTAACTTGTTTTCAAATTAAGTGTAGTTTTTCATGAATCATAAATTAGGTTGGGTATATGTAACAATCTGGGATACACAGGGTTGGTTAACAGGTGTCACGCTAACCTAATTCAAATATATTTATAGATTAAAAATTGGTAAACCTATTAAAAATGATGTACTGAAGAGAAGAGGTAGCAAACTGGAAAATGAAGAAGTAATGAAGTTTGTTATTCAGGAAACAAAAATAAAGTAGTAGTGATTGGTAATCAGTCTGGATAAATCTGTTTCATTATGATTTTCTGAAGTTCATTATTAATTAAAGATTCCCCTGTATTTCAGTGAATGCAGTGCAGGTTTCCTTCAATTTAAAGTCCAAAAAATATAATGGCTGTGCTATGTATGTTGAAAAGGATATCATACTAAGAAAACTTCCAAAAACATTTCCCTTGATTTTTAAGACAAGACTTTAAATCCATATCAACATTAAAAATCTATTTTAGGTTCCTACTGCACATTTCAGGCAAGACATTGCTTGTTTTATTTTATTTTTTTAGCATTGTAAATAATACCCACTTATTTGTTTCAATGGTATACTCAGATTTCCATTCTTCAGTTAGATCCTGTATTAATAAAAATACTATGCACTATGTGCAGTTGTCTCACATTCCTTCCATTCTTTTTCTTTCTTTTTTAGAGTGAGTCACGGGGCAACAATTTTTGGGCAAGCTGAAAAGAAAGAGCTCTCTCTAATTTCTGTGGGTGCATAGAGTACCAGCATCTGGACAAAGTTAACAGCAGTCACAAAGTATGTGTAGTATTTAAACATCAGAACTCAAGTCTCTCTATGTATTAAGAGGCATTTGGCTAATACTTCTATCAGCCGGACTGTAGATGTTTAAAATATTACTATTTTCAAAAGTTTCTTTAACTGCCATTTTAGAGAAATTTGGGTAAGTAATAAAGGATAAATAAGTAAAGAATAGAAGCTGTTCATTTAGCTATTACAAGAGGAGCTATTTAAAATATATACATTGTCTGTTGGGATATGGATACATTAATTGTGCAAAGTCCAAGCTATGTTTCCTAAACACCAAGAGAATTTCTAAGGCTTATTCATTCTGGAACTCCTGAAAAATCTTCAGTTGATTTCTTCTTCAGCATCTGTTAGGACAGCCTAGACATTCTGGATAGCAAGGATTAATTTCATCATTTGCCATGGATTATATAGCTTGCCAACTTCTCCAATGCTTCCCACTACTTGCACTCTGGGACTGACTGCAAGAACTAGAAATTAATCAGTTTTGCACAACCGAAGTGCCTTTGCATGATGTGTCCCTAGTAGGGCAGAGAAGAACTAGAAGTAATAAATCCTTCCTTCCTTCTAATAAAATGTGCTCCAGTAGCAACTAATTCTCTCTACAAACCTCTCTTTTTTGTTTGACTTATAGCTCTCATTTCTCTATGTCATTATAACTGGTTAGGGTTATTTTGTACACCAGGAGTGTCTAACTATGACAATTTTTATGACCTGTAGACTACAACTCCCAGAATTCATGGGAGCATGGCTCAGCATGGCTCAGGAATTCTGGAAATTGAAGTTCACAAGTCATACAGTTGCCATAGTTGCTCACCTCTGTTCTACACTCTTATAAATGTCTTAACAGATTGCACATTACTTATGGCAGAAACCTTAGTGCACGACAGTTCTTCTCATCAGACAAGTGGATACGTTATTCACAGTTGGGAGACATATATATATATAGTCATACATATGTGTGCACATACAGACATTTACCAGTGTATCACTATATTTATCTGCACCCAATGGAATATTTTCACAATTACTATATTCTATAACTTTGGAAAATAGAATAAACAATGCATTTTTGAAAATACTATTAGAAGTAGTGATGTCTGGCAGCAATCAAAAACTTTTATTGAGAAGAATTAGAACATATTTCTATATTTATTGGAATGACAAATATCATAATATTTTTAAAATCTGTATCCCACCCAATTCCCAATAGCATCATATATCTAAGTCGTATCCTTAGATATCCTCAATTCTGAGACAATAACAAAATTACACAGTGTTTGCGCCAAGTGCCACTCCTTTTGATTATATGGGCACATTTGTGCACATTTTCTTAGCAGCATTGTAAAAATGGTTTAGCACCAACAACTTTCAAAAAGTGTTTATCCTAATTTCCTGCTCTATTTTATTTGTTAGATTTATAAGAGGCCTGGGAAGATTGTGGAAGTTGAAGTCCACACATGAACAGAATAATAGAACAGAACAGAATTAGACCAGGAATAGAACAGAACAGAACAGAACAGAATATATTTATTGGCCAAGTGTGGTTGAACCAGTAGTGGGATTCAATTTTTTTTACTACCAGTTCTGTGGGCATGGCTTGGTGGACGTGGCTTGATGGCATGGCAGAGGAAGGATACTGTAAAATCCCCATTCCCTCCCCACTCCTGGGGGAAGGTTGCTGCAAAATCCCCATTGCCTCCCCCTCCCCACTAACCTGCTTTCCAGCTCTGTTCTCCTGTGCAGGGCAACAAAAGAAGACTCAGCTGATCAGCTGGGGCTCATAAGGCAGAGAATAGATGGGGGTGGGGCCAGTCAGAGGTGGTATTTGCCAGTTCTCTGAACTACTCAAAATTTCCACTTCTCGTTCTCCAGAACTCCTCAGAACCGGCTGAATACCGCCTCTGGGTTGAACATACATGGAATTTGTCTCTGGTACATGAGCTCCCAACTGTACATACAAAGAACAAAATGATAGCCACATAAGATGCAATCATAAATCATAAGATAATAGTAACAATTGGTAGTTCATAACATACCAATAGGAGAAGATAGCAGGAAAGATAAGGGGTGAGAAAGATGAAAAGGATGAGAAGATGAGAAGGATAATAGCAATACAGCCTACCACATGGGTAAATATCTGTAGGCCTAAGATAGCGCTGTGGGAGTTAGATGTTTAGCAGAGTGATGGCACGGGGGAAGAAACTATCTTTGTGTCTAGTTGTTTTGGCATGCAACGCCCTATAGCGGCACCTTGAGGGGAGCAGTTGAAATAGTTTATGTCCAGGATGTGAAGGGACTTTCTTAGCCCTCTGTCTGGTTTGTTCAATATACAGATCCTTGAAGGAAGGAAGGCGGATTGCAGTTATTTTTTCTGCAGTCTTAGCCAGAGGTGGTATTCAGCCAGTTCTGATCGGTTCTGGAGAACCCATAGTGGAAATTTTGAGTAGTTTAGAGAACCAGTAAATACCACCTCTGGTTGGCCCCGCCCCCATCTATTCGCTGCTTCCCAAGTCCCAGCTGATCAGCTGGAACTTCTTTTATTGCCCTGCCCAGGAGAACAGAACTGGAAAGCAGGTTACTGGGGTGGAAAGAGAATGGGGGTGTCAGCCTTCAAGATTTTTCTCCCTTTGCTTTGCTTCTTTCGGCTGTCATAAGTAACGGGGGGGAGGAGGGGGGAATAATTATGGGAAGTAAGCTGGAGGGGGTACATTCTTGCTTAGGTTTCTATCCTATGCTATGCGCAGCTGCAACCCTTTATCAAACTATGTCAGGGTCAACGGACAGAAGCCTCATCACCACCTGGAGATGCCCACATGATGATATGCACAACTTTTAACTGGATGAGCCAATTGAACTATTGGGGTG
This sequence comes from Pseudonaja textilis, assembly GCF_049901715.1. Taxonomy (NCBI): domain Eukaryota; kingdom Metazoa; phylum Chordata; class Lepidosauria; order Squamata; family Elapidae; genus Pseudonaja; species Pseudonaja textilis. The sequence goes on from NC_141993.1 coordinate 23,552,367, forward strand.
GGAACGTTGCCATTACTTAGTAAATGTGATTTACGCACCCATTTTCTCAGATTCAGAATTCTTTTGTTGCTACCACTTGATTTCCAGTAAAAGATATCTTTTATCTGATTAAAAGAGTCTTAAGTATTTCTTTCTTGGATTTTGAATGGAGCACCAGCTGACAGGGGTTTTTATGGTAACCTTCCCCCAGGACTGGGAAGGGAATGGAGATTTTACAGTGTGCTTCCCCTGCTATGCCCACCAAGCCATGTCCACCAAGCCATGCCACACCCACAAAGCCACGCCCAGAGAACCAATAGTAAAAAAAATTGAATATCACCACTGGTCCTAGCTATCCATTGAAGTCTGTACTTGTCCTGTTTGGTTGCTGTGCCAAGGTTGGGAGACCCTGTTAACTTATCATGTTAATTAACTTATCATTAACTTATCTTGAGCCTTAAATACTAATTCACCTAGCCGAGGCAATGTGACTGATGTTATTAGTTTCACTCAGCCTAGCAAGTGTTAATTTATAAACACACAATCCAAGCAAGCTCTAATTACTTCTGTATCAGAGTTCCCCAACTTTGCGGGCTTTGCAGAGATGGTTTTGTGCGAGCTCCTTTTGTGCGAGAGGCGGGCACATGCACTTGTCGCTCAGACAAACAGAGCATGCACCCAAATGCTCGCACACTGCTTGTGTAGGTGGGGATTTGTGCACGCATGCTTGCACACCACTTCCATGGCCTGGTTCTGAACGGCTCACAGTCTAGTAGTGGTCTGTGGCCTTGCGGGGTTGGGGACCCCTAATCTATATGCTGTACAGATAGATTTCCCATCTTCTTATTAGCAGCCCATGTGTGTCTGCCAAATTTGGATCCAATCTCTAAGAAAAAAAGATATTTTCCATGCTGGATTGTATTTACTGGACACAGTATAATCTTCTGTCAGGAAGCTATTTCTATTTTAAGCTATATTGCAAAATAATGACACAAAGATGTAAAAACTATCATCGGGATGATTAATTATGCAATCCCCCTCAATTTTTTGACAATTATGAAATATCTTATTCTTCGGTATTTTTTTTTTTAAATCATCAGTGACTATTTCAGGATTTCCACTCTTGCCCAGAGCTTTGGCTACTTGTGGATTTCTTTGTTGAAACTCTTTTAAAAATAGGGTTAATGGTAGGACAGTGCAGATGGATTTTCTGAAGGCTGATAAAAAGTATGTGGGGAAATCCATATTCCACGCCTCCACTGGACATATGTTAAAACCCTGGTGTTTCAGTGTTTGCCACCTACACTATGAAGTCTGCATATCACTGAGTCATGCACTGTTAAAAAAAAATAGTTGGCAATTTCCCTCTGGGGAAATGAAGACAATTTTTTTTCTTGATTTTTCAAAACAGTGCAGCAAAGATGAGGATTCTTCATGAAGTTCCCTATTTGAATTTCTGTCTCTTTTTCTTCTGTGCTGTAGAGAGGCATTGATTATCAGATAGAAAGAATGGCTTTAGAAAACCACCTCATCTTCAAAAGAAAAAACAAGTTGCCTGACAATAAACTACCTTTGGGACAACTGTGACCTGGATGACTGAGAATCTCTACAGACTTTTAGCTTTACAATTTGGGATGAAGATCCTTTGAATGGTGTGGGAGTAGGAATGGATTTCCAGAGGAAAAATTGCAGACTACAGGAACCAGGAGCACCACTCAGGGGACCTTGAGGACACAGATAAACCTCCAAGTGTTTCAACAATCCCCTAAAAGGATGCAAATGACCAGCTGTCTGCAAAGAATATCAATCCTTCCATTCCCCACTATCCTGTCAGAGCTGAAGAAGCTTCTTGGATGAGAAGCGAAATGTCTTCAAAAGAAAAAAAACAAGAAAGTCAAGTCACCTTCAGGACCTCATTGAGTGGGATATGCAATGACATCATCTCCAGCGCTAATACCCTGTCATGCTAAAAACCTCACATTGTATTGACATCCAGCAGGAGCTTTCAATGGTTGGATGTTCCACAGGTGCAGAATGGGAAATGCTCTTGGTTGAAAGGGAAAAAGGTGGATGGGTGTATGGGTAAATGAAGAAAACCAGGAGTGGATGCTACTGGTTCGGCCTGGTTCTATAGAACGGTAGCTCTGAAGAGCAGCAGACACAGAACCGGTTCACTGCAACACCTTTTGCTCGTTTGTTTGGCCCACCCGCCCATCCAGGCTCTTGGCTGTCCTTTATTTTTTCAACCTCAGCTGCTTTGCGCGGCACAGCTGAGGTTGAAAAAGCAGGAAAGAAGAGGATTTTCAAATGCTGCGCATCCACGCACAGCGCTTGTCAGATGTTATAACATGTGCGCGCAACGCAAAATACACTCTCACTGAACTGGTAGTAACACAGGTTGAATCCCACCCCTGAAGAAAACTGGAGTCTAGTTTTCCAATTACTCAGGGGTGTCTGTAGATCTAAAGGGATTCGGTCCATGAAGTCATATGTTGCGGCTTAACTTCTGATTTCTAGCCTTACAATAGGTGGGGCTAATGGTGGTCTTTTCTCTTCTTCTTGGTCCTTTGTTGATGTTCAGTCACTAAATTGTGTTTGGTTCTTCATGACCCCATGGATCATAGCATACCAGGCTTCCCTGTCCTCTACTATCTCTTGGAGTTTGTTCAAATTCATGTTCATTGCGTCAACGACACTATTTAACCATCCCATCCTCTGCTGTCCCCTTCTCCTTTTGCATTCAATCTTTTCCTACATCGGCATCTTTTCCAATGAGGCCTCTCTTCTGAAAGAACTTTTCTTCATATTGTGAAAATCCTGGGCCTGGAGAAGAATGTAGGCTAGAACTTCTGCTGAATCTACTTTAATGGCAGGGTGCTTTCAATTGTAACGCACACTATTTGTCTACTTGCACACTACCCCCATTTTGACGGTTTCCCTGGAAAACTGTTTATTTTCAGCTAGGAGGGAATAGTCTCTTGCTGAGAATTGACTGATATTTTGAAAGGTTCAGATTTGAAAATCTTTGGAAAGTCTATCCACTTAAACCACAGGTTTACCTGTGTGGATCAAAAAATCGGACACTGGTGCCAAAATAGCCATTAATGGTAAGCGGTGTGTCTTTCCAGTCCTACACTTTTTTACAATCTATAATTCGTTTTTCAAGATTTGCAATACATTGACCCTACTCCAGTTCCCCTTACTCTCTAAAAGTAGCCAATGTTTTTTTTTCCCAGTTGGCATTTATATGGTACTGTATAGAAGAAATAAACTTAGAAAAGCCTTTATATACAATATGGCCTTTTAGTGAAAACAGAATCAAAGCACACAGTGAACTCTCAAAGTGAAAGTCTTCAGGCAGTCTTCCCATTAGCTTTCTTTCATTTATACAGTCAATTATCCTGTTTATAATGTAGTATAAATAAAAAATCCCTTTGATTGTGTTTCAGTCTCCAAGCAGTATGAGAACTTGTAGAATAGTCCTAAAAGTATGTTGAAATAATCTTTTTTAGTTTTCTGCCCTCTCTCCCTTTGTGTACACACACACACACACACACACACACACACACTTCATATAAGAATTCTTCACTTACAATTATTGTTAGGATGACATTTTTTTTTCTACCTCTGAAGGAATTTCTATCATACAATTGATGGGGAAAAGGTTTTTGCCAAAGCAAATTGTTAACCACAATCCATGTTTTATGTTCTTTCTAAAGTACAGAAAATTGCCTGGCTGATTAATACTTTGGTTAATTTTCCTGCTATTTCACATTAAACGAGAAGCAGAGATCAGCAAGTGATATTTTGCAGTTTTCCAAAGAACTGCATATTGGCAGCGTATGGTACAATGCAGAGCTCATTTAACAGTCTGCTTTAAATTTTTTCCATAAAGCACAATTATCCAAAACAAATAACATGTATGTTTGAATTAAAGCTACACAAGCTATCCTCAAAATATCCAGTGTGAAGTAGGAAACCCATACAATAAAACATATTATATTGTGATGAAATTTTGAGATAATAAAATCACTTCTACTAGAAATCTTACAGAGAAAGTTTGAATGCATCAAAGATTAAGAGGGAATGAAATTGCAATAGTTAGCATGTTAACAATAGTTAAACGTAGAATTGTTTGCAAATTAAATACAGTGACAGTATGCTTCAAATTTTCCCTCCTCGAAACTCATCTAATAATTGAATCAGTTTATAATAAAACTTGAAACCCTCATTATTCCTGCTGTCAGAGAAAAGATGACCAATTGCATTCATGCTCTGCAAAATAATACCATTGTTCTTCATTCAACTTTTATTATAGTAAGGGAATTCTACTGGGAAAAAACATTTCTGATAGAGGAGAATGTTTGCAGCTCAGGGTTGAAATAAATGGGTGTTTGGCGCTTTGAATTTGATTTGTTTTCTTGCAGATGTTTCATCACCAAAGTAGATAACAACATCAGTGCTGGTAGGGAATGGGAGTAAAAAAAAAGTGTTTTATTATGTTTTTAAAATGGGCAATTTCCTGGCATTAATTGAAAGTTTTAGGCTTTCTGGGTTTGTTTGCTTATTTTAATTTTTAGGAGTCCCTGATGACTTTAGCCTTGCTGGGTCTCTAAGGACTTAAATGCAATTCTAGCAATTGTTTTGGAATCAAGTAATTCCAAAGTTAATAGTTAGGATTTCATGTCTACCTTCCATCCAGGCAGACAAAAATTTGGAGTGGAATTTATAGGGAAACTTTTTTTTCTATTTTAAAAACCAGGATGAACTTTATATTTTAATAACAGTTCTCTTTTTTATGTCAACATCTGATTATTTTAGGAGGGAGAAATGTTATGAGAAACTTTGCAAGCATAATCTTATTGTAGACACCACTATTCCTAAAATCTCCATAAACTATGCTGATTCAAACTTCATTTCAAACACTACTTCAAATGTTTTTACTTTATATTTTATTTGGTTTGTCAATTGCTTATAAGATAATAGGTATAAGTAAAAACATAGTTATGAATACATGGATACATATAAGAAAAATAAAAGAAACAATAGGACAGGGACGGTAGGCACGTTGGTGCACTTATGCACGCCCCCTGCAGACCTCGTAGGAAAGGGGTGAGGTCAATAGTAGACAGTCTAAGGTTAAAGTTTTTGGGGTTTGGGGAAGAAACCACAGAGTCAGGTAGAGTATTCCAGACATTGACCACTCTGTTGCTGAAGTCGTATTTTCTGCAATCAGGTTTGGTGCAATTAACCTTGTATCTATTGTTTGCTCTTGTATTGTTATGGTTGAAGCTGAAGTATTCATTGACAGGTAGGACATTGCAATGTATGATTTTATATACTATACTTAGATCGGACCGAAGGTGGCGTAGTTCTAGGTTTTCTGGTCTAGAATTTCAAGTCTGGTGGCATCAGGTATTCTGCAACGAGTAGAGGAGTGGAGAACTCTTCTTGTGAAATATTTCTGGACTTTCTCAACTGTGTTAATATCAGATATGTAATGTGGGTTCCAGACTGATGAGCTGTATTCAAGTATTGGTCTAGCAAATGTTTTGTATGCTCTATTTAGTAGTGTAATATTACCAGAGAAAAAGCTATGTAAGATGCTAGAGCCCACTGTACCTACATAGCCAAAAAGGCATTAAGAGTTGTTAACCTACAGTGGGCTCTAGCACTTAGATCATTAGAGATGAGTCTCCAAGATCCTTGATAGAGTTTGGATCATCAACAAGGTCTTGACTATTCAGCCTGTATTTTATTTTCTGATATATTTTTTGCCAATATGTAAGACAGAGCATTTGTTTATTGAGATTTGAAGTTGCCATTTGTTTGACCATTCTGATACATAGTCGAGGTCTTTTTGAAGGGTAACAGTATTGTCTGTGGTGTTGAATAGCTTTACATCATCAGCGAAGAGAATGCAGTTTCTCTTAAAATGATAACAGAGGTCATTTATGTAGAGTATGAAGAGGGTTGGTCCTAGAACACTGCCTTGGAGGACACCACTGTTGACAGGTACAGAATTTGATAGGACGCTCCCAATTTTGACCATTTGTTGTCTGTTTTACAGGAATGCTTCTATCCAGTAATGCAGGTGTGCAGAGATACCATAAGATTTTAGCTTTAGGAGTAGTTTGTCATGTACTACTGAATCAAAGGCTTTACAGAAGTCTATGTAGATTGCATCTATTGCTTTGCCCTGATCGAGTTGTGTAGTCCATATGTTTTTGCAGTGTAAGAGTTGCAGATTGCAGGATAGTTTTTTTCTGAAACCAAATTGTTTATTAGAGAGTAGGTTATTTGTCTCTAAGTGGAGGATAATGGATTGGTTAATAATTGATTCCATGCCTTTACAGGTGACACAGCATAAAGAGATTGTTCTGTAATTTTCAACTAGGCTGGGGTCTCCCTTTTTGAAGATGGGGATGACTGTGGCTTGTGACCATAGGTTAAGCAAGAAGCTGGTCCTGAAAGATTTTTTGAAGATTATGCTTAAAGGTTCGGCTATGGCAGTGGATAGCTTTTTTAAGAAGTAGGCACATATTCTGTCTGGTCCAATAGATAGAGATGGTTTTAGATTGCGTCGTGCTTTTTCAACATTGTCTTCTGTGAAATTGATATGTATTAGATCATTGCAGTTGTCTGTGGTTCGACTAACAAATACTGGGCATGATCCAAAGAATGTTAAAGAGGTTGGCTTTAATAGTGTCGTCGTTGCAGTCTTTACCATTAAGTCCTTTTAGGGGTAGGATGAACCTTGAGTCTTTTAGTTTGTTATTTATAAAATTGTAGAAAGCGTGGGTGGAATTGGTGCGTAGAAGGTTTTCCTCTTGTTTAATGTGATAATTGGTGCATTCAGTCTTTATCTGGTGGCATAAATTTTTGCATTGGCTTTTGAAGTTGGCAACATGACCAGATTTGTTTTTCCAAAGTGCCAAAGTGATCTCTTTTTGGATTGAAGCTTCCTTATTGTTATGGGTAATCTGTTTTTTTCTGTTTTTTGGAGTTGTTATTGGTACATATAGTTTGATGACTCTTTTGACTTCAAGTAAAATATGTTGTAATGGTCTTCTACAGTATTGCATCCAGTGAATAGAAATTGCCAATCAAGGGATGAGAGTTCGTTGTCTATAAGATCATAGTTGCCTTTTTTGAAGTTATAATTGAGGATCACATCGCTGTGTTAATTTTTGTGTGGGCGTATGTTGAGACAAAAGTCAATCATGCTGTGGTCACTGTTGGAAAAGGGTTCTTTAATTTGTATTCCATAAATTGAACTCAAACTATTGTAGAAGATGAGATCGAGGCAGTTGTTAAGTCTAGTATTGTTGGTTACTAGTTGTTCCAGTCCCAGGTTTGTTACAGCATTGTAGAAGGTTCATGTATGGGTTCAGTTGTACATTCATTTAGGGTCCAGTTAATGTGAGGTAGATTGAAGTCACCAAGAAAGATAAAAGTGTGTGGGCGGGATGTTGCCCATGTTAGTAGTGAATTTAGCTTGTTTACATGTTCCATGTCATAATCAGGGGCTCTGTAACATAGTAAGAATTGAAATGTGATATTTAAGGACAGTTCACAGATGATGGTCTCAGGAAAAACAAACTCCTGAGTAACTTGGATGTTTTTTAGATGTAAGGACTTTTTATAGAAGATAGCAACACCACCTCCCCTACGGATTTCAGGATCTGATTGGTAAACATGATAGTCTCTTACTGTGGTTATGGAGTCAGGGAGAGATGCCATATTTCACAGACAAATATGATGTCGAATTTAGCCAGAGGAGAACCCACAAATTTAGCTAGAGGAGAAATTCAGGTATTTTATTCACAAGGCTTCTTGAATTGAGTAGCTTGCATTTAAGGCCAGTTGTAGTTGGAATTGACGTACTTAGGGGCGTGCATGCCTAGTTTTCAGTGATGGAGGGTTGGATGTGGTAGGGTTGGATGTAGAGTAATTATGTAATTATGGAGTCCTTGGTGCTCCCTGACTTTGGTTGTTTGTAAGCAGATCTTTCATTTCCCGACTAGGTAACTTCATCAGTGGGTTAGGGCATTGTTTGCTGCTTGATTGTTTGCCTGGTGTTAATCCCTGCTTATCAGAGTGAAGGCTGATTCTAGTCTCTCTGTTCTAGTCTCTTTGTTTCCTTCTTGGCTTTTTTATTGCTTCTTTTGTATCATGTGTAAATATGGTTTATCTCTCTATGTCTATTGATGGATGATTTGTCTGAATGTCAAATTCCCAGGAATTTCCTAGCATTGGCAGATTTAGTCTAGTTAGGATGCTCACTGTCTCCCAGGTGAAACCTTGGTTGAATATGTCCATGTATTGTAAGATTAAGGAATTTAAAATAGGAGTTTAAAACAGGGGTCATCTACAACATATGATGTAAGGATTATAACAGCCACAATGTAGGACAAATAGGCAGAATACTAGCAGAACACCATCTAGCAGACATAACACACGATACAATCTCACCACCATAAAGCATATCAGTTATGGTGGTGACTAAGAAGGATGATAAGGAAAGAATGGGAACTCCTAATCTTATATTATCATGCTGTTTTAAAATAGCTACTCCCAAAGAATAGCTGCCACAGAAGAGTTTTCTGTGAAATTTTCAGAAAAAAAAAATGTCAACTTTGAAATCACAGGTCACAAAATATTTAATTTGAATTTAAAGGATTTCCCACCCCTAATTTCTAGTTTCAGTGGACTTACATATTTACATGTTTTGATATATTTTAGCTTGCTGCCTTATGGTGAGTCTCATAATTTTAAGCAGATTTTTGTATGTCTACTAAGTAAAGATTTTTGAATTTTTAAAATACTTTTGATTACTGGGAAGTTGCCTTATGCTAGGTTAGATTACTCAGCAACCTAGCCAAAACTCTGTTTACTTAGGATGTCTATTCTAGTCTCAGGTCATAGATTTTTGGAGATCTGAATCTCTTCCCCAGAGAGTTATCAGCTGAGCTTTGGGCCTTCTGCTACACCAGGAACAAAATCCAGCAATAAGCTACATTCCACCGCTGAGAATCCCAAATCCCACATCATAAAAATACAGTGATGGAAACATGGTTGAAATGGTTATTATACTACTTAGCAAATATCTGGGAATAAAAAAAACCATGAACTCTAATGAAAATATTCACACTGGTTTATTGTAATTAACCCATGCTAAGGAGAATAATATAGAAAGTCGGGTTTGCGATGATACAGAATACCATTTGTCCTTTGTATTTGTTTCATTTAATTTGGTTTTCTACTCTCCACCTTTTGTCCTGTTTTTTTTTTTAAATTTACATTATTTTTTAAATTGGCCAGAGTTTTTTTTGGAGGTGGGGGGGGGCAAGTGTCCTACTTCAATTCAGAATTGATTTTCCCTCTAAGAAAATGATAAAGGCATTCTCTCCAAAGCAGAATTCGAAAGATTGTTCCTTAATTTGTGGAGTCTCAGGAGAAGTATTCGCAGAAAGACGCGAAACCAAGAGAGTCCTCAAATGCCTCCCATGTTCTCAAACCTAGTATTCTTGGTCTTATCAGAATATTTTCTCAGTGAGATAGTTAAGCTTTCTAAGAAACAGATAATAAAATGTCTGGTAAGTCTTGCTCAATTCTGCAACTTTAAAGCAGCCATAGTACAAATCATAACATAGAAGGTCTGCAGGAGATAAGAGAAGCCGAATGCTGAAGCTTTTTGGAAAGCCATCTGATAAGATATGAAAACAGATTGGGGAATGATTAAACAAGACAAGTGGAGAGGTATGTTTTCAGAATAACCTTATCTCACCCTTCCCCAGTGGAGTCTGCTGAGGACAAGTTGGGTCTACTTTTAGGAATAGGATCTGGCTGACTTAAGGTGAGGTTTATGGACAGAGCAGTATTTAGGGTGAGCAGATAAGTGGGGAGGAAACCGAAAACAGGAAAGAAAAAAATGGAAGTGAGCAAAGGAAAGAAAGAACATTGAGTTTTTCTGGGATGGAACTTGCCAGATGAGGGACAATCGCTGCAGCTTCTAAGCCAATCAAAACTTACTGTTTTCTCCAGGGTTCATCGAATTTACAGCTCTACTGAGGACTTGGTATGGTGTCATGCTACCTTTAAAAGAACAAACTCACAATTTGAGTTTTTCTGTGTTCGTGATGACTGCTTTTCCAACAGGTAGATACTGTGGGAGGTAAACATTTTCCCAGCTTGAACTGATGTGGCAGTTGTGACCATTTCTGGAGCAGAAAGCTCTATGGACAGTAATAGTTATTTATTTCTGGATTATATTATTATTAAATGCTCTGCTTGATCTGCCTTAAGCAACTTTGAAGCTTCAGCTAATAAAACAAACAAAAAAATAATAATGGTGAGAGAACCTCTTTAGCAGTATTACACTATTAGTTTATTTATTTACAGTCCAAGAACAAAAATTAAAAATACATCCATGCAGCAGATAAAACACATACACACCAAGTGTAGGATATGCATGAAATAATTAAAAATATGAAGAGGACATTAGCTGCCTGCTATAGGAATAGTCAGGGGTGGGATTCTACCAGTTCACACCTATTCGCTAGAACTGGTTGTTAACATTCTAAGCAGTTCGGAGAACCGGTTGTTAGAAGGAATCACTGGCCTAATCCTGTAAGAAAGGCAGGAAGGAAACATTCTGGTGTTGCTTACAGAAACTGCCTCTCCGTTAACCCTTATTACATTCTTGGCAGGACTAGACTTCCTGTCTTAGGAACTTCTCTGGAGTTTTTCCCCCTCCTTTGCTGATACTTTCCTTGTGTAGAGTGACCATTCAAAGTTACAATGGCACTGAAAAAAGTGACTTATGACCATTTTTCACACTTACGACTGTTGCAGCATCCCCACAGTCATGAGAGGTCAGGCAAGGAGATGCGTGCCTCGATGTGAGTGATATTGAGTTGGCCACATCCAGCCAATAACATGACCACAAAGCTGTGTCCACCCAGTCACATGACCACCAAGCCACACCTACCATCTAAGCCACACCCACAGAACCGGTTGTTAAAATTTTTGAATCCCACCCCTGGGCATAGCTATTCATAAAATTTTGGGGGCTTTCTTTGAATTATCAGAAAATTGATTGCAAAGAAGGATGGTGACATTATAGTCATAAAAGTAGCCACATTTTCTACCTGTTCTACATTTTCTGCAAGGTCTGTTCACCATTGTGTATGAAGTGGGCACTTGAATAATATCATTCTTCTTGAACTCTTATTTAAAATACTACAAACATCAGGCTATTTCTATTGTTCTCAGTTTCTCCATCATTTTTTTCTCCTGTAAAATCAGACCTGATGTAGAATTTGAATAAATTTTAAAAATGGTGTTTTGCTTGGTCTTCTAACTGATTCTCATCAATACATATGGATGAAATACAGCCCCTTCATAGATTGAACTACTTCCAACAGAAATAATGGAAGAACGACAATTCCTTACTCTCCTGTAATTGTCCCAGGTGGCCTCAGAACTACTTCTGATGGAGTAAGGATCCTACTGAGTAAGACAAGTAGTAGGAATTGTGAGAGGTTAAAATGAAAAACTACCCTCTTCCCAATTTTATTGGAAGGAGTTCAGTTGCAGGAAGAGAACCTCAGTGGATTTCATTCTTTAATAAAATACTAAAATTCTCTACTATTATTTTAGGCAACCTCTATCACCTGCCAACAAAAGTGTGTATAGTCAAGGCTATGGTTTTCCCAGTTGCAATATATGGCTGTGAAAGTTGGACCATAAGGAAGGCTGAGCGCCAAAGAATTGAGGCCTTTCAACTATGGTGCTGGAGAAGACTCCTGTGAGTCCCTTGGACTGCAAGGCGATCAAACTGGTCAGACCTAAAGGAGATCAACCCTGACTGCTCTTTAGAAGGCCAGATCCTAAAGATGAAACTCAAATACTTTGGCCAACTAATGAGAAGGAAGGACTCACTGGAGAAGAGCCTAATGCTGGGAACGATTGAGGGCAAAAGAAGAAGAAGGGGACGGCAGAGAATGAGGTGGCTGGATGGAATCCCTGAAGCAGCCGGTGTGAACTTAAATGGACTCTAGAAGATAGTACAGGACAGGAAGGCCTGGAGGAACATTATGGGGTCACAATGGGTCGAACATGACTTCGTGACTAACAACAACAACAATTATATGTTTAGGCCAGTAAAGGACATTTAAACTATAGTGAATGATGTGTTATGTGCTTTTATTGCTCTTTTGCTAAAGACATCCAACCTCTTTCCTTTTAAGCTTTGCATGACTCAGTTCCATGAAATTTAAGTAATGATTATCTTCCTTTTAAACATGTACTTCTTAGATAAAAAAAAAATACGTTGATTTGTGCTCAGACTGGTTGTTTTATCTTTTTTTTTTTTAAACCAGTGAGAATTATTATAACTTTTAAACTGCATGCACATATTTCTGCTATGGCTGTGTTTGAATTTTAATTCGATTCAACTGTTCCATTGAATTTTTCCAGCAGAATCTCACTTTTTTTTTTTTTTTGATAGTAATCCTTTTTGATAAAGGACCTATTAGGACCTTGGCAATGACAGTCTTAGGGGACAAAAAACATAAGGTCTCCTGTTCCCGGGAAGGTTGTTGGGAGAAAAATTGATATTTTTCTTAAGGGGATATTTAAAAATTACCACTGCAGTGTGGAAGCATCTTTTCTGTTTCTATTTGCTCATTCTCTCTTTCTCTCCCCATTAAATCATTCTCTCTTCTCCAAACTTCGCTCAGAATTACTAATTTTTTTTCGGAACACAGCACCGCTTTTGTCTCATTTTTGGCTGAACCTGGAGGTAATCAAAATTCACACTTATTTGTTCCAGTTTAAAAGTTGTATTTTACATCTTCTGAGCTGAGTCTTGAAGTATGAATGATCTATCAATGTTCTACATTCACCTTGTTGTCATAATTAGGATCCTGTTGGCTGAGTGAGTCTGCTGAGGGCATATCCCAGGGGTCCCCAAACTTGGCAACTTTAAGACTTGTGGACTTCAACTCCCAGTTGAAGTCCAAAAGTCTTAAAGTTGCCAAGTTTGGAGACCTCTGGCATATCCCCTTAACAGGGGTGGGATGCCAATATTTTTACTCTGTGGGCATGGCTAGTTGGGCGTGGCCATATAACTGGGTGGACGTTGCTTCTTTTTTTTTCTTTGCAGCACTTCCCCTCCCCCACACTTCGTTTTTTGCCTCCTGGGCAAAGCAGTAAGACAGTGAGGGGGATCCTGGCATAGCAGATCATTGAAACAGCTGATCGTCGGGAGGAGAGAAAAAAAGAAATACCGGTTTCAGCTGAATGGTAACATTTTTTACTACCGGTTACTCAAACCTAAACTCTTATCAATAGCATGAGGTACTGCAAAAATCAATTGTTTCTTTTACTTCTTGTTAAATTTTACAAAATTGAAATTAAGTTTATAAATGTTCCTAGGTCCACAAATGGTTATTTTCCTAACCATGAGAACAAAAACAAAAACATGTATGCTTGAAATAAATCTCAGATTGGGCACTGCCACTAGTGTGTTGGACACATTTCTTACAATCCACATTTTATGTTCTTATACAAGCCAGTGAAGAGAAGTATTTCAAACCCTTCCTGGGTTACTGTGTAACCCCAACTCAAAACTATAGTTTCTTTTGAGTCATTTCAGAGGACATATATATTGGAAATCTACAGGGCATAAACAGACATAATCTCATTTATAATTTTTGAAAGCTCTTTCCTATTTATTTAATAACAAAAGTGCCTGTTAACCACCACCAAAGCACCTACTTTCTCTTTAGCTTTGCAAAAGGCTTTGAAAAATATGAACCTTTTCTTTGAAGTTTTTGGTATCATTTCACTCTGTTCTATGGAACTCTTTCTTTTCTTCTCCTCTCACTCTTCTTTTCATTGTTTTGTAGAAACTCCTCTTCTCTTCTCTTCCTCCCTTCCCTTCCCCTCTCCTCGCCCTCTTCCCCCTCCCCCTCTCTCCTGGAATCACTCGTAACATGATTTTTTTTTCCTGAGAGAGTTTTAGTGTTTTTTCCTGAGAGCCTTCAGTGTAGTAAATTGTTTGAGGCAACATCCTTGAAAATTAAAAAAAAAAAAAAACCAAGAAGAAAACTTTCCCCAGCAGACTTCATGTTCTTGGCTAGATAGCAGCCACTCAACCTTTTCTAGGGCCAAATAAATAACAAATTACATGGAATGATATAAAGACAGGCCAGGCAGGGCAGGCAGGCTGACTTACCTTTTAGCTTGTGACTTCTTAGAATTATTATTGTGTTAATTGTATCAGCCTTTCTTGGGCCTGCCCAGTTATCAGTTGGGTGATTTTTCTTCCAAGGCTGGAGAGAGAGATAATGGGAGTCACGTGGCAGCATTTCTTGAAGAAGTATTGTAGCAGACTGTCAAAATCTTCTCCTCCCAGAAGTAATGAATAAAGTCCAAAGCCCTTGAGTGGGAATCCTCTCCTCCGTCCTGGAATCAGCAGAAAACCCGCAGAGCAAGACATGCGCTATCCCCATTGCTTGTTCGGCCTGCATGCTTCGTCACTGCAGTTCCTTGACTTCTCAAGCTTAGATTTTATAGAGTTTACATTTTATTTGAATAGATTTTATAGACCTTGAGATTGCACTGAAGGCAATATATGGAAGGAAATACTACTTTAACACTAGTTTAAGGACTATTCAAACCTGTCTCATGACAAGGACAAGATGAGAATATATCATGGGGAATACAGAGGGGCCAAGAGGGGGTCAGAGAGGCAGAATAATTAGTGCAGTGCTGTTCCATAGCAATAGCACTTAGATTTATATTATATACCGCTTCACAGTGTTTTACAGCCCTCTCTAAGCTGTTCAAAGAGTCAGCACATTCTACCCAACAATCTGGGTTCTCATTTTACTGACCAAGGAAGGAAGGAAGGAAGTCTGAGTCAACCTTGAACCAGTAAGGATCGAACTCCTGGTGGTGAGCTGAATTAGCTTGCAATACTGCATTCTAACCACTGTGCCACCACGGCTTTGCATGGCAATTTTGTATGTTTCCCACCTTCTTCCAAAAGGTGGAGCTTGTTGTGATGCAATGCCATGATGCTCTCATCATTTTAATGAAAGTAGGAAGGTTTTGTGAATGCTCAGGGAACATGGAAGGGGAAAAGATTGCCACAGTGTCTTTGTGCTGTCATTAACTGTAAATTCGTTCTCCAAATAACAACATGCATACATTCTTGGCTACTTTCTTTCTTTCTTTAACTTGTCCAAGGATAAAGATGGAGATGTGATTATATAGAGAAAGTTTTTGAAAGGAAAAAAAGAAAGTTTCACAGAAACAGTGTTGGGTGACTGATGGGGCAAACTCCCAGATGATAGTTATAGTCTGCTATAGAATATCTGATGAGGCACTGGGAGGCTCATGTGGTGTTTGGAAGGTATGTCACTGATCATCTCACAAAGCAGTGCACATTTGTGCAGGATCAATCCCAATGAGCCCTGTTTTCCCCAGGGAAAGGCCCCTGACACATTTTCTGTGCCATCCTCACTGAACTTTTTCCAGAAAAAAGAAATTTATATATTGTACAGGTTTCATTGGTGAAATGGCACAATGGGAAGGAAGTTCTTATTCCTGCTTTCTTTGATTTTACTTTTTTAATTTTCACATGCAATTTGGATGGAAGAAAGAAAGGAAGGAAGGAAGGAAGGAAGGAAGGAAGGAAGGAAGGAAGGAAGGAAGGAAGGAAGGAAGGAAGGAAGCTTTCCAGATTATTGCAGTGCTTCAAAAATCTGTGAAATCTCTCTGACCAGGTGCTAATTCAAAAAGTAGTTTTGGTGATAGGAAAGTTGGAGAGAATTAAAGTAACAGGGCATAAACTTTTTACCTTGCCACATGCTAGGCATCATTTTGAACAATAATAGTATCTGACCTTAAGAAGTATGGTAACAATATGTGAAGGGGGAATGGGAGAGTCCAGCTGGCCTTGGGAATGAAGATCTCTTCCATATGCTCACAGCATACAGAGATAAAAATAATACAAACATCTCCTTGCTGACTCATTTGAATTGTGCTTCATGGAGGATGGAAGCCTTGCGTTAGTGATGCATGATTTCTCAAGAGCCCAGGGAGACAAGCAGGTGAATCATATGTCAGAGGCAGAGGAGTTCACTAGAAGGGGCATCTCAAGTCCCACTACCTGCAGACAGGCATGTTAAGCTTCCAGCTGGGAATTTCCCAGCCTTTTGTGTCTAACTATTGGTAGCCACTAGGAAAAGAAGTGATGTAGACCAAGTGGCAAGTGGTGTTATCTTCTTTAACTAGCTTTGTCAGTTGTGGGCATTTGTTTGCACAGCTTGAGTCTCCTGAGTCTTTTGAGAAGAGGAAGCTACGTTTTGAGATCTGGCTAGAACAATAGTGTGGTGAGAAACTGGAATGAAGGACAATCCAATCCACAGCAATTTATAGCTTGAAAAAGGGGGAAATGATTCAATTTTGCACAGATTTGCACCAAGGAGACAACAAATACCTTGGGTTTATCAATATCAGGAGCAAAAGTAGAGATTAACAAATATTCTTCCCTCAGTTTTACCTTTTTTAGACAAAGTCAATGCAAATTTTGTTATTAAAATTTTCACTTTCTGTTACACTACTCCTCCCACCCCGCATGGTTCAAATAAGCTGCAACCAAGCTACTAAGGTCCTTCTCTTTTTTTCAGAGTTTGGCAGGCAAACTGTCATGACAAGGGATATGCTAGACAACCAGTGCCATTGCTCAGGAATTGATTGTTAGAAGTTGCAGTTACTGGCATCAGTGCTGTGACATATCATGGGTGTCTACACCACAAGAGCAGTTGGGGCAAATTATGTCATGTATGCTATGATGCCTTCATGCATATGTATATCAGCTGGGTAAAGAAATCCTAAAGCATCTGACATCTTTGTGGTTTGTACCAGGTGTCTAAGGGCACATCCATTATGTGGGAAACATAGAGAGAAAGGTCAGCAAATCACGGAGTATAACATGGACTCTCTCACACAGAGTGGATGGTTCTTCTACAAACTGGGATAAATTTACTAGTGCTGATATTTGAACACTTAAGTAGCCCTGCCACAGAATAAGAGATTTTGATATTTGCAAAATGTAACCTGAAAATCCACAATCTTGAGCCAGTCTTGATGTATTGGGAAGGATATTAGAAAGTGGTACAGAAAGATTAAATGTAGGATCATAGCTCTGTCCATCGGCTGCTGCCTTTTCTGAGCAGGAAATGATCTGAGGGCAATGACATGTTAATTTCTAAATATTTCTAAAGCAACTTCCAGTGTATCATTTCCTGAGCAGTTATTGAGTTAATCTCTTCTGCTGGTCTTCTACAGCAAACTCAGGAAGGTTTCTTTTGTCAAATTCTGAAGAGGATTTAAATGCCATATTTTAATATTTTATTGATTTGATGGCCATTTCTTTCTTTGATTGTTGCGAGCCATGCAGAGTTGTGGAGAACTAAGCAGTGTACAAGTTTAGTAAATTATTATGTTTATTATTTAAAAGATTTGGTTTTAAATTGAAAAAACTTTCAGCCTTTTTCAGAATTTCAGTTTGTTTTTAGAACAAACCACAGGACAGGGTTTATTAACATCATTTTCCTTAGAAGGTCTGCAGTTTTTAATATTGACTTCAAGATTAGTTCCTGCTACAAAGATGTTTTTTGGGGTGGAGCACAATCATACTTATTTTGATTGGACTTGATGGGAATGCTCCATATGGCAATTGGCTACCAAGAAATATGTATGCACACCAACTGCAAATATAACGTTTTCCCCCTTTTGGTTGACAGCCAATACAAGACATTTCCATGTGAATCTGAGACTTTTTGAGTAGCTTCTCCAGGCCCCCTTGGTGGGTCAGTCAGACCTCAGCTAAGATTTAATAGATACAAACAAGCTCTGTTTCACTAACTGCTTCTTTCATGAAGCGAAGTGAAGTACTCAAAGAGATTAAGCCGGTTTGCTAGCAACTTCATTTCACAACAGAATTACAACAAGAAAAATGAAGGAAGAGTTCTGTTCTCCAGGCATGTGAGATTATCCTTTCAATCCTTCGCCATTCCAGCATAGAAATGGTTGCCCTGAGAAGTAAGTCCAGACAAGAAGCACAAGCAGGAGTACCAGCTGTAAGGTTACATTAAAAGAACCTCGCAAGTCTGAAAGTCTCGGCCTTTTCCTTTTACTGTCTGGAAAACTGGAGTGTGTCTCTTCTGAAATGTTTCCCAAACCACCGATTCTTCCATTGGCTGGATCTTCTTTTGCACGCTACTTGCCTGTCCGTGGCCCTCCCTCCTGCCTCTCAAGGCCTTTTCCACATACTATTAGAGAAACTGCCTTGACTGGCCTTTGATGGAATGCTATCTTTCAACAAGGGCTAATATAGGAGGCTCAGAGATCCTGTGATGGGAAGAAGATGCTCTTTGGGGTAAGCCCGACTTACAGTACCTATATTAATTGCATTTGTATTTTCACACCCTCTTTTTTTTAAAAGTATGGTATCCTGAAGTAAAGCTTGGGCATTTAACTTTTGCAATCTGCTCCTCTCTGCGGGTTGACATATAATCCCAGGCTTAAGATTTTTTGTTTATTATTTATTCATTCTTTTAGGCATGGATTTCTCTAAAAGAAACAATTGTGTACTTTAAACTTCTTTAGTCAGCTTTGGATGATCATGAAAAAAACTAAGCTGGGTCAGACCTGATTGGTACATGAATGGGACACCAGAGAAAATTGCAGTGTGATAGGGTAGATTCAGAGTTGGAAAGGACCTTCTAGGTCATCTAGTCCAACTCCCCCGCCCAAGCAGGAGACCCTACACCATTTCTGACAGGTGGCAGTCCAGTCTTTTCTTGAAAGCCTCCAGTGATGAAGCTCCCGCAACTTCCGAAGGCAACTTCTGTTCCATTGGAATCACATTCCAATCACATTCCACACAGATAGAAAAGTAAAACAAAACACTAGAAGACAGTAACAATAAGCAACTTCCATACTCTCTGCATGACTGTGTTCATGCTGTGATCAGAAGCCAAGCTTTACTTAAGGAAGATATTCAGAGGTGGTATTCAGCAGGTTCTGACTAGTTCTGGGGAACTGGTAGCAGAAATTTTGAGTAGTTTGGAGAACCAGCAAATGCCACCTCTGACTGGCCCTGCCCCCATCTATTGTCTGCCTCCTGAGTCCCAGCTGATCGGTGGAGTCTTCTTTTGTTGCCCTGAACGGGAGAATGGAGCTGGAAAGCAGGCTAGTGGGGTGAGGACGGAGATTTTACAGTAACCTTCCCCTGCCACGCCCACTAAGCCATGACCACCAAGCGACGCCAACAGAACCAATAGTTACATTTTTTGAATCCCACCACTGAAGATATTACTTCCCAACCCCACTCACAATCAGGTTTTACGGGATTTCTTTTCTAGAAATAATAATTTGTTCCCACCATACCTCACTCCATTTGCCCTTCTATCTAGGACACATAGACTGGACAACCATTTGACTGGGATGGTATAAGGCTCTTACCTTGAGCAAGGGGTTGTACTAACTAGAAGACCTTTCTCTTCCCTTCCAGCCCGATGATTCTATGGTTCTAATTTTCATTTTTCAACTGAATGAATAGTATCAATCTCATTCTGAGCACTACTGGCTTGGTATAGCTTGGAAGTGTACTAACCTGTGGCCACATTTTTAGTTTAGTGGGTTATTTTATTTTAAATCAGTGCATTGGAAGCACGGATGGAAGATAAAAACCATGCTGAGCCACCACAGATTTAAAATTAAAATTAAAACCACGGTGGCTCAGCAGTTAAGATGCTGGGCTTGTCAGCTGGAAAGCTAGCAGCCCAGGTTTGAGACCCATGCAACGGGGTGTGTTCCCATCCTTGCTCCAGCTTCTACCAATCTAGCAGTTTGAAAGCAATGCAAATGCGAGTAGATAAATAGGTACAACTTCAGTGGGAAGATAACAGTGCTCCATGTCATCCTGTTGGCTACATGACTGCAGAAATGTCTTCAGAAAGCTCTAGCTCAATGGACTTAAAACAGAGATGAGCACTGCCCCTATAGTCAGCAATGACTAGTGGAGTAAAATCTGAAGGGAATCCTTTTTTATTGGAAGCAGTAAAGGCAGGTTGGGGGAAGAAATGAGCTATATCAATCCTTTCAGGTAATAGAATGGATTTGGATTCATTGGGTCTATTCCCACATCTGCTGCACTTGTGGAAACCCTCTTTTAGAACTCCAGTGTTTGATCTTGCTAGCTAGTGGGAATGCTAGCAACCATAGCTTTCCACTACTGGGAGGGGAAAAGACCAGTGGGTCTAGTAGACCAGACGCAGCTGGTAAAGTTCCCCCACTGGCTGCTGATCTCTTCTCATTCACCTTAATCTCCCCACCCACTTCAGCAGATCTGAAAGCTGTGAGATTACTTCCTCCCTTTGTAAGTCGTCTTTGCTACATACTGTATCTATGCCGTTTAGTATTGTATCCTGCTTATAGACCACACAGCCTAAGAGAAAAAGTCATGGGACCGTAATGTAGGGAAGCAGCAATTAAGTAAGTCAATGCAATTATATTAAGCATACATAATTATGAATGTGCAATAAATAATACAAAATGACAGCAGTGCCTCATTAAATTAAAAAGTAAAATATGCTATCTGGAGATAAAATAGAGGCTCCTTATCCACTACAATTCAAGGTTATAGTCCAAAGATAATCATATCAACACATTGAGAAAGTCCAGAAATATTTCACAAGAAGAGTTCTCCACTCTTCTACTCGTTGCAGAATACCTTATGCCGCCAGACTTGAAATTCTAGACCTAGAAAATCTAGAACTACGCCGCCTTCGGTCCGATCTAAGTATAGTATATAAAATCATACGTTGCAATGTCCTAGCTGTCAATGAATACTTCAGTTTCAATCATAACAATACAAGAGCACACACTAGATACAAACTCAAGGTAAACCCACCAAACTTGTTTGCAGGAAATACGACTTCCGACAGTCTCCTTTTTCTTAGCCAAGTGAGTCCAGAAGTTTCTAAGCCTGCAGAAAATTTATTCTTCTCCATTGGCAATCCCTAGATTGTCACAGGCAAGTCACTAGAAATCTGCCCTGTCCTTATTTCCTAAATACAGAGCACCAGGACCATAGCTATTCATGGATCCCCTTAATTTTGTTTCCCCTCCCTTCCATCAAATGTTACGAATCAACAGGAGAATATCCACTTCAACCAGCATTCCCCAGCCTGATACTCTCTACTCTAGATGTGTTGGAGTCACAGTTCCTTTGGGTCCCATGCTCCTAGCCAAAATTAACTCTGAATTCTGGGTTCTGTAGTTCCAAGGCATTAGCCTCTGTATTGTGTTCATCAGACGAACCCAATACAGAAGCCTGATGATGGCAGATGAGATTCTGCCGAAATGTTGCTACAATTTTAAAAGCACAACTATAATGACGTGGGAAAATACCTGAACTAAGCTGAATACCATACATTTATATATATATATATATATATATATATATATATATATATATATATATATATATATATATATATATATATATATAATATATATATATATATATTATATTATATTATATTATATATAAATATATATTTTCCTAGATTTTCACGGTACAGCTATGTAGGTCTAGGTGTGTTCGGGTCTTTTCCTGTGTAAGATTAAGACTATCTTGGTGACTATCTTGGCAGCTCTGATCACACACTGCTTGCACTGGCACGAAGCCGAAAGCACCAGCCTGAAGATGGAGAGTGGGACCTCGCCAAAATGTAGCCAAAATAGTCTTAATCTTACATGGGAAAAGACCCAAACACACCTAGACCTACATACATACATACATACATACATACATACATACATACATACGCATTTTTTTCCTTGCAAATAAGTGGATACACCTTCGATATGCAAATAAAGAAAACTTACATAGGTTTTATTCTGTGCCAGTTCTGAGATAGCTTGATTGATGGCCATATGTGAATATGACTACTTCCTTAGTAAATAAACACAACAAACTGCTGAACATTTACCAGCTATTCCTAAACACACGCTTTCCATCTACAAGACTGTCCAGATTATGATCATAGATGGATCCTGTAATGGGCTAGAAATAAGTGAAGTTCATGGACATGGATAATCCTAAAATAAGCCAGTGAAGGACATCCTGCCATCAACTGCAACACCAACTGCACACAAACTCTTTTGCAACTATATACTGTAATTTCATATTTGTTTGTCATTGGTGTTTTGGGTATTTGAATGTGGATAAGCACAAAGATTCCCAAAAGCTGAGCTTGATTTCTAAATACTATCCACCTTAATGAAAGGTATATATCTATGTATATACCTTTCACAGAGTTTCCCTGGCAACATATGGAAGCATTTTTGACCAATAAAAGCATTATTTTAAGTACATTATTTGGTGCTGTTTAATGACAAATAATAATAATAGATGCCTCTACTATCCTTCAATTTATTGCTTCGATGGCATTTCATACATTAATAAGCTACAACTTTTCTCTAGAACTATTCTTACAAATGGTGGTGCCAAAATTCAATTTTTTTCTAGCATGTCCTTCCTTCCTTCCTTCCTTCCTTCCTTCCTTCCTTCCTTCCTTCCTTCCTTCCTTCCTTCCTTCCTTCCTTCCTTTCTTTCTTCCCTTCCTCTTCCAACATGACTCTCACTAATCCAGGTGATAATCAATCCAGTATGAGTTTCAAATTATATATTCTGATTATACTGAATGGGATTTTTGGAATATATTTATTTTTATTCATTTATGTTTCCTATTTCTAAACCACCCGTCTCCCTCGGGTGGGGAGGTTAGTCTGACTCTTTAGCTGAGACTTGGCTGAAATGAGTTGCATCTGTTAAGCCTAGCAGGGCCCTCCATTATCAAAAAGTACTGTTCCTTTGCGGGGGCTTTTTATTATTATAGTTAGTTGCACAGTCAGCCAGATGTTTAGACTGGATTTGACATTTTTAACCACTTATTCAATCCTTCCCAAGGACCTGACATAAATAGATGTTGCTGTTGGATGTTGTTCAAGGTATAGTTGCAGGATTTAAGCTTTTCCAAGTATAGCTGCCTTTTGCAATTGACTGATGGTGATTTTGTCAATGCTGATGGTGTTCAAGTGGTTATCCAGTTGTTTTGGAATTGTATCCCAAAGTGTCTATTATTGTTGGTTCTATCTTTTTCTTTTGCCACAGTCATTCTCCTTCTATTTGTAGGACTTTATATTTTGTGATTTTCTTCAATTCTTTCTCTTCTATTTGGTTCTTTTTAGGTACTCCGTGTCCATGACTTCGTTATTAAGGTTCGTCGCACAGTCAGCCAGATGTTCAGATTGGACATTTTTGTCAAGCTATCGAATCTGGTCCAAGGACCTGGGACAGGCAGATGTGCATGTTTGATGGCCTTAAGGGTTTCATTGCAGGACATACGCTCTTCTGAGCAAAGCTGTCTTTATCATTATTATTGCAGTGATTTATAGTTAATTACGTAATTGCATTTTTTGTGAAAAACATTTTTTTTCATATTTGTTTAAATTTACTTCATTTGTATTTTAGAAATCAATATTTTCAGAGGTGGGGGAGGGGGAAGCACAGAATGTATCTTCTGACATTTGGAAATTAGCTCCAAATGAATAAAAAATAGAAATCTGAACTTTTAAAAATATTTGAAACTGGTGCTTTCCATTTTTTTTAAAAAAAACCTGGGATTAATCATTAAATGAACATACTTCCTCCCACTTGACTTTCTGGCTCCCTTATCTGTCAGGTTGGCTAAAATACAAGGCAGAAAAACTGATGGAAATAAGTCAATATAATTCATGGAGTAAAGTTTGAAGTAAGAACATTTTGAGGTACTTTAAATATCCTCCTTTTCCCTTTTGTGTCTTTTACAGTCACAGACCTATAATATATTCAAATTTACAAGGGATTCAAATTTGGCACAATAGAGATGCATGAATCTTTGGGCTGATTCATCCAATTTGTTATATTTTATTCAAGACAGCAGCTAAATTTGAGGGTTGGGTTTTTTTTTGAAAAATGCAATAACTCATTGACTTGACCTGGCTTTTCCAGTAGACCTTAAGAACAGACAATTCATGAAGCATTCCCTCTTATAGTGTGGCATTCTATTTTTTAAATCGACTCTAGCCTGGAACTGTGATGCTATCTTATGCTTAATTTTTAATCTTATGTTACAGACTAGGCAAAATGTAGTATACAAGCCACTGAGAGACAGTGGAGGTTGAGGAGCATATAAACCTAGTTAAATAAATCAGTACAATAAAAATAAATGAACACAATTCTGATTTCAGAGTTGAGGCTTGAAGCCAAATGGGAAAAACATATATCAAAGATGATTTTGATGTGCTTGAAACCCCTCAGTAATGGTTTCGGTTGATATGACGCAAAATTGATAAAAATTACATGATGAATAACTGGGCTTTGTTTGGGAACAACCAGAAGGTTAAAAGCAAAGCATTAATTTTCTTTCTTTTTTACTTTAGAGAGCAAAAGATGACATTAACTATATCTTGTAGAAACATGAACAGGGAATGGTGGACTCTGCTCCTTCTATTGTACCTACAAGGAGACTGCATAGAAAATAAAGAAAAGGAGAAGATATTTCCCAGTACCAATTAAACATGAGCCAACAGTGTGCAGCAGCAGCCAAAAAAGCCAATGCAATCCTAAGTTGCATTAACAGAGGGATACAATCAAGATCAAGCGCGGTACTAATACCACTGTATAAAGCCTTAGTAAGACCACACTTAGAATACTGCATCCAGTTTGGGTGACCGCAACTATAAAAAAAGATGTCAAAACTCTAGAAAGAGTGCAAAGAAGAGCAACCAAGATGATTAGGGGACTGGAGGCTAAAACATACGATGAACGGTTGCAGGTACTGGGGCATGGCCAGTCTAGTGAAGAGAAGGACCAGGGGAGACATGATAGCAGTGTTCCAGTATTTGAGGGGCTGCAACAGAGAGGAAGGGGTCAAGCTATTTTCCAAAGCACCTAAAGGCCAGATAAAGAATAATGGATGGAAACTGATCAAGGAGAGGTTCAACCTGGACATAAGGAGAAATTTTCTGACAGTGAGAGCAACCAACCAATGGAACAGCTTGCCTTCAGAAGTTGTCGATAGTTCATCACTGGAAACTTTGAAGAAGAGACTGGACTGCCATCAGAAATAGTGTAGGGTCTTCTGCTTGGAAGGGGAGGTTGGACTAGCCTTGCTTCCTAATTGAAGGGGACATCTGCAGGTACACCGGTGAAGTGGAGACATATCCTATTCAAGCAGGAGCCACAACCATCAGGATTTGGAACAGAGAAAAGGCCCCTAGTAGATGCATCTTTTAGCATGCTGAGGGGTCTATACATCACTGCAATACAGGTAGTCCTTGACTTGCAACAG
Organism: Pseudonaja textilis; assembly: GCF_049901715.1. Taxonomy (NCBI): domain Eukaryota; kingdom Metazoa; phylum Chordata; class Lepidosauria; order Squamata; family Elapidae; genus Pseudonaja; species Pseudonaja textilis. The sequence continues at coordinate 23,577,833 of NC_141993.1, forward strand.
TTCATTCGGTGATCGCTCAAAGTTATGACGGCACTGAAAAAAAGTGACTTATGACCGTTGCAGCATTCCCATGGTCACGCGATCAAAATTTGGACGCTTGGCAACTGACTCATATATACGACAGTTGCAATATCCCAGGATCGTGCAATCAACTTTTGTGATCTGATAACCGTGGCAAGAAAGGTCACAAAATGAGGCGAAGCACACTTAACGACTGTCTCCCTTAGCAGCAGAAACTTTTGGTCTTCAGCTTGGGTCGTAAGTCGAGGACTACCTGAGGTGAATTTATATTGCCAAGTTTATATCAAAGCAAGGTGCAGGATATTAGATATAATGCTGTTCGTTGGCTGTGGGGAGGTGACCTAGAATCTTTTGCAAACAACCAATCCTGGCAGAGCCCCATTTATGGTGAGAACTTCACGGGCCGTGAAGTGGCTCAGAGGGGAAAACATACACCTGGCATTACTTTGGGTGATTTTCTTGACAGATTAAAATCAAAAAGTGTGCTTTGTCAAGGAAACCACAGTTTCCAAGATGATGTCATTTGGTCTCCATAGATGTTTAATCTGTTATTTTGTCTCCTGCCGCTCCTGAGAGCAGAACAGTTTCTCAGCAGCGTATCCTTCAACTGTCCCAAATTGACTGTAGCGGCAGCAGCAGCAGCAGCACAGGACTGTCCTGGAAGCCTGGAAATCTGATCTGGGAATCTTCTGACTTAGAGGCTGAATCAGTTTCCTGATAGGCTTGCCAGCTTCTCACATTTTTCAAAGCTCCTTCACTCCTTCTATCTCCCAGCAGAGACGGATCAGAGATAGCAGCTTTTCCTAGTCTCCCTTATTGTGCAAGTAAAAGTCAAATACTTTTTTTTTTCCTTTGGGTGGTGGGGTCATTTACTGACAGAGGGATTAATTTTCTTACCCTGCATGCAGGGTCTTGCCATTAAACATTCATTTTATGGGGACTTATCGATATCGAAGCATGGTGTAGGAAGTAGGAAAGATCAATTCCATCTTATTTAGGGGGGGTGTCCAAATTCCCATCTACCGGGCACAAATTCCGTTTTAAGTATTTTGCCTACAAACTCAGCTGAAACGTTTTTTTAAAAAAAATGAATATTCCTACCCAAAAGTATGTTACCTTTCTCCTTATACTTTTTCTCATCTCGGCCACTTTTACTTAACGATGCTTCCACAGTAAATGGAAATGCTTGTGTATGCTGTTCTATGCATACTTCTGAGAATTACTGACCGTTTTAAGAAACGTTGAAAAACAATGTTATTTTACCATGCACTGTGTTTCAAATTCCCTATAGGTTTGAGAAGCGCCAGATCAGCCCCACATTTTGTGTGCGGAATTGCACACCTTTCTAGTTCACCTGTCTTTCTGATCCCCTTTTCCAAAGTCTTTATTACTATGATTGCAGCAGATAAATTACTATACTAATTATGTGCTGCTATCATTTTAGCTCATAGGAAACGAGAAAAGGTTCTTTGTTGCAGCTTTCCTCAAGGCTGCTGGGCTGTTGGCATTTAATTTTTGAGGAAAGAGAGATTGAGAAGGAGGAAGGGTGGGATCAGGAACAATGAGGCTTTTTACAGACTGGAGCATTTGATGAACACAACAAGGAGACATTGAAGAAGTACTGCAGATATGTGTGGCCCAGCTACAGTAATTGCTTTCTCTTACTGTACAATAATTCCAAGCTGTTAGCATACCATGTGGTTTATTGGCCCTGCAGCTAATGGAAACGAAACCCAGATTCTAAGATTTGGTCTCCCCAGGCTTCAAAATTCAAACAGATGATAAGCAAGCCAAAAGGATTTGCAATGGTCATCAATGGGCAAACATTCCCATGATTTTGTGCATGCTGTTGGTAGCAATGAGTAGTAGAACAATGTGTGAGGTTTTGGCCACAAGAAAGAAAGAGATCTTAATAAGGCACAATAATAGTTTAAAAGATGAGTAATAGGCAGCCCCCACACCAGGGGTCTGCAACCTTAAACACTCAAAGAGCCATTTGGACCCATTTCCCACAGAAAAGAAAACACTGGGAGACAATAATTTAACTATCAGTGTAACTGATTGGCCAACTCGATGTTACTCACTCTCACCCAGTCACCTCCTGCTTTGGAATATGAAACGAGTCTCCACCCCCTGTTATCACCCTTACCTTCTCAGACCAGGGGAGGGGGGAGGGGAGGGGGCCAGCCAGTGGTGGGATCAGCCAACAGGGAGCTGCAGCAGAAGGCCAAAAGGGCTGCATGTGGCTCCGGAGCTGCAGGTTTCTGACTACACGCCCACTGCCAGCCTTCGTTGCTGTATTTTCGTGCCTCTGCAAATCACACTGCCCAATCTTTGGCAGCAAAGTTTTAAGAACCAATGGCATTCTTTTCTTCTGTTTTCTCATAAGGACAGACATTGGGGGGGGGGGTGTACTTTAAGCTTAATTGGAGGCCCATCTTAATATCCTTTGGAATCTCAGGATTCCCACCACATTTGGGAATATAACCACATTTCTACCTTGGTTGAAGAGAAAAAGATTACGTCCCTGGTCTTCCTATATATCTAGAATTCTATAGAATTCTATACCTAGAATCCCCTTTGCATTGCAGAAATAAAGAATTTGACTGGAACACTGGAAAACATTCTGGTCCTAAATATAAATACCCTCAATAAGGCAGAACTTTAGCCTCACACATATAGTACTACCTATGCTCTCAGGCTCAAGTACATACCCTAAAATGCTTTTTTATGAGCTAAATGCATGAGCTTCATGGGATCATTCCAGAGGTGGTATTCAGCAGGTTCTGACCAGTTCTGAAGAACTGGTAGCAGAAATTTTGAGTAGTTCGGAGAACCGGTAAATATCACCTCTGACTGGCCCCACCCCACCTATTTTCTACCTCCCGAGTCCCAGCTGATTGGCTGGGTCTTCTTTTGTTGCCCTGCACAGGAGAATGGAGCTGGAAATTAGGTTAGTGGGATGGAGACAGAATGGAGATTTTACAGTATCCTTCCCCTGCCACGCCCACAGAACTGGCAGTAAAAAAAAATTGAATCCCACCACTGGATCATTCCCATGTGCCACTGAATCTTGATTTCCAGATGAAATATGTTTGGCTGAAGGAGTTGCCCTTATGGGCTATAGGTTGCAAAGCATCTTTTTACCCTCAAAGCTGAAATCCTGAACACCTCTAAAAGTGTCATATCTTCAGTGCAAGCTGCGTTGGTCATCCTAAGATTACAATTGCCATTGTCTAAGCCAGGGGTGTCAAACTCAAGGCCAGCGGGCCGGATCCAGCTCATGGGGTGCTTAGATCTGGCCCATGGGGCCACCCTGGAAACAGCGAGGCACTGGCCCCCAGTGCCTCTGCTAGCAAAAACAGAGCTCAGAAGGCTTCATGTCGCCCGGTTGAGCTCCATTTTTGCTGGAAGAGGGTTGCAGGAGGCCATTGCATCTGGAAATGTAGCACAGGCGCCCATTTTTGCTGGCCAAGCTCTCAAGCCACCACAGGCACCCCCGACATAAGTGATATCAAGCTGGCCATGCCCATCCTGACCACGCCTACCCCAGTCCCCCGAGATCAAACGCAACCCTGATTCGGCCCTCAGTGAAATCGAGTTTGACACCCCTGATCTAAGCAAATGAAGCTGATAAATGTAATACCCATAGTTCTTGACTTACGACCGGCATCGTAGTGACTGTTTGAAGCTGCAAAAAGAGAATTACAACCTGCCTCTGAACTTCTGATGGTTGGGCTTCCCCTTTAAGATCATATGACCATAAAAGTAATCATTAAGCAGTAGAGTTGTTAAGTGAGTTATCACAGGACTGCGCCTGTTTTTATTACCTTTTTTGCCATGGTCATTAAGTGAATCACATGTGGTTGTTAAGTGAGATGTCACCTGACTATGGTTTGTAATCTGTGATGGCTTCTCCATTGACTTTGCTTGTTGGAAGCTGTCTGGAAAGATTGCAAAATGGTGATTACTTGATTGCAGCAATGCTTCAACTGTCGTAAGTGTGTAGACAGGTTGCAAGTCATTTTTGTAAACACTGTTGTAACTTTGAATGGTTGCAAAGCAGATAACTGCTAAGCAAGGATTACCTGTAGGTTTACGACCAATCTTCAGTTTTATGACTTTTGCAGTTCTATAAAGCGAAAGAATAAAATAAAAGGTGACGTGAGATTATAAGTACTGCTGCAGTTTAGTGACTTCTTTGCTTAACAACTGAGTTTGTTGGTCCCAATTGTGGCCATTAAATGAGTACTATCTGCACTGCTTTGAAGGCCTGGAGAGCTGATCTATAGCATATCATAAAAGCATCCTATTTTTTTTTTTAATTTAGTACCTTATGCATGTGATTCCATTTCGCAAAGATGACGAATGGCTTTTCTACAACCTGTTGCTTTTCCCCACTTTCCCCATATTTTATGACTCATTTATTCTGTCCTCATGAGGGGGAAAAAACCCTCAGATAAAAAAGCTAATAGCCACCCCAAATTTTTTTTTTTTAAATTAAAGAATAATAAAAGGGGGGTAAAAATGCCACAGAACTGAGCACGTGTCATTTCAAACTCACTAGAATAATTTAATTCTCATAACTGCAGAAATAAAATTAGTTTGCCTGCCCTGCCATAATATTTACTTTGGCACAAGCATTATTTTATTGCAGAACAGGGAAATCGAGTTTAATAAGAAGCCAACTTTACGCATACCTGTCTCTCGGGGCAAAATAGGCCTCGATTCTACTTTAATTATAAGAAAGGATGTCATATTGTCTAGTATCAGCTTGGTGGTACCCAATGTATCCGTGGTGGCTTACTTTCCAATCTGGGTGTTCTCCTGATGAGTGGATGTCAACCCCAAGCTTTCCCAGCGAGCGAGATCATGAAATCTAGACCTGACATCATAACAAGGGTTGATCAGCTGAAGGCCTCCGAGCCATATGTAGCCTCTGAATGTATTTGGTGCCATTCCAGAGCATCTGCAACATTTGTCACTAAATGTTTCATGGATACAACAAAAAAATGCATTTTCAATAGTAGAATTTTATTAAAGACACAATTTTGTCCTGCCCATAAACTGTTCTCTACCTAACTAATGGGAAGACAGTTGCACAGTTACTGTGGGTAATTTCCAGTTTAGTTTGCATCTAGAATACATCTCTGGTCAATTTTTATATCTGGATCCAGGCAAGTACATTTTCCACTCAGCTCAGCTAGCAAAAAAACAAACCAAAAAACCACAGTCTGATGTTTAGTTATTATATATGATCAAACTTTAAACAAGTTAACTGGGAAAAAACTGAAAAGAAGCAGACAAAAAATGGAGAAAGAGAAGGGAGAAATTAAAAAGGGAGAGTTATTTAATAATAGCAAACTATATTATCTATACCTACAAACTTAAAAAGCATAGAGCTTTGCAGAACTACTGTAAATAACATTGTGGATAATTACCCCTATTGGTTATATTGGCCTTAGCCTATTTTTGTACATAACAGCAGCCAAATAGATTTGGAAATAAAGACACCAGGTGATCCCTTTATATGCACCATGAAAGAAACAATTTGATGGGTGGAGATGATTATCCAACATATGGGACAAACTTTGAAAGGATCTGACATTACTGCGCGTCAGCTCTGGGAAAAGACTGACTAAAAATATAGGGACAGATGTGGAGAAACTATGCCCAGAGCTGGTTCCAAGGAGTCAAAGGGAGATTTTCAGCAGCTGTTTTGCTACAATGGTGTTTCACAACTTTAAGATGTCTGGACTGCAACTCCCAGAATTCTCAGCAATGGAACTTGTTTAGCTAGGGAATTGTGGGTGCTGAAGATGACATATCTGAGGTTGCCCAGGTATGACAGTATTAGGGTAGATCAGTTTTAACAGCTTTAAGATGTGTGGGTTTCAATTCACCAAGTTCTGGAAATGGAAGTCCATCTATCTTAGAATTGGTAAGGTTGAGAACCAGTGTGTTAAAGTGTTGCAGTTTGTACGCAGATCAAAACTTGTGTGTTGAGTTCAGGGGATGAGTGTAATAACCCAGGTTCATGGTCTGAAAGTTCTGGGGGCATCAGGATTGGACTGGATGGCAGATTCCTGGGTTTTTAAAAATGTCTCTGAAAGAAAACTGGAAAATGTAGGAAATCGACTGTGGAAAACAAAGGAACTCTAAGCTGTGAGGATACAGATGGACCTCTTGGACCAAAAGACCTGGGGAATGTTGGTACTTAATGGAAGCCAATGGCTACTTGGTTATTTCCTTTGGGCCCATTTCCAATGTATGTGCTCTGTTTTGCCAAGTTTGGAAGAAGGATGGCAATGTCTATTTGGAGTCCAGGGAACCAAATTATATTACTTATTATGTAGCAGGCAACCGATAGCGCTCCTTTTATATTTTGGCAGCCGGGATACAATTTCCTGTTTCATTCTAGGATCAGCATGCATAGGTTAAGGGGACCTTTAAATCTTCCCTTTAGTCCTCCAGACTCTCAGACGACAATGGCGATGTTTATCTTGCTCTTCTTAATCTCTTTAATTGGCTTGAGATGGGGGGAATGCTTGCAAATGAGGTGGATGTCAGAGGCAGTCTTACTGCTATGTATCCAGACAAAGCTATCCTGGTCAGGCTGAGCTCCTTGGTAAATTTTAGCCTAAGATAAAATTGAGCAGACTCAGCCCTACACTAGGGAAAATATGTTTCCTGGATCCAGAGTTTTTTGGGTGGTGGTGGTGGTGGTGGAATGAGGAACCATCCACCATCTGAGAATCACTTTCTCTTGGAGGAACTTCTCTGATCTTCCACAAGGTTGTTCTTAACATCCCATCCAAACCAACCTCATTTTGTCTGCTTAAACGCCACTATATTATTTCTGCTGTTTTGCTGTCGTCATCAATCATCATCATCATTTTAGACATTGTCTATCCATGGTAGGATGAAGGCCTATTCTGCTTGTTTCCAGTCAATATGTTCCTCAGCTTCCTTTTGTTAATTGGGCCCACAATACTTGCTAATGTCATTGATCCGTCTTGTATTTTGACATAAACTGTTTCAACTCCTTCCCTTAAAACGATGCTATAGAAAGAGCACTGCACTCCAGAACAATTAGACACAAGAACAATTTTTGCCCGAAAGCCATCATTCAACAAATAATTTCCTCAACACTGTTCAACTATTTCAAAGTCTGTACTACTATTACTGTTAATCTTCTCATCATGCCTTATCATCCATCCCTTCCCACTTGTGACTGTATGACTGTAACTTTGTCGCTTGTATTCTTATGACTTATATAGACTGTTTCTAGTATGATTTGATTGCTTATTGTACCCTATGACTATCACTAAGTGTTGTACCTTATGATTTTTGACGAATGCATCTTTTCTTTTATGTACACTGAGAGTATTTGCACCAAGACAAATTCCTTGTGTATCCAACCACACTTGGCCGATAAAGAATTCTATTGTTTTAAGGTCTCTTTTGTGGATGCTTTTTATCAAGTGAAATCCATTTTATGACTGCCTTCACCCACCTTCCCATCAGTTCTTCTTGCTATGTGACCAGCTCATTTCCATGTCAATTCTTTTACTGTCTTGATGATATTGTATACTTTCGTTTGTTTTCTAATCCATGTACAGGTCTTCATATCTTGTCTTGTAAAGCCGAGCATGTATCTTGTTGCTCTTTTGTATTGGCTTTAAGATGACTGAGGGCTCTTGTTAGTCATGCTTATTATCACCCAATTACAGGAGAAGGGTGGCATTTTTCTAATGGGACAAGTTAGTCCACTTGGATGTTTTTAGGCTTTTTGTCCATGGTGGACCTTTGGAAGCAATTATGTACATGCTAAGATCGTGTGTAGCATCCCCAGATTACCATTATTTTGAATACACAGCGGGGAAGCTCTGAAAAACAGAAGATCCAATAGTAGAGAATATATGTAGCTCAGGATTGAATTGAGGAGCCCCTGACGCTCTCTGTGCTTGGTTGTTTGCTTGCAGATGTTTAATTACCCAACTAGGTAATATTATCAGTGCTGGTCTGTGGGGTTTACTGCCTGTACAGGAAACAAACCAGCACTAACATGCACTGATAATGTTACCTAGTTGGGCAATGAAACATCTGCAAGCAAACAACCGAGCTCAGAAAATAGAATATCTCTGCCTCCCAGTGCTAGCCTTTTATATGTGAGAAGATCTTCCTGTAAGACAGTGCTCATGCTGGCTGGGGAATCCTGGGAGTTGAAGTCCACATGTTATAAAGTTACAAAGGTTGAGAAACAATGCCACATGGCATCACCAACCACTCTAGTGTGGGTCTTATCCATACCAAGACCGTTGGTCTAACCACCTGGAATTTATCAAGCTAGCCTTAGAGCAGCACATGACGTCTTGGGACTTTTGTTCCCCCTCGCTAAACCGGGCAGGGGCGGGTGCCAGCACATGACACATCCAGCCCTCGGGCTGTGAGTTTGACACCCCTGCCTTAGAGCGAGCAAAGAACTCAGCAAGCTGTTCTTCTTTAAGAAATAGTAAACTTTCATACTAAAGAGAAATGCTGCCTTCTCTGGAACCTATTCTACCACAGATGAATTGTGCTGAGAATGATCCTTAAAGTAGGTTTATGTCTCTAGCCAGTGATTTTTTTTCCCTGTTAGGAATTAGGGCTGGTATAGATAAAAAGAACCCATCAATTTTGAATATCTAGCTTTTGTCCTTTTCATTTGAAGCCATGAAATCAATTTTATTGTAAATCACATCCACTCAGTTTTGAAAAGAATAAAACTATTAAAAACAAAAATCAAAGAGATCTATATCAGTACTTTTTTTTTTTTGCAAAAAGCAAGATTATTTTATCTGAACTCATCTTTTGTTTGCCTTTATTCTCTATCCCTGTCTCTTTTCTGAAATCATGTTAAAAGGAAAGTCAGCTGTGAAAAGAAGAGAAAACCTATTCCTGAAAAATTAGATGACTGTTATTTATTTTCAGCAACAATTTCTCCAAGATCCTTCATGTTAATTCATATATGAAGACGTGTCATAAAGACTTCCCATTATACCTCAAGGAAAGACTGCACGGAAATAACAGTGAATAGTAGCAACAACAACAATAAACCCTTTGAGACAATCTCTCATTTTTGTTTGTTCCAAAATTTTAAGCTGGATAATGGTCACTCTTTGCAAAATAAGAATCTCTACTGACATTTATTAAAGGAAAAAAATAAAACCATGGATGCATTTTAATGAGGGATATAAATAGCATCTAGCAATCTATTCTCCCTTAAAGGCTGAAGTACAGCTAATTATTTACACACAGACACACAGACACACACACAGATGAACTCTGAGTCTTTTGCTAGAAATAGCCCATTGGGAATTAGAGTTATTTCTCTATAACAGATGTGGAGATTAAAGTTCATTGGAATATTGTTCCCATAGCAAGCTCAGCATGTATCATTCTTAAGGAGACCAAGAACAGTCCTACAAGAGACTGTCCAATAGCTAATTTCATTATTCAGAGGAAATCAAAGGAAGCAAGCAAGGAAGAATTAACCCTTTCTGGGCGTGATGATTTCGCAGTGTTGTCTTTTTTTTTGCTCTTAAGATCTGCTGGATATATTTCTCACTCGACACAAAAATGGCCGATACTCAGGGATGTCAGAGAAGCAACTCAACATGTTAGGGTCTGCTCATCCTTTTTCATAATCAAGGTAAAAAAAAATCATTTTAAACAGATGTTCATTATAAAATCACCCATTTGATGGGGATTAAAGCTTGCCTTTCTGGAAGTGGATCCTGGGAGCTGATTTTAAGTTAAGCCGTGTCATTTTGAATCCTTCCTGTGGACAGTTCCCATCAATCCTCCTTCCCACAATATTTTAGGCACTTTGTATGTATAGATTAGAACAACTTCATGGAAAATGATTCTCCCACTTTCTATAGTAGATCTTCAGCTATAGAGATCTCCAACTTTGACCCTGTGGAGACAGATGTATGGATGAAGTTTTAACACATGGTCTTTGTCCCAGAGTGTCCTACTTGATCTGGCAAGAAAACAAATGACCAGAATAGGATGGATAGAAATGATTACCTTAAAGCTGTTTTTCTCATGTTGTGATCATGTCAGTCTGCTTTTCCAAGAAATAAATAATAATACCAAAGAAATGTGTAGAAATATGTTATTTGAAAGTAGACTGAAAAGCTTTTAAAAGTTGAGGACGGGAACGAGGGAGAAAACAGGACAGTTAAGAGTTGGTTCAGTCCTGATTCAATTGGGAGAATTTACATATAAGCCACATAATAATTTATCAGACAATTTGAGTTGTAAAGGGATTGGGAGAGGTAAGTAGATCTGAAACTATTGCAGGTGACATGAAACATATAGGACAAACAAACAAAATAATCCTGTGCAAGTAATAATTCTTAATTAATTTTACTTGCACTTGTTTTTAGTACATTGTTAGTGACATTTATAACAGGATGAGCAAACAACTAGCTTTCAAAGAAGGCACATTTCCATAGCTTCTTAAATAGATATATTACAAATTTTTAACTTCTCAGGTGGTCTTCTACAACCTGCCACACTAAGTTGGAGTTTAACTCCTAAACTTCACAGCTACTTCACTGGGAGGCCAGCAACAGCATCTGTGAGAGCCAGAAGCATCATGAAAGGAAAGGTTAACCAACCAGCATCATTTTATAATGCTGACAATTTACAGATCAATCGCAAGGAAGTAATCAGCAACATTTTTTGTCAAAAATGGAAAAAAAAGTAAGCCAAAATGACGAGGAGTTCCACACATAGACATAGCTAAGATTGAGAACTTGCCAACTTCAATTAATAGATGTGGGATGTACCACAGTGGTGGTATTCAGCTGGTTCACACCGGTTCGGGTGAACCGCTAGCAGGGATTTGGCATGGGTCACCAAATCAGTAGTAACTTCTGGCTGGCCACGCCCCCAACTCGGTTGCCCGGTTGCTGCTCACTCACTTGCCCCGCCCACCTGAGGAGTCTGCCCGATGCTGGCCCACCCACTCACTCCTTAAGGTATTTTATTTTTTACCTCCCGACAATCAGCTGTTCTTCCAAACAGCTGTGCCAGGATCCTCCTCGCTTCTTACTGCTTTGCCCAGGAGGTTTCCCTGAGGCCCAGGAAGGCAAAAAATGGAGGGACGGGGCATAGCTCCCCCTCCATTTTTTGCCTTCCTGGGCCCCAGGGAAGCTTCCTGGGAGCAAAAACGCTCCCCCTAGAGGCTCATCTGAAGCCAGGAAGGGCTCAAAATGGAGGATGGAGGTGTGCTCTGTGCCCCTCCTATGCTCCGTTTTTTTTCTTCCTGAGCCCCAGGGGAGCCTTCTGGGAGCAAAAACACCCCCCAGAGGCTCCCCTGAGGCCAGGAAGGTCCAAAAAATGGGGTGGGGGTGCTGCCAAAAAAGCCACACCCACCTAATCACATGGCCACACCCACCTAGCCACGCCCACAGAACTGGTAATAAAATTTTTTTGAATCCCACCAGTGATGTACCAGTCTCTGAAGGTAAAGGAAGATTCTGGTTAGGTTTGTTTGAAAGAGATGGACTATCAGAGGCTGTGATTCTAAGATACTGAAAGCAATTTCTCTTGCCTTTCCTTTCATGCCATCCTTCAAAACTTTGCCCCATAATGATAGTCCTAGAATAATATGTGTATGAATCTGCTGATAGAAGCATTTCTGTAAAGCCTTTGATTCAGTGGTACACGACAAACTACTCCTAAAACTAAAATCTTATGGTATCTCTGGACACCAGCATTACTGGATAGAAGCATTCCTGTCAAACAGACAACAAATGGTCAAAATTGGGAGCATCCTATCAAATTCTGTACCTATCAATAGTGGTGTCCCCCAAGGCAGTGTTCTAGGACCAACTCTTTTCATACTCTACATAAATGACCTCTGTGATCATATTAAGAGAAACTGCGTTCTCTTCGCTGATGATGTAAAGCTATTCAACACCACAGACAATACTGCTACCCTTCAAAAAGACCTCGACTATGTATCAGAATGGTCAAACAAATGGCAACTTCAAATCTCAACAAACAAATGCTCTGTCTTACATATTGGCAAAAAAATATATATCAGAAAATAAAATATAGGCTGAATAGTCAAGACCTTGTTGATGATCCAAACTCTGTCAAGGACCTTGGAGTACTCATCTCTAATGATCTAAGTGGTAGAGCCCACTGTAACTACATAGCTAAAAAGGCATTAAGAGTTGTTAACCTAATCTTACATAGCCTTTTTTCTGGTAATATTACACTACTAACTAGAGCATACAAAACATTTGCTAAACCAATACAGCTCATCAGTCTGGAACCCACATTATTTATCTGATATTAACACAGTTGAGAAAATCCAAAAATATTTCACAAGAAGAGTTCTCCACTCCTCTACTCGTTGCAGAATACCTGATGCCACCAGATTTGAAATTCTAGGCCTAGAAAACCTAGAACTACACTGCTTTCAGTGCAATCTAAGTATAGTATATAAAATCATACATTGCAATGTCCTACCTGTCAGTGAATACTTCAGCTTCAACCATAACAATACAAAAACACACAATAGATACAAACTCACGGTTAACCACACCAAACTTGATTGCAGGAAATACGACTTCAGCAACAGAGTGATCAATGTCTGGAATACTCTACCTGACTCTGTGGTTTCTTCCCCAAACCCCAAAAACTTTAACCTTAGACTGTCTACTATTGACTTCACCTCTTTCCTAAGAGGTCTGAGGGGGGCGTGCATAAGTGCACCAACATGCCTACTGTCCCTGTCCTATTGTTTCATATATATATATATATATATATATATATATATATATATATATATATATATATATATATATATATATATATATATATATTACTTTTTTATTTTTGTTATATGTATCCATGTATTTATAACTATGTTTTTACTTATACCTATTATTGTGTAAGCAATTGACAAACCAAATAAAATAAAATAAATAAATGATTCAAGCCTTGCTTGCAGTGCAGGGCTAGAGATCTCCTATTTATTAGTAGAGACTATGAGATCAGCCTATCAAATATGAAGCACATCTTCTTAAATGTGTAAAAGAATTAGAGCTGGGATGGGGAATGTGTTGCTATGGTAGCCGGATGCTTTTTTTTTTTTTTTTGCCTGGGAAAGAACCCATGAGAAATTCATACTGACTCAGCAGCAGGAATCTGTTCCTCCTGGGGCTTGCTAGACACACTCACAAAGTGTGGTGCTTCCTGCATTCTCCCTTGGTGAGATTTTGACTTTCTTTATACAGCTCAGCTTCTCAAGTTTCTGAATTTTAATAAGATTGCCTGTCCTGTGTCTTTTACCGTCCTCGTTCCTGGAGTGAAAGGCTCCAAGCCCGATAGCAAAAATCCATTATATTTCAGAAGGAGCATTCAAAACGTACGCAACTCAGAAGTGTGAAGAGAAAGAAGAACAAATTCCCAAAGGGAACTACTTTATGTCATAACAACGGAATTCAGTGCTGTGGTTACTCAAAGGCTAATGTGGCTATTATGGTCTTGAGTTGCTTGAAGTAAAATAATTTCAACTTCCTTCTGTGTGTTGTCTCCAGTTTTGTAGTCTTCCATAAACTTCAACCAGCATGGACACTCATCCCCGAGATGGGGATAATGGGCAATGAATACATCTGTAGGGTCACCAAATAAAGTAATGCTGTCTTGTCTGAAATGTGCCAAGGAAAACAAGAATAGATATAAAATTGCCTAACATCAATTTTAGTGCGCATTGAAAAGAAGCTTCATCTGGAGTGAACATTGTAACATTTGTGAATGATCAAAAAGGACAATGGGGAAATGAGCTACGGTTTGTCCAGCCCCTTCTCGTTATTTTCTAAGTAGTGTTTCTGGAATGGCTGAACAAACAATGATTAGTGTTAACTTGCTTTTAACAAAGGAAGCAAAACTAAAGTCCATTTCGGATCCTGGATTAGAAAGCAGGAAGGAAATTTGTCATCTCTAGTTGCATTCCACATCTTTACAGATCTCGTGGTTAGGTCGGTGGGGCAATGATTGCGTCTGATGGAAAGAAGTGGAAGAAGGGTGTTTTGTGGTGTGTGTGTGAGCGTGTGTTCATTGCCAACTGCTTAATCCTAGTTATGTAATTAGAAATGCTCCATTTCCACAGGACTCCAGTGCAAACGTGTTACCCAAGTTCTAATATCCTGCGATGAAAGGTATCTTATTCTATATCCATTTTCTCCTCCTGAATCTGAGGATATGCATTTCCTGGGCAGACACTTGGACAATGTATTCAGTAACATTTCCCCTGAAGTTGAAGTGAACCTTCCCTCTTTCCCTCAAGTAAATTGGCCTACGGTCATAGTGGCACCTTAGCCTCTTTCCTTAGATAAAGAGTGACGTTAGATGAGGTGGATGGTAGATGAGAAGAGATCTCTTTAGTCTACTCTTTGTATAGGGAAGAAGGGAGATCCCTCCTAATATTTCGTAGTGCTAATTGGCTCCCATGACTGCTATTTAAAACTTTAATGCGTAATGCTTGAGGGGAAGAGTGAATGAACAGGACCGATAAGAATCCTTGCTAAATTCAAACAGGGATTCGGTTCCAAATGAATGACCCAGCAAGAAACTTCTAATACCAAGCAACTGCCGGAATTCTTTGCTCACAACAGTGGCTTGTTATCAGTCACCCCACAAAGGGATAAAGGATTTGATTAAAGACAATCCTTCCCTCCCATCGAGCCCTGCACCACTTGCCGATTGCAGCAGCCGAGTGCTAAGGCTGAGAAGCCAAAGCAATAGGACCAGGGAAAGCAAGACGTAGAGAAAATCAGCTGCACAGCGGTGGGGTGGGAATTTACAGATCTGCTCCTGCTCAGCTCACAAAAATAGCAGACAGCTTCCCAGACATTATGAAAGCAACAAGAATAGCAACCATCGAAAACCCTAGGAGTGAGAAATGATGTCACTCAGCTGCAGTTGAGAGAAATGCATACAGGAGCAGGTTGGAACTTCGGGTGCCACAGCTGTTCAGTTAAGGCGCAGTTTCAAATCTGGGTTTTATGACTGTTTATGGATGCTGAAAAAAAACCCTGCGTTTCTCCCTCTCCTTCTTTTTAAGGACAAATTTTCACTGCCTTGTTTGGCCTGCAGAAATCAAATTCAAGAGATACCCAAGGCCTACCAGTTCCTGTTTTTTTTCTTCTTCTTTTCTTTCTTTTTTTAATCAGAGCTTCCTGCAGGCTTGGTGACCTCGCAATGTATTGTGGAACAAATACTCCTATTTTTCTTCTCCTCAAGTGACTTGAGAATGTTGGCTCTTCTGTGGTTAACCCACCAGCCTCTTCCTGTAACTTCAAGGATAGCAAATTTCAGCATGTGCTGTCTGTCTGAAGAGCAGATTTGCACTGAAATGAATACGCCGGTTGGGAACATTTTTCTTCTTCTTAAAGGGTCATCTAGAAGCGCTACAGCCATGGCTTATTTTTAACAATGTCTGTTCCTGAAAATGAACGTGTTGCCATTATAGGATGCATGAAATCATCACCTGGGTTCAACTGAAGTTGTATATTTGTCACACTTTATAAGAATAGCCAATAGTTGCCTTATACAAGCTCTTTCCTAGCTAATGTCCTTTATGCACGATAGTGAATTTTTGAGACTTCTTCCTTTGTTTGCAGTGACACTGCATTATTATATAGTCAGACTAATGACTACGGTGTTGGTGCATTATTTTGAAATTTCAGTTATGTGGGGAAACTATCGGACACTCGGCCCTATAGGAATGCAATGACAATTCTGAAATTAGCAACTTTTTTTTTTTTTGCCTTTCATTTTGCTGTTGAGGATCTTTGACAAATAAGATTACTTTCTTCAACCTAGCAAAAGTGTAGCACCTATTTTACATTATAGTGTGCAATGCTCTCCATCCCCCTTACTCCAAATTTCTCCATCAAACGCCTGTGTTACTTTGACTGATGGATCTGGCTATCTTTCGGTGATTCAACTGTTAGGTGCCCACTAAAAGTGAATTGATCTATTGCCAACAAATTGAGATCAAAAGCACCTTGTTACGTAATTTAGAAACTATCTGCTGTTGATCAAAACACCACTTGAAAGAAGGAAAAAAAACCATGTGTCTGATCCTTGGCATTTCTATACTACACTATGTGTACGGTTCAGAGTGATTATTAAAAGGAGTTAAGTGATTGCATGCGACCTAGTTTGCTGATCACCGACATTAAGACAACAGTTGGAGCTTGGAAAAATGGGGGAGGGGAGAGGTATTTTCCACCCCATGTGTTCCCAGGATGCCACTCCAGCATCTTGCCTGTCTTCCTTCCAGAGAGAGAAAGAGAAAGGCAACAGTAGCCTGTCAGAATCACCAGAAGCTTCTGTTGAGTTCAAAGCACATAAGAGTTTATTATTGCTACCTCTATACAAAAATCCAGTCAACTAATGGTCAAACTAAATTGGCGTTAGAGAATTCAAGGAAGACTGGACTGGTCTCTTGTGGCAACACAATGACCTCAAACTGATGACACATTTAACCCCTCCTTCCAGCTCAGCCTGCTCTTCTTCTACACTGTCATTCCCAACTTCTCCTTGTAGAGAAGGAGAAACATTTTTCTCTGTGCAGGAACAATTCTTCCCCATGTTCTCTGCATGGTGATTTTTTTTTTTAAATAAAAAGTCTAAGGTATCTTATCTTTTAAAGCTCAAACTCCAAGACATACTGGGGAGTCTGTGATAAGACGTTCTCCACAGATTGGCAGTTTCCATAAATCCATGTGGTAAAGCAGTGATAATTTAAGTTGTTTGAAAGATATGACTTATGCGAGCCTAGAGTTGCAGAGTCTTCCCTGAACTAAAGAACTGTCCTTTTTCCTCTGGAACAACCAGCCTCTTACTGATTTGTAGATTTTTGTACTTTCCCCCCCCCCTGATGAGCCTCTTGTGTGCTCTACCTTCCTTCTTGAATGTCTTATCGTTCTCTTAATTATCATTTCTGCTTTTGACGTTGCCGTTTACTTAATATACACAACCACATCCTCTCTTTGCTGCAGTTATACTCCTTCTTTAGCATTCAAAAGTGGAGTCTTACGCAGTCTTCACGCACATCCTTTGCAGTTTAACCCATTCTCGTACTTATGCTTTTAGCCACTGGCAACAACCCCCCCCCCCGCCCCCCAAATGCTCTGACACACCAGCACACTCTTTTACATATAGCTTTCTCTTAAAACCTTCCTTTGGACAATCTTGGTATCTCCGTATTTCATTGCCCTACTCAATTCAAAAACATAAACAGATTTCTTTTTATCTGCTTCTCCATCAACATGATGTGATGTCACTGTGCACATATGTGATAATGAGTAAATAATCTATACATTGGTATTTTCCCTATGATTTAATGGAATTTTTTTTCCTGCTGAAAATTGCTGCTTCAGATGACCTGAATTCATGAGGACCACTAACCTCTTTGCTCCCATATCCCACCTGTAATTTGGATCAGTAGTTTTTGCAGGTGGTGTATCTCATTTCAAGGCACATTGTAGAGCATAATGCCTATCATGTGGACATGGGGAAAGGGCTGGCTCACACCGGTTGGGAATTATAGGAGTTAAAGTCCATTATATCCAGAAATTGCCAAGTTGGGGAAGATTGTTTAAAGGCTACTATGTGGGGCTTGGGCTATACTGAAGGCTGCTGAGAGTCTATGACAAGGTTGGTAGTACTTTACTGTATGGAGAACCATTCTTTTACCAAGCTAATGTTTCGAGAACTGAACAAAATCTCTCTCTCTCTCTCTCTCTCCCCCTCTCCCTCCCTCCTATCTATCTATCTATCTATCTATCTATCTATCTATCTATCTATCTATCTATCATTTATCCACTCACCTATCATCTACAGGTAGTCCTCAACTTACAATCATCCATTTAATGATCATTCAAAGTTACAACAAAATTGAAATATGTGACCAGTCCTTGCACTTATAACCATCACAGCATCCCTGGGGTCAGATGTTCAAAATTTGGTTGCTGGGCATCTGGCAAGCATTACAATGGTTACAGCATTCTGGGGTATGCAATTGCCATTTATGGCCTTCCCAGCCCGCTTCTGGCATGCAAAGTCAATGGGGAAAATCGGCTTTGCTTCAAAACTGCATGAGTCACTTAACAATTGCATTGATTTGCTTAACAACCAAAATGATTTGCAAAACAAGTCATCAAATTGGATCTGACTCACTTAACACCTGCCTTGTTTAACAACAGAGATTCTGGTCTCAATTGGATCATAAGTCAAGGACCACCTGCATCTATTATCGCTCTTGTCCTGTTTGTCATCTATCACTCTAGGTTTTCCAAGCCAATTTTCCAACTTGCTATGCTGCAGCTGAGCCAATTTTGCCTAAGTTAACTTTTAAACCAATAGGAAGGCTGAAGATAGGACAAACCCTTCCAGTGGTGAGATTCAGTTTTTACTACTGGTTCTGTAGACATGGCTTGGGGGCGTGGCAAGGGAAGGATACTGCAAATTCTCCATTCTCTCCCCACTCCTGGGGGAAGGTTACTGCAAAATCCCCATTCTCTCCCCACTCCGTTAACCTGTTTCCCAGCTCCGGTCTCCGGTGCAGGGCAACAAAAGAAAACCCAGCTATTATGTAATATTAACCTGAGCTATTATGTAATATAATTATATTAGTGACTAGGAAATGGATGCACAAAAAAAAGTGGTAAACCAACCGATGTACTGTTTGTAAATTTATGAAGAAGGATGATATTTTTATGTTTTATGTGGCATGTCTGTGTTGTTTTGTTGTTAAAATAAAAAACTTTTTTTTAAAAAAAGAAAACCCAGCCAATCAGCTGGGACTCGGGAGGCAGAGAATAGATGGGGATGGGGCAGTTAGAGGTGGTATTTGCCCTAGTTAGCAATTAAATACTACAGGAGGAGAAGCTTCGTAAGAAGCTTCACAACAAGTCACAATTTTCTCTACAACTCTTCAGACTTTGCTCAGTCGGATTCAAAGCTGTGGACAAGTATAATAGTATCCAAACGGATTCTTTTCTTCACTTTCTAGCTTAATCAAGTTAACCAAACAATAATTAGCTCTTAAACAACTTATTGAAATATAGGCCGACTTGTTGAAATCATCAGACATGCAGACCTCTCACAAACCCAGACAGCCCAGATTTTGAGTGCTTGAATTGTATAAGAGAGGGAGAGAAAGAAAGAGATCCAATAAGATGGCTGAGATTTACTGTGGGTTCTGTAATTTTTGCTTGAAACCAGACTCGGTTGATTTCATCAAGACTTGCTTTCAAGGCTAGACTTATTATGTTCCCATTCATGTAATTAGTAATTGCATAATTGCTGAAAGTAAACATCAGAGGCAGGAGCTGGATGAAGACAGCAATATGCCAAAACATCACTCTGTCTCCAAGGTGGATCTGAGCTTACCTGCTTTTCACACAAACAAAAAGGGGGAAATGTCCAGTTTGACCCTAAAAAAGCAAATTTGTGGCAGGATGTATATCTGCTGAAATTTCAAGCATCTGAGTAAAAGAGATAGGTTGTTTGCACACAATGTCATAACCAACATTTTAAAGTTTAAACTAAAGCAGATCCACTCTGAACTCTCTTGTTGCCTGACATGGAATTGGTTATGGCTGTTAGTTAAATGGAGACTTGCAACAAAGTTTATAAATGCATATCCCTGGACTGACTTCTGGAGGCCAAACTACATATATGGAACATTTGTCATGTAATGCAGCTGGCTTGTCCCCACCCTCCCAAAAAATAGAATAACTATCTTAGAAGCTCTTAAGCTGGATCAGGAAAGAGAAGATTTTAAACTTTGGCCTTGCAGCTGTTTTATTTAAAATTGCTCCTACCCACCAGGAGTTGCTATTCACAAAGGGGAAAGGTTCAGAGGTGGCATTCAGCAGGTTCTGACCAGTTCTGGAGAACCGGTAGTGGAAATTTTGAGTTCGGAGAACCGCGAATACCACCTCTGACTGGCCCCGCCCCCATCTATTCTCTAAGTCTGAGTCCCAGCTGATTGGCTGGGTCTTTTTGTTGTTGCCCTATACAGGAGGACGGAGCTGGAAAGCAGGTTAGTGGGGTGGGGAGGGAATGGAGATTTTGCAGTATATCCTTCCCCTGGCACTCCCACCAAGCCACATCCACAGAACCAGTTGTAAAAATTTTTGAATCCCACCACTGACGGATGGACATGATAGCGTGTGAAAAAGTTACCGTCCCGCTAATGGATGCAGAGGCCAATACTGCACCTGGAAGGATTGTGGCAAAATTATTGTGATTGTGATCATTTGGCCATAGTTGAATATTCAAAGTTGGCCTTTCTATTGTAGGCCTCAACTCAGTTGTGTCTCAGGAAGCAAGAATGCTTGCCTTTTGGGTATGCTTTCCTTGATGCTATGGTCCCGGCAGGCAAGAACAGGATTTATACATCACCCCCGCCCCAAATTATACTCAAATGATTATTTTCCTCATGTTCCTCAATGAATGTTTGCAGTTTTTGGCTTATCTTCCTTTCATTTGACAAACCAGATGGTGTTAGGTGCCCTTCTTCGCTATATGCAGTCCTATTGAGAGTCAGGATCTGTTCCTCAATAAAAGAACTAAGTACATTTATTGCGAGAGCCAGGAACTGCGCAAGGAGTTCTGGCAGTGATGCTGAAGACGACAAAGAAGAAAAAAAAGATGAGGAAGGAAGGCACTGGGAGTGAAAAGCAGGTGATGCAATTGGGTGCCCACCAGCCTCACCGGAACAATGTTCTAAAAAAGATAGTTGAAGCTCAGCTGCGGTTTACCACAATGTTCTGCTGATCAGCTGAATGGTCTGAAGTAGAGAATGACTAAAAGTAAGTTTATTTTCCCACAGTAAGAGGCATGAACACAGATGCACATGCTCACTCTTGTGCACATACAAAATCTTTGTGCACAGATGTTGAGGTCAATTCTGCTTTACAGATGTTGGCTTTAGCTCGTCTTAAGGAATTCCACTCCCCCCTCCCCGATGATTTTGGACTTAAGCAAATAAACCTGTCCCTTTGATTGCATTGTCCTAACCCATTTCTTCCTTTTAAAATTTCTTTTATAAACATAAGCTGCTGTTCGACTACAATATGGACAGATGCACTCTCTCATGGTTCAAAGAAAGCATGGGAGCCAATGACTGTCTCTCTTTTCTACAAGGAATGGAAGGCAGAAAGCAACTCGCTGGAACTCCAGGTCTTAGGTCAATGGAACTCAATGGAAGCAGAACCTTCTAGAACAGTGTTTCTCAACCCTTGGCCCTTTGAAGGTGTGTGGAAGTCCACCTCTTCAAACTGCCACGGTTGAGAAACACTGCTCTATAATAATGGGAATGAAAGAACTCCTGCTGATGCTTCTGAAATTCAGATTCAGCAGTAGTTATAGCAAAACTGGATTTCTTTCCCTCTATTCTGAAAAAAATGGTATGCTGGGATGTTAAATTTTAGACAATTTGTTAAAGAGGAAGATTTTTGTTTTGTCTAATGAGGTTTTTTTTTGTCTACCTGCTTTGCAGCTGTAAAACATTTAACCATGCTCCTACATTAGGATTTATAATATTTTTTCCCCTCATTTTTCATTTTAACAATGTATGAGTGGTTTTTACTGTATGCCACTTCGGGCCCTGGCTTGTAGAACAAAGCTAATAAACAGTAAATCTAAATCTAAATGACATCTGATGTTCCCTTCACCACACACATTACTGTTTCTCTGGTGTATTCTGTGCAGTAATACAGAAGGATGCTTAAAAGGTGTAGGAGAGGGTATGGAATACAAAAGGGTGAAGGTAACATCTGTGCTTGCAGAAAATGGCTTTTAGCACTAATCCTCTCATGTTGGGAGGCTGGGTGGGTTGGTTCAATTTTATTTCGGTTTTCTTTTCTGATGATATGAAAATCCATTTCCCCACATTAATTGACTAATAACCTTACACAGCTTATCAAGGGGGTCATCAGCTTTTGTTTCTTCCCCAGTTAGATGGGCTGTGATGGAGAAGCCTCCGGGATAGATCTATAATAGCAATACAATTATCTGTGCGTGGGTATATACTGTACGTTTGGTTGGCTTATCTCAATTAAGAGATGGAGTATATATATCAGTCCTTTTTCAAGCTTGGCTCCTAACACAGAGGTTGAAATTTAGCATCGT
This sequence comes from Pseudonaja textilis, assembly GCF_049901715.1. Lineage (NCBI taxonomy): Eukaryota > Metazoa > Chordata > Lepidosauria > Squamata > Elapidae > Pseudonaja > Pseudonaja textilis. The sequence continues at coordinate 23,600,075 of NC_141993.1, forward strand.
GCAATATGTGGCATTTCAGCTGAGCCCCGTGCATTGTCGGAATCCCTTATCCACTCAGATCCGTGGTAGAGATGGAAATCTAATAACCAGTTGTCCCAACAGTGCTTTGGGCAACTGGATTTTCTTGGTTTTTCTTTGAAGACGTTTTGCTTCTCATCCAAGTAGCTTCTTCAGCTCTGACTGGATGGTGGGAAATGGAAGGATTTATACTCCTTGCAGACAGCTGGTCATTTGCATTCTTTTAGCGAGTTGTTGAGGCCACCTGGAGGTTTGTGTCACCAGGGTTGCCTGAGTAATGCAAATGGGTGTAGAGCCTTCTTGGCGGTATCCTTCCATTCCCCACCATTCAGGCAGAGCTGAAGAAGCTTCTTGGATGAGAAGCAAAATGTCTTCAGAGAAAAACCAGACAGTCCAATTGCCACTTGAAAAAGCACTTTTGGGACAACCATGGCCTGGATGACTGAGAATCTCCATAGAGTAATAACCAGTTTTTAACTACATCTGGAACTCTTATACCAAATTCACATGTAAGAAAGTTGATCCTAGATTTAATATCCACCACCAGCAAAGAGATTTAACAACAAAAAAATTACACACACACACACACACACAAATCCTGCACAATGACAAATCCTCCATTGTATCAGTCTAGATCTGCCAGTTTCAGCTAAACTAAATCCTGACTGCCCTTCCCCAATATATGTGCGCAGCTGTGACACTTCCCTTCCTGTTATATTTATACTAATATAAATAATTCTTCCAGGAACCATGTTGCAAAAGAAGGCAGACATGGTCAAGTCATTCAGTCATTTCAAACTGAATTAGTAATTATTGATTAAAATTAATCTGTCTGAAAAATAAGGTACCCATGTAGAAAGATAATTTATTCTGCCTTCACATGTGCCAGCCATTCTCCTTTTCTCATACTGTCTCTTCTATCTATCCTGCGCTCTTGCCCTCATTGCCCTCCTTCCAGCAGAAGTTTCAAGAAAGGAAGACGAGAAAAGGATGGGCATGGAGTAAGAGAGGAAGGGGTAAGAGAGGAAGAGGTAAGTGCATTGAGAAGAAAAGGAAGGAAAGAGATCGTGGGAAAGCCAAGCGGCATGTCTATGAGGCAAGCGGAGGAAAGGAAGAAGCGATGGCTGTCGCAACACTTTCAAGTGTTGCATAAAGGGTTTAAACTCATTAAATTACAAAACACCCATGACTCTACTAATTCAAAAGGTGGCTCCCGCCCCCACCAATGCAATTCTTCAGGAGTAATGTTGAAGAAGTGAGGCAGGGAAAGTTAACTTTGTTGGTTGGATGATCCAGGCCATTTTCCACCATTCTATTCAGCTTTACCGTGGCTACATTTCTGTAGAATTTCCCTCCCGATCTCCTCTAATAACCGAAGTTGCACACTTCTATTGCTTCTTCTCAATCTATTGAATCGCCTCTTTTCAATTGCTTTTCAATCCGGGCCAAGATGAAAAGAATAAGACACATTCAGCCTCCTAGCGTGGTGTCACCAAACCTTGCCAGCAGCCAATGTCCTCTGGCTGTGGCCTTTTCCTTATAGACCTTTCCAGACTATGGAATTTAAGAGCCCTCCACCCTATACTTGAATCAACAGGGGAGAAAAAAAATCTGTGCTGAATGGCCCAGTCCTGGTTATTTATGTTGCACTCATGCTAGTCCTAGGCATTGTTTTACTCTATGGACTTTGCTGCCCTCCCTTGTCAGCATGTTATTTTTGGGTGGGGAAAACACCTGGCAACCAAAGCACTTCTAGAGAAGTGGTGTGTGCATACTGGTGCCTCTTTCTCTCTCTGTGTGTGTGTGTGTGTATGTGTGTGCGTGTGTATGAACCTGAGAAACTTGCCCAATTCCACCTGTCTTCTTTGGCTTGTTCTGTGTCCTTCCTCCTAATGCCCTGTTTGGTTGCAACACAAATGGAATGAAGTGAGAAAAACAAAAAAGGAAACCGAAAAGGAACTGAGTCATTAGCAATTGACACACAATTTTATTTAGGTTTTTTAATCTTCCTTTTCCATCATTACGCTACTTCAAATGGGCAGAAAATGAGGAGAGGCTATAGAGTTAAACCTGCTGAAAATGGCACAGAGTTATGGAATTAAGATGGCTTGATAGCTGATACAGTGGAGGTCCCTGCGCCAATATCTTTTGCATGCTTCAATAATAGTGTAAAGTCAAGCTCAGGATCTGGTGATCCTTGGTCTCATGGAAAACAAATGGAAGCTTGAGAGAGGCTACAGTGGCAGGGAAGTAGTCAGCTGCAACAAGAAACTTCCAATGGTAGCAGATGGCACTCTCACCTCTGGTCTTGGAATTTCTGCTGAATTGTGAGTAGTCAACCTTGAATGCTGAAAGGAAGCAGTTCCCTTCATTTTCACAAATGACCTCTCTGTGCTTTTGGATTAGACCGTGTACACACAGTTCTTGACTTACAACTATTTGTTTAATGACCAAAGCACTGAAAACAATGACTTATGCCCAATTTTCATGCTTACAGTGGTTGCAAGCATCCCCAGAGTCACGTGATCAAAATGCTTGGAAACTGACTCATCTTTATGATGGTTGCAGTGTCCTGGGGTCATGTGATCACCTTTTGCTACTTTCTGTCAACGGGAAAGCCAGATTCACTCTACAACCATGTTACTAGCTTAATAAATGCAGCGATTAACTTAACTGTGGCAAGACAGGTTGTAAAATGTGGCAAAACTCACTTAGCAACAGAAATGTCAGGCGCAATTGTGATTGTTAAGTTGAGGACTATCTGTATAGTCCATGTGCAAAACTGATGGACCTCTGCTATAATGACAGCTCTCAGTGCAATCAGTGGCCGTAGATGACAAAATGGTGATGCAGTTTGGCGTCATTAACAAACCCTGTCATTGTGGTCTGTTATAGCATGATTTTTTCCCATTATGGTTTTGTGTCCCAACATCTAATAAGTTATGTCTATGAAGATTTCCTGGGGACAGTTCAAGCCAATCAGTCTTCTTGACACTTAAACATACTTTGCATGAGCCACAGTGATGCAGTGGTTAGAGTGCAGTACTGCAGGCTACTTCTGCTGACTGCTGGCTGCTTGCAATTTGGTAGTTTGAATCTCACCAGGCTCAAAGTTGACTCAGCCTTCCATCCTTCTGAGGTGGGTAAAATGAGGACCAGATTGTTGGGGGCAATATGCTGACTCTGTAAACCACTTAGAGAGGACTGTAAAGCACTGTGAGGTGGTATATAAGTCTACGCGCTATTGCTATCCACGAAAAGAATAGAATAATGGCAGAAAAAGTTGCTCAAAAACAGAAGGGCACAGACGAATCTCCAAATGGCCTCAACAACTCTTTCGAATGACCAGATGACTGCAACGTATATAAATCCATCCTCCACCATTCAGTAAGAACTGAAGAAGCTTCTTGGATGAGAAACAATAGTTGCCTTTTGAAAAAGCACTTTTGAGACAACCATGATCTGGATGACTGAGAATCTCCATGGATTTCAAGAATCCAAATGAAGGGAATAACCTAGCATCAGCCGTAAGCACCCAGTAAATATTTCTTTGATTACATCTTATTAGCATAAATTAGGCAACAGTTATTATCCAATTCATACAATCCTAGGACAGTGTCTACAAGCAATATCATCCATTTTTCTGGATTTCAGCAAAAAATAATACCCGTAGTTGGCTTAGAATAAAAGAAAAAGAAAAGTCAATTATTGGCTGGCATAAAGGTTTTCAGTTCTAAGCTAAAATGTTCAGGAAGACCCTTTTTTCAGGATCAAGTGATCCACTAAATGTAATCACTGTTCTTCAATTCGCTCAAGAATATGGTTAATTAAATCATTTTCACTTCTTCAGTTCAGTATTTTCACTTCTGGTTTATGAGGTTACCACTTACAATGATGGAGAATGTGTCATTCTATGGTGCAGTTTTCAAACAGGAACTTCTGAGGTCTAATTTTTGCTGTTAGGAAACATATGCACTTGTTAATTAACGTCCTGCAAAAATTTAAGAGAAGCAGAACAATTTGGGAAGGAATGTATTGTATTGCCACTGAAATATCACCTAAAGTAAACCTAGAAGATAAAACAGTGAAAGGTATTTTGGAGGAAAACAATTGCCCTGAAATATACAATGTCTTTGACAGTGGGCCTATTTTAGATATTTTAAATTAACAAGCCTACTTAACCTGAAGCAACAAGATTTGAACTGATTTCACAATATTGGTTTCAGAATTAGGTTGTTTCCAGCAAAGAAACAAATTCATTCCGCTTATCTTGATATTCCCAATGATGTTATATGGACTACATATACTGTACCTCTTCCTAAACATATTTCTTATAATATTTTGTTTAAATATTATAGCCCACATGAGCTATACATGAATTAAGATGTAATTAATTAATTTAATAAAGCTAAAATATAGCCTTTCTTCCCTTACTACAAATGAATGATCAAGCACAAGTAGTGTTACTGGGGTATGTATTTGTATTGTATTCCTACAACATACCTGAAAAAATGAGTTAGTATGAAAAAAGATTTCCAGTTCTTTATAAACCATAAAAGGATAATTAGTACAGTAAGGCAAATAAGAAAAGAAAGAGAAAATGTAGACTGACAAGGGACCAATATAGAGCAATGGAGTGGATCAGTGGTTCTTGGGTGTTACATGAGAAGGAACCTAGAAATGTTACAGATCTATCAGAGTTGCAGCACAATACAAAACATAAAAGCAAATGTAGGGAGGAATCTACTCCACTACTCTCAACATTGTTATAATTTTGACTTCTTTTAAGCTGAGGAACTGTTGATGGACTAATGTGAATACACTCTTCACCAGAAAAGGTTATAAAGCAAGACACAAGTCTTAGAGGTTCCACGTGAATCCCAGGAAGCTCTTTTAGATCATTAGATGAAAAGTCCAGCAACTTGTGTCCAAAAATAACTAGAAACGGGAAATCTAAAGACAAAGCATAAAAACTGGTTGTTTCCCTGGTTGTTCTCCAAGAATTGGCACCTGGAGTCATCCTGCCAATGAACTTAGGGTTCCATTTGGTTATTATGCTGAATAGTATAATGGTTTAATCTTCCTAATTCTGGCTTACTCCCCTCTAAGAATATAAGAATCAATGGTTCATTACCCCATCTTGTGGCAAGTTCAACTCCAAGAATTTATAGCAATGTTAACAGATAGATTCTATGATGTTACCTGGCTAGCTAATACAAATTTGTAATAATTATCGTGCATATAAATTGGGTAGGGGTTTGGAAGAAAGTTACATCACCATATATAATTTTACTCTTGCACTGAATCATCTCCAAACTGGCAATAAAATAGGCAATGATATTCAATGCAAGGGTAAAATTATATATGGTGATGTAACTTTCTTCCCCACTTCTACCCAATTTGTTTTAGAGCAATTTACCAACTTTAATCCACAACATTTGCAGCCATCCTATTTATCTCCAATTTTAGATAGCCTTTTAAAAATTAACGTTTGTTGTTCCATTCTATGTTAATTTACTATGAAAACAATCAATTTGTTCATGTTCATATTTCTTATCTGTTAAGATTTCTGTAACTACAGCCAGCTCTTAATTATGCCAGGTGTAGGAGATGACCAGACTAAACCTGAGGGAAGGATCAAATGTGTCATCAGTCATGAGTCCTTGTGCGCCCACAAGAGATCTAAGTCTAGCCCACCTTGAATGCCTTCTTAATTCCCACTCATTTCCCTTGACTGCTAGTAGTTCTTGTAGAGAACTTAGGCAATACATCTTTTTACTCATTTGAACTGCCAGAATCTCCTGATTTCTCCTGTGCCTAACACCAGTACCACTACATTTAAAATAAGTCTTTCACGGAAGACTGTGTCCAAGACTAACATCTGTGCAATATCTATACCAAAAATACAAAATAATGCTGATTTTATCTTTCATATAATAATAGTGGACAATTTTCTTGGGAGAAAACAAATTAATGTCCTTTTCAAAAATGCTTTTCAGAACCATTTGGTTGAAATAATAATATTGGCGAAGAAATGCACTCTTTCTGTACTAAAAAACTCATTTGAAAGAAAAGAAGTCGGCGAATAATCACTTTATAAACCAGATTAATATCTTTACTAACACAAATCATTAAAATAAACTGAAGAGCAAAAGGAAGATAAAAGATCTAATCACACTATTAATAAATTATAATAACATTAATAAAGGGACTGAGCTTGAATTTTAAACTAAAGTAGCTGGAAAGATTAATCAGTGAGTAATTTTAGGGTTGGAAATGAGAAATGGAAACTAAGATATGGTACCTCATATAATATTTTTAAATAGGAGAGAAAAGGTTTCTAATATATTTCTATATCCTCATTCAGGGTATTTCTGGAAATTGTCTTCCAGGAAGAGAAAAACCTATCCAACAGTCCCAGACAAAGCACTGAAGCAGAAAATTGATTTACTGATCATTCAGATATTCCAGCGCTCTCAAAAGATGTTTTCAAGTTGACTGTATCTCCTGAATTACCAGACAAGCTAAGAAAGAGAATGAATGAGAAGGAAAATATGAGCCAATCAACAGCAGCTATAGCCCCAAAGAACACACCAACAAAATTAATAATTTTATATCTTTCAAATCACAAACCAATTGCCTCCACTCCAATCTCAGATAATGATGTCTCAGTTCAACTCTTGTAAAGATTAGTAGCAAGAAATGTGAACATGAATTAATATGTAAAAGACACAGCCCCACATTTTGGGTAATGGAACTGCTTAAAAACGCATTATTTTTTTTAGCCATCTGGCAATATATTTCTTTTCTCAAAACCTAATGGAAAATCAAATAGCTTGTGTGGGCAAAGTTAGCCTTCTGGCTGCTGCTTTTTAAAATGTGTTTGCATCAATGTCAGATTAGACATATGCCTGGTGTATTGTAGAAATTTTCACGGGAGAGGGATAATTCATGTGACAAGAAGTGTTATGCATTTCAGTCCCTACGTGGAACAACTACCACTGGCCAGACAGAGACACTTGAAGAAGCTTTCACAGGTATTGCAATAGGTAGAAGATTCCAAGGGGAATTGAATATCTTTTTAAACAGAAGATTGAAAGAGCACTTCGAAATCTGCTCCATATTCCTGCCCAATAGAGATTCCAATACTGGATCCAGCTGTTATCGGGAATTTTTTCCAAGCATCTCTTGTTGCTGGCATTTGAGATATGCTGGTTTAGGCAAAGGAAATACAATAGCTTTCAATTCCATCTATAATACACTGCTGGACTTTCTCCCTTCCAAATTTTTATTTCTAAAGAACACATTGTTATGAGCAACAATGGATGGGCAAATACCAGGCAATTCTATATTGTTCTATATATTCAACCAGCAGCTGAACAGGTTCCTTTGAAAATGCTGATGAGAGTGTTTTGTAGTAGTGTGTAAGATGGGAATAAATGGATGGAAAGTGTAGAAGACACAAAACTGTATTGAAGTGATTTTCAATTAGCTGCTAATTGAAGTCTCTCAGTAGCATGTGATGAATCACTGACTTTGTCTGGAAGTTTAGCTCTCTGCATCTAGAAAAAATGAAATGAGAAGGGACTGGCAACTGATAAAGAATCTTCCTCTGCAAATACCAAGAAAAGATTTAATTCTATTCCCTGACCTCCTGTGATCTTTGTTTGCTCAGGTCACTGATCATCTTGCAAATTCCGTTGTTGTACTCCTTTTTTTTTAATTTGTGTGGGGGACAAGGTGGATGGGAAAAGGTAATTTTCTGCTTGCGGAAAACATTCAAAGTGGGAAAAAAATACGGGTCACTTGTGATCATTTGTCATCCTCAGCTCCTGAACAGGACATGTGGGTTGACAGTTTGTTAACTGAGCTTTCCCAAGGAGGCATGGTAAAGTTTTAGGCTGACAAAGCCTAGGCTCACTATTTATTCTGCATTAGGGAATGATCCACTCCATTTCTCAGTTGTTGTTTTTTTAAATAAGGACCTAAAAAGATTTTGATTTTTGATATGGATAAAAGAATATTGTTCAGAACCAAAGCCCTAAACCAGACCACTTTCTCCCCATGCTTTTAAACTAGATTTAAAATTGCAGTTCAATGAATGAGACTTATACTCGGATTTTCAGTTTAAGGCTCAATTACTATGCTAAGAGCAGAGATTACCACAGTGAGGCCAGATGTTGAAATACAGTGATTCTTCATCCTGATTATATTCACACTTTCTGGGGATGCTTATAAGTTGTAACATTCATGGAAATCAGAAAATTTAGTGTCGTAGAGTTAGCTACTCTTTCTTTTCCATGATAGTCTCTAACCACTTGAAAATTTGGGGGTTCCTTGGAAATTGCTGTTTGGAACACACAATTATCTTGTCAAAAAATACTAAGTTCTTGGAAATGCCTTGCATTCATTCTTCATTCATTTAAATTTGTTGAAATTACTAGTTTTGGCAATCCAAATAAAAGGAGAATATATGACAGCTAACACTATAAGGTAACAAATTCAAGTGAGACACATTTCTTGCGAGAGACACAAATCTACTTAGAATTCTTTTCTATCCTCTTAATTCTTTCATCTAAACAGCAGAGAGATTTTAAGGCTGACCCATTTATAGGATTGACAATGACACATTTTTTTTTTATCCCTATCAGAAAGAAATTGGAGCACAATCTTTGCACACATATTAGGAGGTAAGACCTATTTTGCTCTTTGTGGGAAAAGAAGGACGGGTAGTAATTGACAGCATTAGGAGGTATTTTCTTTCTCTTATGAATTTTGTGAAAATTGGAGTTTACAATGGACTCTGAGTGGCTTTGGTTGTTGTCTTATTCCCAGGAAAATAATGGCACCCATTCTACACATTTCCTATACTTCTACAATTAGGTAATATAGCTTTTGTGAGTTTCTCATGTAATTGTGTAGAAAAGCAATGTATCCTGCTTGTCTGTAGAAAAGTAACATCAAGTCAGTCTTACATTTTTCAAGTCTTCACAAACCAAACATAGTCATTCTGTGAGGGGTGTGTGTGTGTGTGTGTGTGTGAATAAAATAAATAAAAATAATCTAGAATGGCAATCTTATCATGTGAATATGAATGGGAAAGCCACCAGAGTAGTTCCCTGTGTAAGTCTGGGTTTGCAATAATTAAGGAAATAAGCTAAGATTTTGTCCACATAGTATGAGATTTTCAGCAATTTAAGAGGGGTAACCAGAGAGGAATACATTCATTCTTTGTATATCCCTGACACACTGTGAAGCCAGAAAAGCTATCACATTAGTGCCCTCATGGAAGGGTTAATAAATAAGCAACATCCACTTCTCTTGCAATAAATCTTTGCGACATTTCAAGACTTCCATTCTTTATTTCTTTAAAACAGAGGACTGCTATGTCAAACACCTATTTATTGGTATATCAGTGTATAACTCATCATAAAAATGAACTAATATTGGGAGAGAAAAAAATGAAAATGCTACAAACTGGCCTTTAAAGCCTTCACAACACTTAAGGCTGAATCTATGCACCCGTCTAAATTGGAATGAACAAATCCATCACCTCCACAGATGAGAACAGGTTTTGCCTGAAGAGTAATTTGTCCTGGACTTCCAGAGAAAGCTTCTGTAACCTGTAATAAAATACATACAAGAATGAGAAGCTACTAATTACCCTTCCTAAAATTCAGGTAAGAGGTATTTCAAGGAAATATACTAGCTATAAGTAATAGCTTCAGAATAACAGCGTTGGAAGAGACCTTGGAGATCTTCTAGTCCAACCCCCTGCTTACAGGAAATCCTACACCACTTCAGACAAATGGTTATCTAATCTCTTCTCAAAAACTTCCAGTGTTGGAGCATTTACAACTTCTGGAGGCAAGTTGTTCCACGGATTAATTGTTCTAACTGTCAGGAAATTTCTCCTTAGTTCTAAATTGCTTCACTCCTTGATTAGTTTCCACCCATTGCTTCCTGTCCTGCCTTCAGGTGCTTTGGAGAAAAGCTTGACTCCTTTGTGGCAGCCCCTGAAATATCAGAACACTGCTATCATGTCACCTCTAGTCCTTTTCATAAGACCAGACATATCCAGTTTCAGCAACTGCTCTTTATATGTTTTATCCTCGAGTCTCCTAGTCATCTTTGTTGCTCTTTGTACTCTTTCTAGAGTCTCAACATATTTTTTACATTTTACATTCACGTGATCTTGATTCTATCCCTCTGTTCAGGCTGTGTTGGCTGTTTTGGCAGCTGCAGCACACTGCTGGCTCATATTTAAGTGCTTGTCCACTAGGACTCCAAGATCCCTCTCACAGTCACCACTGTTGAGCAAGGTACCACATACACTGTACCTGTGCATTTTATTTTTCTTGCCTAAATGTGGAACCTTACTTTTTTCACCATTGAATTTCATTTTGTTAGATGGCGCCCAATATTCAAGTCTGTCAAGATCCTTCTGCATCTTAAGCCTACCTTCCGGAGTGTTGGCTATTCCTGTTAGCTTGGTGTTGTCTGCAAATTTGATGAGTTCCCCATCTTTCCCCTCGTCCAAATCATTGATGAATATGTTGAGGAGTACTGGGCCTAAAACAGAGCCCACTGCATACTTCCCTCCATGTAGATGCAGTTCCACTGAGGACTACACGTTGAGTACGGTTGGTCAGCCAGTTACGAATCCATCTGGTGGTGATGCTGTCTAATCCACATTTTTCTATTCAGTTTTAATAATAAATCTACGAGAACAAGTATCTCATGCTTCATGTTTTGCCATGCTTTGGGTAGGCCAAGACCAGCAAGCAGATAAACCTGGCTAATTAAAATAAATCTAAATTGTGTCATTTAATATAGTATGGCTAATATAGTGAAGTATTAATAAAGCACTTTACTTATAAATTAAAGCAATTTTTATAGTTGTAAACATAGATCATAACCAAATGCACAGAATACAGTAAAAGAAAACAACAATAAAAAGAATGTTACATACAAAGAGATTAAAACAAGATAAAGCCAGGGCTGTGATAAAGAGCCTAAAGAATAATTTTTGAGTTTAAATGATGACAAAGCAGCAACCTTCTATCAGTTGGAAATAAATCTGCGAGAAGATAATTCAACCATTCGAGGTCCAAGCCCTTGAATTAACCTACCATCAATAATTTGATCCTAATCTTGTTCTAAGTGAGGCAGTGACAAACATAGTAAATAATGTCCTCCACCTAACTAGCCCACAAGGACAGAGTCACTGTGCAACAGAGGACTCACAAAATCTTCCTTCCCATTAGCCACAGGTGTGGCCTGCAAGTGAAGGGATGGAAATACCTTTCTCAGCAGAATGCTGGTAATATTAAGCAGAAAGTTCTGCATGTTTTTATAGTGATGAAACTAAGGCGAAACTTTGGATATCTGTACTGTAATAGCAACTTAATCAGCATCCCTTTCAAAAAATTTATCTTTAACATTTCCTTTGTCCCAAGAGCTGAATTTCCCCAACAGGGTACAGAATACATTTGTAGGATAGGCAACAAAATTTTGGCTTTTTGTTTCCTAGTTGTGGTCATAGATGAAACAATATTTGGTTAAAGTTTACCAACTGGAGAAAGGGCTTTCTTTACTTCCAGAATCCCACAAACTCTTGTACCAGGAAAACACTGAACAGGCTTTAGGACCAGAGGTAGGATTCTACCAGTTCGCACCTATTCGCTAGAACCGATTGTTAACATTTTAAGCAGTTCGGAGAACCGGTTGCTAAAAGAAATGACTGGCCTAATCCTGTAAGGAAGGCAGGAAGGAAACATTCTGGTGTTGCTTACAGAAACTGCCTCTCCGTTAACCCTTATTACATTCTTGGCAGGACTAGACTTCCTGTCTCTGGAACATCTCTGGAGTTTTTGTTCCCCTCCTTTGCTGGTACTTTGCTTGTGTGGAGTGACAATTCAAAGTTACAGTGGCACTGAAAAAAGTGACTTATGACCATTTTTCACACTTACGACTGTTGTAGCATCCCTACAATCATGAAAGACCAGGTGAGGAGATGCATGCCTCGATGTGAGTGATATTGAGTTGGCCACACCCAGCCAATAACATGACCATCAAGCCATGTCCACCCAGTCACATGACCACCAAGCCATGCCCACCACCTAAGCCATGGCCACAGAACCGGTTGTTAAAAAATTTGAATCCCACCTCTGTTTAGGACTTCACTAGCATCGGCCAGGCAAAGAGCAAGAAGGCATGGCTTGGCCACTAAAGCTCATTTATCCTTGGGAGGTGTGTTCCACAATGGTCTAACTTTGGCAGGAAATTTTGGAATGGCCTTCAGCTGTTTTTCTTGGAGAACTAGTTATGCAAAATAGGTTAACTGCCTGAGCACCAGTGCTGCCATGACTTGACTAACTTGATTGAATTAAGCATGACTGGTTCCATTTGGGTTAAATTTGAAGGGAGGGAGGAAATTGAAATATGTGGGAATGACCTTGGGAGACCAGGTAAAGAGATACTGTCTAGGAAACAGTCAGATAAGTCAAAACATAGCCCACAATTGTATAGTGGGTGGAGCAACTCTCCCTAAGTCATTGGGCTGCAAAGGTGACAGTGGAAGAATTGTATTTCAGATTTGCAAAATTGATATCAACCTTACCAGATAAATCAGACAGGAAACATGACCAGATAAGCTAATTCTATTTTATTTTAAAGCTACGTTAACAAGATCTTACACATCCGAAAGTACTGTTCTCTTGCCATCACTTTTGCAGACTGATAACTTGGGTGTGTGTGTCCTTTTTGAGCTCTTGCTCCACCCACTATGCAGTTGTCCCTCTTATCTGGCAGCATCTCCCAAGGTAACATCTCTTTGCCTGGTCTCCCAAGGTCATTCCTGCATATCATTACATAAATTGACCCCTTTTTTTGGTGTTCCCTCAATGTATTAACTCCCTCATTGATCCAGGGAGCACAAGTCTTGGCCTCTTACTTTGGTTTCTAAGGATGTCAGAAAATCTTTTGTGAAGGTGTCCTATTATATTACAACCTGATGAATTTTCCTGAATGTATCTGCTGACTTCAATCTCTTCCAAGTCACTTATGAAAAAGACAGAGAGGGAAGTGAGTGCTTTTTATAAAAATATAGGACCGCGAGAACAATTTTGTAAGCCCAGAAATCTGTCTCCAGTTCTCCCTCCCCATTTGCTATATTCCCACTGTGCAAACATGTACATTCAGCATTATTTAAGAAAGAAATTGGGGAGGGGGGAAGGGGAAGAAGCAATAGGAAGGAACAGTGGCAGCAAAGAACATGTTGCAATCCACAAGAAGGGGAAGTACAGAGCCCAAACTCAAAGGACGTACATCCTTTACTTTGTAACTCATGCTAGAAGAATGGTCTAAATAAAGAGAAATGGCACTGCCTTATTCCAAGCAAAATAGACTTGACATGTTTTTTTCTTTGAATTAATTTTTCTGGGAAAGGAGGGGAGCAGATTCCTTTCAGCATCAATTGGCCTGTTTATAGAAGGAAAAGTACAGTATAAATAAAAAGGAACATAGACGGCCATTACTGCTGATGCAACTGGAAATAGCTGTTTACATGTTTACAGATATGGAATTTTTAAAGAGGGCAGATCCACAGATTAATGTCAAAAGGGCAAAAGCGTTGACTACCTCTTACCAGAGGCACTGAAAGAGATCAAAGGAGTGATATGCAAATAGTTTATCTCTCACTAGGCGGATGCTTACCAAATAGTGGGAATGTTACAGAAATCTGTCCAGCAAAATTGACTGCAGCTGAAAGGGCAGGCAAACACCAACCCAATAATCCTTTCCCTTAACCTCAGCTTTCCTTATACCCCTCAGCTGTTCAAGTGTAGCATAAGTCTCTTCTGCCTCCTTTTTTTGTGGCTAAGCAAACATAGCAAATAACTCCATCAACCAAATGAGAGCCATCTTAGGTATAAACATTCAAACCTAAAAGCAAAGCAACAGATTTACTTATCCAATCTCGCACTGATCTTCCTCTAATCTTTCCAAGCTCATGCAGCTGTGCGCAGCCTATGTCTTTCACTTTTTCCAGGCTGATTCCCACCATAGCTCTGATGACTGACCCTTTTGTCTACTCAACACAACGCTTGATGTCAATTTCCTGTTTCCTCTGGTTCTCTTTAGACCAGTGGTCCCCAATCTTTACGGCTTGGTAGCCCAGTGGGTTGGGTGGAGAGAGGAGAACTGCCCCACGGAAATGGCAGGCCGGCATGTTCAAGTTGAGCTGTGCGTCAGCTGCTTGTGTGGCCCATTTCTGAAGAGGCCACAGCCTGGTAGTGGGTTATGTCCCAGAGTTTGGGGACCCCTGACTTAGACCGTCAATGCCAATTTGTTGCTTGGTGCAGTCATTTGGGGGGACCTACCAGGGAAGACAGAAACATTCCACATAACATCCGTGCGATCAAAGCCTTGGACATTTTTTTACATGCCACAAAAAGAGAGGGGGTTCAATCATGTGTCTGTAGATGCCATCTTGACTTTTTTCACTCTACCTCCTAAGACAGGGATCAGCAACCAGCGGCTCCGGAGCTGCGTGTGGCTCTTTCATCCTGCTGCTGCAGCTCCGTGTCACCGGTCAGCTCCACAATTGATAGGGCTTTCGGTTAGGACAGATAGAGGAAAAAGGACGCCGTGCTAGGAGGAGACTCTATGGTGGGGGAACTGGAATTCCGTTTGGTCCAGAATTGAATTGGGGGGGGGGGTTCCGGTTAGGACCTTTGTGGCACTTTGAGTGTTTAAGGTTGCCGACCCCTGCCCTAAGACATTCTTAGAGGCATCCAAACTAAAGCATGGCAAAAATATTCAATTATTAGACTTGTATCCCACCTTTCCTCCAGCAGCTCAGATTAATAATATACATAACACTACATGTAATCCTCATAGGTCCATTTGTTCAATAACTGCTTTTGTTCCTTACACTATAAGGCAGTGCTAAATTGCAGTGTTTAAAGTTGTACCTTCTCCAATGATATGGGAAGCAACATAGCGGCTAGGACAGTGCCTCGGTGCAATATGCAAAAGATGTCAAGGCAAGTTTACTCAGCTGAATTAAAAACTAAGAATCTGAGGAAGCATATAAAACAGAGGAAAGAATGAGTCAGAGTTGGAGGGGAGGCACTCTACCTGATTTCATCCAAGTCTTACTCAGTACAAAGATGAAAAAAACCCTCAACTTTCTGTTTGTAGACCTCAAGTGGGGGGAGATACATTTCCTGCTTCATGCATTACTTTTTATTCTGTAAAGTTCTCCTCTCCCTTTTCCAAGATCTCACTGACTCCATCCAACCACAACTTTTTTAGTCATCCCCCTTCTTTCAACTCATTTCATGTTCCTCCGTATAATATTCATTTTGCAATGTGATTTTAGCTCATTTTCTCTAATCGTCCTCAATTTTTCTGGCTTTGCTGACCAGGAGGATTCCACACAAGCGGCAGGCAAATGTGTGTACAACTCCATTTGCGCAAGTGGCATGTGCTTGTGCCCACTTGCGCAAATTGAGCATGTGCATGCTTGCTGCTTGCGTAAGTGAGCATGCTTACCTGCCACGTCTACTTCCTGGTTCCAAAAGGTTCAAGGCCCAGAAGTAGGCCATGGCCTGTGTGTTGGGGACCCCTGATCTAAACCACTTCATATCCTTGTTTTATACTGATCACTGTTGCATTCAGTCAATATCCATGCATCATCCATTCATTCTTAATTCAATGTCATGTTAATCTAGTAAATGTAGTGTTGTCTTCTACAACAACAAAAAGAATATTTTTTCCTTATGGAAGCTATCATATTATGTCCCTCCCTACTCCATGCGCTATTTTTTTCTATAATAGAAACCCCAAATCCTCCTACATCCTTAATAAACAATGCCTTGAAACAGAACTCAGAAACAGAACTCCAGATAAGGTCTAATCAATGAAGATTAATTTGGTATTCTTACTTCTTCTGACTTGGAAAACATGATTCTACTAATTGAAGGCTGCAATTACATTTTCTTTTGCAACCATATCATGCTTTAATGTTCAGCTTGTGATAAACCTACAATCCTAAGCTCCTTCCCACATATACAATGATCAAATTAGGTATCCCCCATCCTATGCTACTTCTCTTTTTGTATATGTGTGCACATTTAAGTTCAGAACTCTGTGTTGTGAAGGTTAGCCCACCACTGGCAAAGAAATGATATTTCATTTTGTAAAAAACTTGTCTTCTTTTGTTCTGATTTATTTTTGGAACTTTTGGTGTATGTTTGAATTTGGGGAAAAAGATATAACTTGACATTTATAATTTCTATTAATATGAAGAAGGGCTGTCAATAACATTTGTTGCTACTACCATTTATAAGTCATCACTGACTTCTATGACATAAACAGAACTTTCCCTATTCATCTGAGTATTACTGTTCACATAACTTGTTAAATTATCAGATTCTGAGAATAGCTGGCAGCAGCCACAAGAAGCTGGGCTTCCTTTGTTGCTAAAAGGAGAAATGGTAAAGCCTCCCTTGGGTTGGTCTTAGCTCCTGGTAGACTTTTTGTTCTCTTGGTAACAATTCATTAGTGATTTGCTGGAGTAATTGTCTTCTCTTAAGAAGGGTGACTTCCCATTGTTTCCTACTGTGTAGACTCCAGTCAAAGTAATAATCAACTTCAACCCATTTAACATCTCAAGATCAGCCAGTATTGGCTATGATGTGCTGACGATTCAGCTGGTTTGTTAAAAGGGAGAGATTTTCTATTTCAATAGTCAAAGCATTTGGATGCTTCTCTTACAAACAGAAAAGGTGTGTCTGAGGGACAAAGGATAAAAAAAGCAAGACCTTAAGAGAATTGTGTTGATGGTAATAGACTAGCAACAGCCATAGAATTTTACAATAGTTATCATTATGGAAGACAGAATCAATTATAAAACTATAGATGTATTTTAGTTGTTATTTAGGTTACTGCCTTAGTACAATTCACTATTCATTCTTACTACTCTAATGCCAGAACACAACAAGGTTCAAGCTCATCCTTACCACAGAGGTTCCCTAGGTGCCTAAGCCAAATTTTCTCTCCCAACCTAACCTACCTCACAGAATTGGTGTTGCTGGGTGGAAAAATAGAAGGAGGAATGCTCCTGAATGAAAAGTAGGATATACATCTAATATATATAGAAAATGCTACAGGATTATTGTCTTCAACCATGCAATGAAATTAAGGACATATATTTATGATCTATTAGGCTACAATTATCATTATGCAATGGTTTAACTATCTAGACTAGACCTCCAAGGTTCCTTCCAACTCTGTTATTTTGTTAAATTCAGTTATAATGGCAATGGATACATCATTGGAAGACCCGAAAGACCAAGTTAGGGACAGATTGTCATGGAGAAAATTTATGTGGTCTCTATCAGTTGACATTGACTTGATGGCACATAATCATTCATTCAATCAATCAATCAATGATCTTTGAAATTCTGAGAAAGATTTGCACAGCTTGGCACAAAATTCGAAGATCTTGGGACCTTTTCATATGATCAACATTCTAATAGCTGGATCCCCCATTAAATCAGCTAGTCCCGAGTCCAGGACAAGCCAGCATTTTTACTCCCAGCTACATGGACAAATTGCACTGTACAAATGACTGAAGCATTCACTTTTGGCCAAAGAAAGAGTGGACTAAAATGGCTTTTCTTATTTAATATGAATTGCTTTGTTTAAATGTAAAAAATAGACACTGCATTACATTGTTGAGATCATTTGAATCAGGGATGTAGAAATCAATTTTTGCATTCCTCCTGCCATTTGGACAAAAATTTCTTATATGCCCTTTCCATCTGCTGCATATCTTTTTTAAAAAAATTACTATCGACACACAAACATGTACTGTGACTACAACTTTAGTTAAATCTAAAGATGCTTTTAACAGCGTATCTCAGCTGTCCCCCACATGAAGCACATGTTTTGCCGGCAGAAGTTTCTAGGTTCAGTTCTGCTAGTTCTAAGACAGACTGGTGAAGTTCTGAGAAAAGAAACCATGCAGGTCTGCTGACAGTGTGGGAAGAATTCAGTGTGGGCAGGACTAAGCTACAAGGGCTAAAAATATGACATTCAAGAAACACTTATTAGATTGCAGTTTAGGTCTATGTAAAAGCAATGACGAGCAATCCTTGCTATGTCTATATTTTAACATATCTGCTGTGTGAGTTGCAGTGGTTAATGTTTGGCTTCCAGGTGCAATTCAAGGTGCTAGTTATTATATATGGCAAAGGGCACGTATATCTGAGAGACTGATTATTCTTGTAATGTCTGTCTATTTTATGCAATCCCCCGCAGTTCATTTACTTTGGGCCCCACCAATTAAGCAATTATTTAGTGGGACTGAGAAGATAGATGGATGTTCTCAGTTGTGGAATCTGCTGTTAGAAACAACATGTTTTTGGAGATGTCTGTGACTCTTATGTTGTCTATCTTCAAATTTTTTGCAGGCCTTGGGTTAGATATATGGAAGAGCACTCGGAATTGTAGGGAATTTGGATGTTCTCTTCTTTCCTTCCAGAATGGTACTAGTTTTGTATTGCTAGAGTCATTTTATATTTATTGCTGTTACTATTTTGTAAAGCTGTTCAGAGTTTTCCAGATTGGGGCAGCCAAACAAACAGGTAAACAAATAAATAAAATATCAATTGAACTATCCACTAGGTTGATTTTCTTCCTGATTAGTTATATACAGAAACACAGTTTTCAAAGTATTTGTGAAGTTAGGAGGCTGTCTTCAAGTCATTTTTTTTATTCCTAGCAACTGCCTGGATTAGTCTTTGTTTGCACTATTCTTGGCAAGACTCTTCAGAAGTGGTTTGCCATTGTTCCTTTCCTAGGGCTAAGAGAAAGTGATTGGCCCAAGGTCACTCAGCTGGCTTTGTACTCAAGGCAGGACTAGACTTCATAGTCTCCCACTGTCAGTCTGATGCCTTAATCCAGAGGTCTCCAAACTTGGCAACTTTAAGACTTGTGGACTTCAACTCCCAGAATTCTCCATAACTGACTGGAGAATTCTGGGGGTTGAAGTCCACAAGTCTTAAAGTTGCCAAGTTTGGAGACCTCTGCCTTAACCACTATCAGAAACTGGCTCTCTTTCTGAAATTAGGGTCACATTTATAAAAATTGAATTGCATTTCCCATTTAATTGATTGCTCATCCAGTTTAAAGAGATCTTTCCAAAGCTCTTGATAGATACTATTAGTTTTCTCTTCTCTTAGTATATGGTATTACTGACACCTTAGCCAGTTTACTACGGGTCCCAAATTCAAGAAAATTTATGAACAGATCCTTCAGGGACTCCATTTCATTCCTTCTTCCCCTGACAAAAATGCCCATTCTGTTTTTAATCAGTTAATGATCCATTAAATAAAAAGTCGTCTTAGATCATGGCTTTTAAGTTTAGTCAATAATTTTTGATAGGAACTTTGTCAGGGAGTTTTTGAAAATCCAAGCACACAGCACCAAGACAGTCACATCCATCCTAGATGCCTGCTGATACTCAAACACCTTCAGGAGGAAGTGGGATGTATTTTTTTGTAGAATTCATTCTGATTTTCCTTCAGCAAAGCTTGTTCCTCTATATCAGCGTTGGTGAATCTTTTCGACACAGAGTGCTGAAATGGGAGTGTGTGCATGCTCGCTGGAAACCGGAAAAGCAGCCACCCGGTGCACATGCGCCTGTTGGGCAGCTGTTCTTCTGGTATCTGGCATGTTCATGTGCACCGGCCACCTGGTCTCCCAGCTTTTGGAAGACCAAGTGGTCGGTGCACATGCTGGAAACCAGAAGATAATCTTTCCGGCATGCGCATGAACACTGGGCGGCTGCTCTTCCAGTTTCCGGCACTCCCGTGCATGTGAAAACCAGCTGGCTGGTGCGCCGGAACCTGGAAGAGCAATAGGCAACGGCTCTATATGCTTTGTTATTTTTTCTTTGATGAACTTTTCCAATTAGGCCAGAAAACTGACCACTCGATCATTTTTCAAGTCTCCTCTTGGTCCCTATTTGTTAAAATAGCTTCTTTCCAATCCTATTTCATTGAGGCCAATTTGAGGGTCAAGTTATATATCTTTGCTAAATGGTCAGCAATTTCTAATTTCAATGATCTGATGAGTATACTCTATGTTTGTAAACTCATATTTTATTGCTAGAGATGATCATTCTATTTGTTTTTAAAAATATACACTTTTCCAGAACCAAATTCTAACTACGGGTAGTCCTTGACTATTCAAAAACATGACAGCTCTGAAAAAAGTGATTTACAACTGGTTCCCACACTTAATGACCACTGTAGCATCCCTATGGTCATGTGATCAAAATTTGGTTGCTTGGCAACTATTTGTGGTGGTTGCAGCATCCCAGAGTGAAGTGATAACCCTTTGTGACCTCAGGGGGCTTCTGACAAGGAAAATCAGTGGTGGTGGGGACGCTGGATTCATTTAATGATTCTAAGACTCGCTTAAGGACCATGGCAAAAAGATTGCATGATTCAACAACTCTACTGCTTAGCAATGGAGCTTCTGGCCCCAGTTGTAAGTTGTAAGGACTACCTGTACCACCAAATAATTCACCTGACCATTTTAAGGAAATTTGCTTCGCTTGCTATAATAACACTAAATTCAGAGTCGGTAGGTATTTAGCTGATTATGCACTTATCCTTGGGTTGGTTGAACATGATATTACTCTTTTTTCAAGTCACTGCACTTATTTAATTTGCCTCTGAGGTAATGGGAAGACAAAACAACAGGTTTGACCCTCTTAAGACAGTGTCTGGAAAGGACAGAAAATTCATATTTAATTACTTCCTACACTATTAAGCATGACTTAAGTCTCCTGCCTTCCTGGGTGGGACTAGATGAAACTACTGATGTGGGATGTGGTGATAAAAGAGAGATTATCAGGGTATGTGCCTCTTGGGTTTAGGTGGGGGAAAACCCTGGGTTACACCAAGAGGGCAAGTGGTTTATTATCCTGTGAGGGTTTTTTTTAAACACAAAACAACAGTTTGAACTTTAAATCTGTTGTTCAGATTTATCTACTGGTATTCAGAATTCTCTCTCTTTAAAGAACAAGTCTATGATTTCTGGTTTTTAGGACAGGGACAAGAGGGAGAAACTAGAGTGGAAAGCCCGACATCTGTAATTCAGTTACAAGGAGTCTTTGATCCAGAAGAGACAAACCAAACTAAAGAATGATGCAAATCCCCCCCAAAAAAGTTTAAAGAGGATATTCTCTTCACTTTCCATCTGGTAATTTTTAACTGCTTTTTTCCCCATTTGTTTTGCTAACTTCTACATTGATCGTACATGCTAACACTTCTTTTGGTGTACCAAAAAGAGAAAGCAACGTTTGCTTGGTACCACTGAAAAATGTTTCTTTATATTTCTCTCTAGCATACAATATTAAAAGTGTTCCAATTCATTTGGCATTTCCTCTAGTTCCCCCCCACTCCCCCCAATCTCCTTCAACAGTGAAGTTGCTTGACAAAGATATCCACCGCAGTTTGGTTCATCTCTTTTATCTTTGAACATATTTACATCGTCTCTTTTACATCACTAGCACCCTAAGGCAGAATACCACAATCAAATTCAATAATTAGAAACATATAAGTCAGATAAACAGCATAACAACCAAAAGATGGGCTGCCATAGAGAGGAAGGGGTCAAGCTATTTTCTAAAGCACCTGTAGGCAGACAAGGAATAATGGATGGAAACTGAACAAGGAGAGATTCAACCTGGAAATAAGGAGAAACTTTCTGACAGTGTGAACAATCAACCAATGGAACGGCTTGCCCTCAGAAGTTGTGGGAGTGCCATCACTTGAGACCTTCAAGAAGAGATTGGACTACCATTTGTCAGAAATGGTGAAGGGTCTCCTGCTTGGGTGGGGGGTTGGATTAGATGACCTGTAAGGTCCCTTCCAACTCTGATTATCTGTCTCTTTTAAGAGCACCCACTCAAAAGCAATCTCCCTTCCCTACTCAAGGGTATTCATGCACAAGAGTTCTTTTTGTATGCACAACTCTGAAAATTAATATATTTTGTTTGGGAAGGATATTCCAAGCTTCAGGAACACAACAAATCGTTATCCCGTCCCAGGTATTTTCCAAAGGATGCCTGGTCCACAAGGGACAGCTGAAAACAGGCATTATAGAGAGAAAGCAGTCCATTATGTATCATGGAGTAAAGGCCAAGGGCTTTAAAGTCTCATATCAACACATTAAAATAGACTTCAACTAGGCCCCAGTCAGAACAGACGTCACAAGTTCTCTGTCTATTCAGCTAATAAGATTTATTCTTTTGTCTCATTTCTGAGAACTCTACCAAGACAGGTCCCCCACACATCACATTGTAGCAATCTAGTCTCAATCAGAAAACACTGTTTTGGTCATGGAGAGAGTACAAGTAATATTGTGGTGGTGTTGAAGTTGCTTTCAAAGGATGTGGCAATGATCATCAAGTGGGATTCTTTTAAAAGGGGATTGTACAAATTCAGGAAGACAAAGCCAACAACGGCAACTTGTAATGATGGGTATATAATAATTGTAGGGCCAGAGGCCACGTGCTTCAATATAATACAAAGATTTAACAAAAAATTACAAATACGATTAGGGGATTGGAGGCTAAAACATATAAAGAATGGTTGTTGGAATTGGGTGTGTCTAGTTTGATGAAAAGAAGGACTAGGGGAGACATGATAGCAGTGTTCCAATATCTCAGGGATTGCCACAGAGAAGAGGGAGTCAAGCTATTCTTCAAAGCACCTGAGGGCAGGACAAGAAGCAATGAATGGAAACTAATCAAGGAGAGAAGCAACTTAGAACTAAGGAGAAATTTCCTGACAGTTAGGACAACTAAACAGTGGAACAACTTGCCTCCGGAAGTTGTGAATGCTTCAATGCTGGAAGTTTTAAAGAAGAGATTGGACAACCATTTGTCTGAAATGGTATAGGGTTTCCTGCCTGAGCAGGGGAGTTGGACTAGAAGACCTCCAAGGTCCCTTCCAACGCTGTTATTCTATTCTAATAGCACAAGCACAACAGAGGATTAGAATTGCCCTCACCTATTGTTTGTGTTCTATCCATAGACATCTTGAAAGCCTTTGTGGAAAATAGACTGCTAGTATGAGAACAAGCAGTGATTTGATTTTGCAAGACTCTTTTTATTTTCTATTTTAGCTAATACTGTTATCTTCTAGATGTTTTTTGTTCCCAAGGTTTAAAGATAATCTTTTATTGTTATTGCTATTTTTACTTGCTGTTTAGAGTTTGATTTTAGACTTATGATTTAATACTTCTTATTTTAGTATACTGTTAGATAATGTTTATTAATACTGATTGCTCAAAACTACCTCAAAATAAAGCCTTTTTCTTTACACTGGAAAGTTCTCATTTCTTTTATGCCACCCAGTTTTGTTCTTGACAACTTTTGCTAGAAAACTTTCTGCTGAAACTTTGCTTATATCTTGTTGCACCTAGGGCAATGCCAGCTACTTACAGTAAGTCCAATGCACAGTAACAACATTTGCTCTTTGGCTTATTTTGATTCCATTATATCAATATGTGTTACTCTCTGAATACATTATTTAATATTTCAATGTATATTCCACCTTTTTAGCCATAGGCCTTCTGGGAACCACACATTACATAACGAAGACACAATTGTATAAGTAAATTAAATATGCTATATTTCCTGAGAATCCCTCTCTTATACAATGTAGGAATTTTGTGTTTATAGCTGGTCATTCTTGTTTTATCAAGACACTAATGAAGACACAATACAAATTCCCAGATTGCTCAGAAGCAATTTGCCTTCAACCAATCTTCCAAAGCATTTAATACATTGTCAATAGTTACTGAGATGTGCAAAAAACAGTGTGATTCTTCAGCAGAAATTAAATTTGCCTGCTTTGAATAAAGTATATTTGGCTGGTAACTGACTTATACATTTTAGAATTATTGAAAGGCTCAGTGGAGATTATCTAATCCAACCTCTGACCAAAATTCACTATTATAAATTGTTATTAGGAATTACCTGAGAATATCTCCATTTCTGGCATTTGATACTTGCTGGTTCAGGCAACTGAGGCATTATGGCTTTCAATTCATTTATAATCAACTGCTGGACCTTTGCTTTGTCCCATTCCAAATGTTCAGCTCCAAAAGACACAGTGGTATGAACAACAACAGATGGAGCAATATCAGGTGATTCTGTAAGAGACAAAGCAGGAAAATGTCTACAAATGGCACCAACGACATTCCCTTTATGGATCTCTTATGTTCAAAATTAAAGATTTAATCAAGGATATCTGTCCATCTAGGAAATGATAATCAGAAAAAAATTACTGTTAATGCTTGTGAGATTTGGTTAGACTTACAGGTCCTAAATTTACGACTGCTCATTTAATGATGGTTCTAAGTTACAACAGCCTTAGAAAATGTGACTTATGGCCTGTCCTTGAAATTATGATTTTACACTACCCCTGTGATCATGTGATCATAATTTAGGCTCTTGGCAACTGGCTCACATTTATGCTAATTGCAGCATCTAGCAGTCACGTGATCATAAATTGTGCCCTTCTCAGCTGGCTTTCAACAAACAGTCAATTGGGGAAGACAGATTTACTTAATGAGAGCATGATTCATTTAATAACATGTGATTTGTTTAACAATTGGGCTGTTTAGTGATCAAAATTCTGGTCCCAACTGTGTTTGTAAGTCAGGAGCTACCATATATGTTCTTCTATTATAGAGGATTCTAAGTTGCCTAAACTTCAATGCAGTAAGAAAAAGAAATCAAAATAATAAATGACAACATTGTAATATATTTTGGGTTGGGTTTGAGTTACTGTTGATTCCTGGATAAAGATGGATGACCTTTAAAAATAGCTTCATTCCATGTTAGGAATGAAGAGTGGCGGAATCTAACCACGAGATGGAGAATCTCAAACCCAACCACCCACCACTTCAAACTTACTAAAAACAGAGGAAGAAGAACCACTGCACAGATAGTCCTCAGCTTACAACCATTCATTTAGTGACCGTTTGAAGTTCCAATGGCACTGAGCAAAGTGACTTATGACTGGTTTTCACACTTAAGAGCCATGGTGACGCAGTGATTAGAATGCAGTATTACAGGCTACTTCTGCTGATTGCCAGCTGCCTGTAATTTGGTGGATCGAATCCCACCCGGCTCAAGGTTGACTCAGGCTTCCATCCTTCCGAGGTGGATAAAATGAGGACCCAGATTGTCGGGGGCAACATGCTGACTCTGTAAACTGCTTTCAGAGCACTGTGAAAGCACTGTGAAGTGGTATATAAGTCTAAGTGCTATTGCTATTCCCCCAAGAGCCAATGGGTTCATTGCAAAATAAACGTTATTTATTTTATTTATTGAGAACATTGAATTCTTCACCTGGTTTCATTGGAATTTCAGAATACCTTGAAGTGTTTAAATCATTAACTTAACACAAAGCCAGCAGACAGTGGTTGATGATTTGGTAAAGCATACTTTTGGCAACCATTACTTTGTTTTTTTCACTCAAGCAACAGTGTGGCATGATTAGTTACATCTGCAAAAATGTCTTCTTTACTACAGCTATAATAAGTATAGGATCTTTATCTCCTCTGCATCTGGTTAACCTAGCCTGTCCTCAAGGAAGGTCTGACCAAACCAATTTTTCTAAACATTTCAAAGCCTCCAGTGGTCTTGCAGGACATAAATTATTTCAAGAGACCTGAATGACACAGTAAGGAACTGTCAATGTTCACAGGGAAGAATTTTCTCACTTTTGTAACTGGCTTCTGATCAAACTAGACCAAAAGAGCAGCATTATCTATTGCTCAGATAATCTGTCTCCCCAAAGTTGGTCCCAACCCCTTTTTGTTTACCTCTGATCCATTTTGGATGATGCCATTGTACCATTTAATATTATGATTAGGTAAAAAAAAAAAATCCACCTAAATGCATTGGTACCTTTAAAACAGTCCTGAGTAGTAACAACAACACAGAAAAACTCCCAACCTAAATCTACCCTGCACAAATAATGAAAAAACAAAATGTTGGCATTTTGACAACTTTATGATTTTGTGGTGGGCCTTCTACTCTGTCCTGCCTGCCCTGCAAATGCTAAATGTTGGAATACAGCATAGCACATATGTCTCCACACATTTGCTTTTATACTACAGAAAGATACAGCAGTACAGGTAGTTCTCGGTTTACAACAGTTTGTTTAGTGACCGTTCAAAGTTACAATGGCACTGAAAAAATGACTTACGACCATTTTTCGCACTTACGACTGTTGCAGCATCCCCAGGGTCATGAGATCAAAATTCAAATGCTTGGCAAGTGACTCATATTTATGACAGTTGCAATGTCCCAAGGCACGTGAGCACCTTTTCTGACTGCTTAAGCAAAGTCAACGGGAAACCAGATTCATTTAACAACTGTGTTACTAACATAATAACAACAGCAGTTCACTTAACAACTGTGAAAGGAAGGTTGTAAACTGGGACAAAACATACTTAACAAATTATCTCTCAGTGTGATGACCCAGGGTGGGATACAAAATAAACACAGTCACAAAACACAGGTAAAGCCTGTCACTATGCTTCCAAGCTCCAAATATACTTGACTGGAGACAAAAAAACCCTCCCACATGAGCAGTTACAAGAAGGAGGAAATGCCATTTAAACTAAAAATGCCTATAAATTATAAAGAGTAAAAAACAACACAAACCAGGCAAGATAAAGGCTTGAAGACGTCCACAGATATCAGAACACACACTGGGAAGGATGCCAAACTCAGAGAGGAACAATAAACTAGAGATATTTCTGCACTTTGTTTCCAGCACTTGCCCGTAAACATGTTCGTCCTCTTATCCAGTTGTCACAGCTGCAGTGCATGAAGAGGATCAAGGCCCTTTCCTCCCCAGTAGACCACGTCTCTCCCTTATCCTCTCCTCCCTGAGTGCCCTAGGATGGAGAGGGGATGGGCCTGGGTCCTCCTCTGACTGCCCAGCCGGCCTCTGCCCTTCCCCAGCCACCTCCACAACCTCCGGAGCCACACTTCCACTACCTGTCGGATGTTCCTCCTCTCCCTCAGAGTCAGTCTCCATCAGGGGCATGACACTCAGCAACAGAAATTTTGGGCTCAATTTTGGTCGTAAGTCAAGGGCTACCTGTACTGTTCTTTAGTCTACTAACTAATAATTTAGCAAGCTGAAGTGGAGCACTGTTGGGCTGAGAAATAATTATATTACCTTTAATCCACCTACAATAGCCACTGGAAACTTCTTTAGTTGTGGTTACATCCATGAACTAGGATGAAAGAATATAGATTCTTATCTTTCTTGTAAGCCTAAGGAAATACACTGCTCAAAAAAATAAAGGGAACACAAAACTAAGACATCGTAGATCTGAATGAACGAAGTATTCTTATTAAATACTTTGTTCATTACATAGATGAATGTGCTGACAACAAAATCACACAAAAATTATCAATGGAAATCAAATTTAGCAACCCATGGAGGTCTGGATTTGGAGTTACACTCAAAATTAAAGTGGAAAAAGAACACTACAGGCTGGTCCAACTTTGATGTAATGTCCTTAAAACAAGTCAAAATGAGACTCAGTAGTGTGTGTGGCCTCCACGTCCCTGTATGACCTCCCTACAATGCCTGGGCATGCTCCTGATGAGGTGGCGGATGGTCTCCTGAGGGATCTCCTCCCACACCTGGACTAAAGCATCCCCCAACTCCTGGACAGTCTGTGATGCAACGTGGCGTTGGTGGATGGAGCGAGACATGATGTCCCAGATGTGCTCTATTGGATTCAGGTCTGGGGAACGGGCAGGCCAGTCCATAGCATCAATGCCTTCATCTTGCAGGAACTGCTGACACACTCCAGCCACATGAGGTCTAGCATTGTCGTGCATTAGGAGGAACTCAGGGCCAATCGCACCAGCATATGGTCTCACAAGGGGTCTGAGGATCTCATCTCGGTACCTAATGGCAGTCAGGCTACCTCTGGGGAGCACATGGAGGGCTGTGTGGCCCCCTAAAGAAATGCCACCCCACACCATTACTGACCCACTGCCAAACTGGTCATGCTGGAGGATGTTGCAGGCAGCAGAACGTTTTCCACAGCGTCTCCAGACCCTGTCACGTCTGTCACATGTGCTCAGTGTGAACCTGCTTTCATCTGTGTAGAGCACAGGGTGCCAGTGGCAAATTACCAATCTTGATGATTTCTGGCAGATGCCAAACGTCCTGCACGGTGTTCGGCTGTAAGCACAACCCCCATCTGTAGATGTCGGGCCCTCATACCACCCTCATGGAGTCTGTTTCTGACCATTTGAGCAGCCACATGCACATGTGTGGCCCGCTGGAGGTCATTTTGCAGGGCTCTGGCAGTGCTCCTTCTGTCCCTCCTTGCACAAAGGCGGAGGTAGCAGTCCTGGTGCTGGGTTGTTGCCATCCTATGGCCTCCTCCATATCTCCTGATGTACTGGCCTGTCTCCTGGTAGCGCCTCCATGCTCTGGACACTACGCTGACAGACACAGCAAACCTTCTTGCCACAGCTCGCACTGATGTGTCATCCTGGATGAGCTGCACTACCTGAGCCACTTGTGTGGGTTGTAGACTCCGTCTCATGCTACCACTAGAGTGAAAGCACCGCCAGCATTCAAAAATGACCAAACCATCAGCCAGAAAGCATAGGAACTGAGAAGTGGTCTGTGGTCACCACCTGCAGAACCACTCCTTTATTGGGGATGTCTTGCTAACTGCCTATGCTTTCCACCTGTTTGCACAACAGCATGTGAAATTGATTGTTAATCAGTGTTGCTACCTAAGTGGACAGTTTGATTTCACAGAAGTGTGATTGACTTGGAGTTACATTGTCTTGTTTAAGTGTTCCCTTTATTTTTTTGAGCAGTGTATATTTGCTTAAGTCCAGACACTATTTTTTAATGTCTGCTGCTGGTTATATCGCAGCCTAGTTTTCTTCAGGTCACCCAAAGCACCTCTGGACTTAACTTTATGTGTTGTGCCTGGAATTTATGTTCCAATATAGATTTTTCTGTGTCCCCCAAAGGGATATTATGATGGTTGAGTTGCCCAAGAGCACTGAACGAGGGTGAAGAGGGGACTGTTTTCAGTAAAATAAATAAGGGATGCTATGCTCACTCAGCAAAAAGGAATTGCAATTAAAAAATGGTGGGTGTTTTTTTTTGGGTCAGTGGGTGGGAATGGCAGCAGAGAACTTTCTATGACTTCGGCTGAAACCTAACTTTCAAATTTATCAGGGAAGTTATTGGAGCAAGTTTGTTCTTAAAATTATGGGTTGGAACCTAACATTCAAAAACATATTGAGAAAGACCAGCTTTTAAAATACAACCACTAAAACTATTTTTTAAAAGACAAATATCACAGCTGAACTCTGAGAACAGTAATGCAGAGAAACATGGAACTGGGCCAAAAATAAAAGTGATATAACAGAATTATGGTACATCTTCTTGTGCTTTGTATATTTGGTATTTTTTCCTACACTTAGGTTAACATGGGTCTCATCAGATTGCGGGCATGCAGCTCTTTCATGAGGAGGAAAGATCAAACATGCTTGTCTTTCTTATTTTGGCATCCAATTGTAAATGGGCTCAAAGATTTGGTCCCAGTATGGTAGCGTATATCCCAAAGAGATGATAGGAATGAAGCAAACAAACTTACTATTCAAGAACCAGAGAGGGTTATTTCTCAGATATTAAGTGCTCATGATGGTTAAGAATCACTGCCTTCTCTAGATTAGAAGAATGACCCGTTCCAAATGGAAAAACAGCTAATAGAAAATGTCCACCCAAATCAGAAAAATAGATATAGCAACTGTGCATAAGAGAGCAACATAAAAAGGGCTTCCACTTTGTTATAGAGAAATTTCTGTTGTCAAGGGTCCTCTGCTTATTTATTGCCAGCAAAGGGATTAAAAAATAAAGTCATAATGACTATTCTTTTATCTAAAATTCCTTCAACCTCATTTGCAAAATCTGTGATGGCTTAGACAGCAGCAGCTAATGAGTTCCCTGAAATCAAATGTTATTTGCAGGAAAAAGGTACAGAAAAGTGCTTTTATTTGTAGATGACTGATACAAAGCACCACATGAATGGGAAAATTACATCCAAAGTCAAAGAAGTCAAAGTGTTGGAACATATTGCTCTAGAAATTCTAGGCCTAATCCTGCCAAGATTCATGTTTTAGCTTGGCAAATATTCAATTTAGCAGCCAGTGTTAAGATAAAGCTGAGCGAATCGAGAGGGTCATCATGGATCATGATAGTGTCAAAAGTGATTTAAGGAGCTGAGAACAAGTGCTGTGAAAGGTCCCTTACCTGCTTGCAAGTGGCTTTTCTACACTGAAACCAAAATGCTACACAGGCCCTTATACTGAAGTGATATAAAGAAGGCTACTGAGAAGGTTAGCTTTAAGGCCTTCAGCCAAGCTAGCTACTGTAGTTCTTCTTAAACAAGGATAAAGGTATTTATGAAAGCTGTAAAAGAGGTTTTCATACTGACTGGCTGTTACCTTACCTCAATTCCTTCCTCAGGTGTAGTGATAATAGTATTGCTTCAGGATATCTATATAACCAAGCTTATTGGCTGTTATTATCCACACAGCCAGATATCACAAAGTTTTTGCTTGCCACTTTTTTTAAAAAAAGGAATGAATATAAAATGTCCACACACACACACCCCACCCCAAACAATTAAACACATGGGCTTTGATGTTTTAAAAAATTGAGCAACCTGCAATCGGTACTGCCATTTGTGAGCCATTAAATACGGTTTCTGATTTCAAGGAATTTGAGAGTAATTCTTCTGGAAATCTATTCCGAGGATTCCTGGCTAAGCTTACAAGGCTAATTTCAGTACATTCAAATTGTCTGAACAGATTGTAAGTCATTAAAAAAAAAGATTTTATTTGTTGTTGTTTCTTTGTTTTGCTTAATGCTTTCTCTCAATATTGTGTACTACATGATTTAGGCCCCATAGGCCCTTTTTTGGTGAGGTGGAGATGATGAAAGTAAAAACAACACAGACACTGTTTTTAAGTGAAAGCTTTGTTTTAGAAAGAGTGACACAGATATTAATGGCTCCTACAATTATAAATGTGGAATTTATGTTTATTGAGGTAGCAAAAACAAAGGCTTCTGCAAGACTCCTCAAAAATGGCATATAATAAAGTACAGAGGTAAGCTTAGTTATTCCAACATGAAAGAATAGTTTTTATAACCTTATTTTTTTCCTTCTTGAACTCCCACACGTGCAAGCTTAACAGAATAAACCATTCTTATTCTATTACCATAATCTTTTCAGTTAACTTTCTTTGGATTTATAGTTATGTGAACTGCTGTTAATATACTTATAATAATTTCAACACTCTTCCTGAAAAATAATCTTTAACCTAACCAATGCCACTAATAAGTAGACTTCTGTAATGATAAATAACTGTTTTATATTTTGTTACTGTTATAATGGAAATCTAGTATTATCTAATTCTTGGACAAGATACATTAAAAAGCACAGATGTTGGCTTTTACTGATTTATATCACAAATATTTATCACAATGAGTACATTCTTATTTCAAGGATATAAAATCACACATAGATCATTTTATGAAAAAAATTAAGTATGCTATCTGAGGTATCTAAATCCAAATCTATCTCTATATTAATCTTAGGCTTTGCTAGAAAATGCTCTTTTCCACTTTAATCTCATAGATATTTTAAAGTGCATTTCTATTTAATGCTCTGTCTATTAAAAAAAAGAATCCAGAGAATGTTTCATTTATGAAATTTTAAAGGGTTCTAGATGAAGTTTTCCTTTATTTGTCATAATCTTGTATTGTCTACCATCTTTTCAGTCTTTTTTCAAACTAGGAAAATAAACCTGTTAGTGAAGGAAATCTGGATAACGGTCCAATGTTTTTGGACTGTACGACTTTTTGTCTGTGTATACTTTCTATCTGTCCATTTATCCTTATCTTCTCTCTTTCTTGCACACACAGACACAGACACACACACAAATATTCTAGCTTTTCATATCTATTTTAGCCTCTGATATATCTTCTATGTTTTTAATTGACGGTAACTTTCTACCTTGTGCTGGCCTATGACCATAATAAAAATTTGACTCATTGATCGACAATTGAACCAAATCTTTAAAGACCTGATTCAATTTCATTCTAAAATACAAGAAAGTAATGACCATAATGTAAGAATGTAAATTCTGTTAGATCCTGGAGGGAAGGAAGGAAGATTGGTTAACCTGCTTGTTTTGGAAAACGTGTATTTTGCCTATGTACATCTTTGCATTCTTTCTATCTTCAAAGGTAGCAAGTGCCTAAAATCTCCAATGTATTGGTAGTATAAAATAGACAAACTGCTTTCACTTTATTCAAGGAATTAAGGGAGAGAGGACGAATCTTTCCACAGTGAAAAATAGTCTTAAATTTAATATGTATCTAGCAATATAACAATGAATAAAAATAAATTCCTTTGACTCTAAAAATAAACTTGGAATTTCCTCTGAAATGTCAGTACTGACGCTAGCATTACTTTCCAAACGGATAGGCCATTCTTAATTTTTTTAAAATTAAAAATTCAAAAGATTTGCTGACCCTCTTTTGTTCTCCATGGAATTACTATAATGTACAGACCACATTATTGCAGGGACTCACTGAAGAGATCAACGGGGTAATTTATTCTGTCTTTCAATTCTTTAGAAATCGTTTCATTGTAACATTGTAAGGAATAGGAAATGAATTATAAAGTAGAGATGAGGGCTTGAATGAATAGGTAACATAACTTATCAAGAGCAACTTTATCTATAATTTATTCAAAAACATATGATTCCAAATAAAATCATATCCCAAAAGGAGGAATAACATGCTGAATTTGAATAATACCAAATATTAGCAGGCCCATAAATAGAAAAATAGAACACAGTTCTGAAGTATCCAGTGTATTGGGTGGATTAAGAATTCATGCTGGAAAATTATTTTCATCCCACAGAACCTATTTAAAAGTATATAAACTATTTAACATTCATGCAAAAAGAAAAAAAAGACACCGCTGTACCCAAAATACAAGTGCTTTTCAGGAGATGAATTCTTGAGTATTTTATACTTGTGGGGGGGAGGAATTTTTTCATTGGCAAAACTAGGTTTTCAATAATTAATAAGGTTTAGTATTGACTTACATAAGCATCTGTACCTTTAAAAGTGAATCGTGCTGGACAGCAAGATTCTAACAACAATTGGAATATGCAAGGTCATCTTCACTAAAGGTGAAGGGATTTTACCATTTTTAAAACAGTAAGATGGATTTGACCAAAATAAGCAGGTTATTTAGCTCCACGTGCTTTTCATTATTTTGTGTGGTCCACATTGTTCATGTATGCATGAAACGTTTCAATGAATAGTTTTTATTATATGTCAAAAGGGAAGGCAAGAAGTACAATAAAAAAAGATTAACGTTAGGACTCCAAATATAAGCCAAGATAGTGATTTTTGTCATCATTTAAAAATCTAGCATAATTAAGGCAATAAATAGTACAAAGCATGAAAAAACACTAGGAACCAGATTTTACAGCCAGCCGAGAAGTAAAAAAAAAATGTCACCTGAATACTTGGTGAAACAGAATAACAGAAATACTAGATGTCAAAAAATCAAGACTGAAGAGACCAAAATTAAATGGAAACTGAAAATTTCAGAACTGGAAACAAAATCCAGTCTGGGTTAATGTTGCATATATGCCCATGCTTCGGTGTTCATTTCTGAGCAAATAATTTTAAAAGTCATTAAGCTTTCATGTGGATTAGTTGGCATTTACCCCTCAATCTATATATTTTCTGGTGAAATTTCTACAATACTCCAACATATAAATGTGTATATGTGTGTGTATGTGTTGGGAAAAGGGAGGAGGAAAATTTTCTAAAACATGTTCTGATTTGAGACAACTTTTCCAAATGTATGCTAATCTGTTTAAATATTTCTAACTGGGAATGACAAAACAGCAAAATGTCATTCTCTACAACAGCCCAAGTTGAAATAGAATCTGCTTTGGTAGGTTATTGTAAGTACTCAGTTACGAATTTACAGTATTTTACACACCTGGGTCATTTTTCTAAAAATTATGAAATGCATTGCTCAATTTCTGCATGATTTGGGAAGATCTAAAAATGGGCTGAGGCTCTCTCTTAACGTATGAGAAATTCGGATCTAGAGTTCCTTTGATCACTCATGCCTTTGGCTGTTTTCATTTATTTCTACTGAGGTGCTATGAGGTCCCCTTTCAATATTCTTGCCTTGGTAACTACAATTCCTAGCTAGGGGAATCTGTAATCTTCAGATTCTCCGTTTTATGATTTGCTTCTAGTTTTAAACCTTCCCTGAGGTGAGACTGATCCAGCAAGCTAAGAAGCACTATTTTCTTCTGGCTTTGCTGTGTGTTGGCATGATACAGTTGGCATCATGTCAGAATGTCTATGCATAGCGTGCAGACAAGACAAAGAAGAATGATGCCTTCTGTCTTCATCTTACAACTTGATCCTTCTCCTGGCAAATCCCACTCTTTTTTTTCTATGCAATGGAGTTGGGCACAAATGCCGCTCTTTGAAAAGAAGAGAGACCTGTGCTATATATCTGCATACATGTCTCAATCATAATGGCTATGCAATGATAATGAGCACAGCAATAATTATTTCTTTTATAAATAATTATTGCTACTAATTTAATATTATTAATATAATTATGTTTAAAATATACACATGACATGACCATAATAAGAATTATGCACCAAACTGTGTTTTTTGGTTAGTGAGATTTCATTTTGAGCGTCCTAGTTTACAGAGATACGCATTACTCTAAAGGGGTTAGGTATAGGCATCATCATAAAAATTATCTCCATTTTTGTTATTCAACTATTTTATAGCCTTGGGCAGGGGCGGGATGGGGGGTGGGATAGAGAATAAGAAATCACCTTAGAAAACCTCAGATTAAACAGAAACACCCACCACTGCAACTATTTATGTTTTGCTACTAACAAACACTATTGTCCCACTCCTTTCCTTGGAATAGAATTGTCAAATCCAACAAAGTTAACAAGGGACAATAAAACACACACACACACACACACACACACACAGAGAGAGAGAGAGAGAGAGAGAGAGAGGGAGGGAGGGAGGAGGGGCCCTTTCCCATAATGAGGCCTTGTGGGAAGTAATTCATCTGCACTTGCTTGTCTTCAGTTCTTTAAGTCTTATAGCAGCTATATAGTTCACTCCCCTGGAGTAAGATGGTTTTCTTAGACAAATGACTGCCAACCAATATTTCTATCCTCTCTCCCAACCCCCATTTTATAAATCTGTGTCACGTATGCCTAGCTTTCTTTTAATCCATCAGGAGCAGCTGGTACAATCCAGAATGTATATAAAGAAACAATGGTGATATTTCACTGTTCTAGGAAGGACTCTGATATATTGATTAAAAAAATGCAACCTACAATTATCAGGATTACTAGGAGCTTGGGGTTTTTTAAACATCCATTTTAAAATTCTAAACTTTTCCTTAAAAATATTTCTGAAAGCAATAAATTCTAATGCATCTTTTAAATAACTTCTTAACATTAATACTTTCAAATTCACTTTCAATAATATTTTACAAGCTTTAGGAATATAGCAGAATGCTATATATTGGGAAGAAAAAGTGCATAAAAAACAAGAGACCATCCAGAGTTGTTATAAAGATTCCCATATAAAGATGTTTTAAATAAATCAATAAATAAAGAAGAGGAGCTATTCCTGACATACCCTGACTGTTAAAATGAGGGCTATATGAAGGAGAAAGGTCTAAATAAAAATTGTCTCAATTAAGCTACTGTTAATAAAAGGATCACTTTTGAATATGTCCATTCAAAAAAAGGAAACAAAATTAAATATCATAACATACCATATTTCAGTTTTTTGCATATTTAATATGAAAGTAAGCCCAGAATGTAAGATTTGCTGCTAAAGACAGAAAAATAGATGTGGAAGCCAAAGTATCTTCTCAAAAGTGTGAATATGCATTGTATTCTACCAGAGAACAAGACAAGACTTGAAAGTAATCAAAATTGTCAGTGAAATGAAAACTAAAGACGCTTTGGGAATTTAACTAAAGGGAGAAAATTTTATCTTCAAAATAAACAAAATCAAGACTAAGTGATTTTGATGGAGGTGCACACAGAATTGCCTTGTGCTATAAAGGGAATAGAGATTTTTTTAGCTGCTGTGAGTTGAAAACAGGATTAGAAGAGCAAACTTTTGCACAACACAATCCTATTACATATGCTTAATAGAAGTAAGCCCCAATGAGTCCAATGGCTCATTCTTAAAGGTAAATCCAAAAAGGATGGCGGCATTAGCAATATAGCAGCATGAAACAACTTGTGCTTTTTCCAAGGGAAATCTTGGAAAATTAGCTTTTAATTGAGAATGAAAATGGCAGGCAGGAAACAGAAAAGTCTTCTACAAAAGAGGACTACCACACAAAGTATCCCTCTCTGAAACAGTAATAATTGAAAGGCTCTCAGTCCTATCTTCCTCATGCTTAGTTGCCCTTTGTTCGATGTAGGATTTAGGTCAGGATCCAGATTGTGACCTTCTGTGACTCTGATAATAGCAGTTCCAATGAATTCTCAAATAGGACCCAGGCAACAGCTGCATTTACTAAAAGATGTTGCAGTTACAGGGCCCAGGGTGACACAGGAAGGAGAAGAAGCGCAGCCGTTCCTGGCAGATGGCTGCCCATGTGCCCTTAATTGGCAGAGTTTCAAACAAACATGGTTCTTATTCTGGCCTTATTTGTGCCAATTGCTGCTGCAACAGCAATTTATACTCAAGGGCATTTCTTACCTTTGTTAATTCCACAGAAGCGAGCTAGCATATTTCTGGATAAAGCCTCAGGCAAGAGAAAGTGTAATATAGTGGTTAATTGCTGGACAAGGCCTGAGGAGACCCAAGTTTTGAGTCTACTTTAATCTACAAAAACTCAAGAGTGGGTGATTTGGGGCCAGTCACTCACTCAGCCAACCTACCTCAGACAGAGGAGAAATGCTAACTATACTTGCATATTTAGTTTAGTTTAATTTACTTTATTGTCATTGCACCTCATACAACGAAATCAAGCACCATCTTCAGTGCACATCATGACCATGAAAATAAACACAAACACACATCCTTCACCCTTCACACATTGAACCAGAAACCCCCGACACCACACCAATACTGCACTATACAGCAAAATTCAAAAGAGCTACTGCCCTGGGATAGAAGCTGCTTTTCAGCCTATTTGTCCTTGTTTTTATTATTCTGTACTGTCTGCCAGATGGTAATAGTTCAAAAAAAGGGTGCCCAGGATGAGATGGATCTTTGAGAATGTTTTGAATTTCCTTAAGGGAGCGGGAGCTATAAAGCTCTTCCAAAGAGGGGAGAGGGCAACCAATGATCTTCTGGGCAATGACATTAATCCTCTGGAGTGCTTTCCTATCTGCCCCTGTGCAATTGGCAAACCATACAGAGGTGCAGTAAGTTAAGATACTCTCTGTGGAGCAGCGGTAGAAGGTCACCAGCAGTTTTTCATTCAGTTGTTTTCTGAGAAGTCTCAGGTAGTATAATCTCTGCTGGGCCCTTTTGACCAGGGCTGCAACATGGGCACCCCAGGTCCTCTTTTAGGGTAACACCCAGAAACTTAAAACTGGCCCCTTGCTCCACTCGGTCTCTATTGATAAGCAAGGGCTGGATGTGTGATCTGTTCCTTCTATAGTCCACTATAAGCTCCTTGGTCTTCCTTGGTGTTGAGGACCAAGTTATTGTCTCCACACCACGAAAGCAACCAGTCCACCTCATCTTGGTAGGCAGACTCATCCCCACTGGAGATAAGTCCCACCACTGTTGATCATCTACAAATTTAGCAATCGTATTACTAGCATGAATGGGAATGCAGTCATGCACATAAAGAGTATTCTCCTAGAAGAAAGGCAAATGTAGCAATTAAGTAAATGAATAAACAAAATATTTAATTTTGCAGCCCAGTTTGAATCATTTAAAATTATGAGAATACTTTGCTCTTTCAAACATTCTTTAAATAGGCTGCAGAATTAAAACTAGAATTAAAAATTAGGGAGAAAATATAATTATCTTGGAGAAAATTTCACATAGCTTGCCTGCTAAAAAAACTAGTCACTGTTTCTATTAGGGAAGATTTTGAAACCTTAATAGAATCAACAAAACACTTTAACTGACATTATGAAATTATCATATACTCATGTTGTACATGAAGCAAGTCAGAGAGACCAAAATCGATGTTTACTTGTCTGTTAGACATATATCCTGCTTTTGCTTTGGGAGCTCATATAACACTGTATTCTACATCAACTTTACTTTATCATTTTGTGAGGCAGAGGAGACTACATTATCGGTGAATTGCTGTGGTTGGGAGAGATCAATTTAAATCTGCGTTTCCATGATGGCATTATACTGGTATAGCCAACAAACTGCCCTTACATTCTACTTAGGAAGGCTATTATGACTAAATAATTAGTTATTGAATCCTTTATCCATTGTCTACAAAACCAGAAATACCAATCCCCTTTCTACCTTTATTATTCATTTTTTATTTTATTTGTCAACTGTCTTTATTATTCTCTGTGGTGTGGGCTTGTACAGAGTATACCTGTTTAGCAACTCTAATAGATTCTTGGAGTGTTTCAGAGCCAGGTGTCTAAGCACTTTCTATCCTTTCTCCAGATTAAATAGAGATAGAAGGGGAAGGGCTTGATTAAAGTTTAACAATTCCATCTATCTGGATGTTCAAGTACTGGCATTCGTATCTGGGCTGGTGTTTTCATGGTATGCATGGTAAAATGTGCAATTCTGGACATGTAGAGCTAAATAAATGCGATTCCTTTAAGATTTGTATCTAAACAAACCCTAAAGATATGTGGAACAGTCACTCTGAATTCCAATCTGAATTCTGAAAGAATTCTGAATTCTTTGTATGTTAGAGTTGTGATTCTTTTGGTGCATCAGACCTGTTCATCCCTTGTTTTTTTTTTTAAAAATAGAGTAATTAATACTTATTTGGAGAAAAGAGGGCGATCCATTTCTGAAAGAAAGCATGGTATAACCCCTGTTTATCAAGTTTTGCTCAATCTAACTCTTTTGGACAAATTTAGTCCAGAGAAATTTCTAACCTCCCTGTTTTGGAGAACGTAGTAGCAAAAGAGGTAGTCCTGCAACTTCAGAAGAGCCTAGAAAAAGCAATTATCTCAGCTGGTGGCGGTTGGGTTTCAGGCTGGGCTCTGCATGGAAACTGCACTGGTTGCACATGTAAATAAGCTTTGGAAAGATTGACACTGGGGGAACACAATCTTGACTTTTCAGCAGCTTTTAATAGTACCCAGCTATCCTATCCTTCTGTACTGGTTCTGATGTAC
Source organism: Pseudonaja textilis (assembly GCF_049901715.1). NCBI lineage: Eukaryota > Metazoa > Chordata > Lepidosauria > Squamata > Elapidae > Pseudonaja > Pseudonaja textilis. The sequence goes on from NC_141993.1 coordinate 23,639,655, forward strand.
AGGAATAGAGGAGGGGGACACCATTCTTTGGTGGCTTTCCTGTTTCCTAAAAGGTCATCTTCAGTTTGGCAGTTGGGATGAAGGACAGATCTGGCTGGAAACCTCTGATCTGTGGGATGCCCCATATTCCCACCATTCTTTAAAAGGTACATGAAACTGCATGGAGAACTTACTTGTTGAGATGCATCTGTATGGTTCAGCTCTTAACAGGGTTATATTCCCCAGTCAAGGTTGATCTACTAAGGAATCTCCTGGAGCAAATCATATTCCAGCTGTGATCTGCTGCCCCAGCTGCCAACTGAAGTTAGGAAGCCCTAACTGCAATAACTCCTGTCCAATTCATCTCCCATTTGGATTACTGTAACATTTCCACATGGGCTGCTTTTAAAAAGCATTCAGAAGGCACAGCAGGTACAGACCAAATTAACGTTAGAGAGCCCCTTCCCCCTGGCTATGATCCACACCCTCCATTCTTACTTTGTTTATAAGGAGTAATGGAAGCACTGACCTATTTCACGCTTCTTATTATCAATGGAAATGAAGCATATGCAGGGATTATTGGAGATGTATTGTACTGCCCAAGGGACATCAAACTGGGTGCCAGCTTCATAGAAAAGGCCCAGAGCATAGCGAGAGGAATAGCTCACAGATTCCAGCTGCTGTCTCCAACGTTTGTTAATTACTGTGAAGGAAACAAAAATGAGGCAATTATTTTTTTCTTGGAGCATTAAACCTGCACATAATACTACAGTTCATCTACTTAATCCCTTTTCTAAAATAACACTACTGTGTTTCAAGAAAAGCCCATTCACATTGTTTAACGAACTCTCTGTTCCACCAACCTAGCTTTTGTTATGGCCGTATAAATATGTGTCAGAGAATTTCCTAGTCAGGAAATAAAGACAGAAGGTTATAGGTGGCCATGATTAAAAAAAAAGGACAATTAAGGAACCTCACAAAATAGCTAAGTCTGTGCTGGCAGGGGATTCTGTGAGTTGTAATTTCTAAACATCCGTCAAATGCCAAGTTGTGAAAGCCTACTTCCAAATGCTCACTAAATTAGTGAGAGATCAAGTTTTCCACTCAGAAATCATTCCCCCATTCCATCCCAAAAGCTTTCAACTTTCTCAACCACATTCTCAATTTGCAAAGCTATGTGCATGTGCAGAGGTTATGGGAAAGACAATTTTCTTAATATTTGCAAGAGGTTTCTGGAGAAGAGAAATAATTTTATCAGGTCTCCTATTCTTGTGATAACCCCTCAACTACAAAATGCATAAACGATCAAAATAAAACTGTACCAGCATTTTAAGGTTGAAAAGCGCTACCATGATTAAACTCGGCCAGAATGGCATAGTAGAAAAGATGGTGGACTCACACTGGGAAGACCAAGGTTCAAAATCCTCCCTCAGCCATAATTGTGCGAAAAGATGAGATAGGGCTATGTAAGAATGTGTGACCAGGCTGAAGTTGCCATAAGCTGAAAATGAAGCAATCCAGGGGTGGGATGCTACTGGTTCTCCCTGGTTTGGGCGAACCTGTAGCTAATTTTATGGCCATTTTATGGCTGGTTCAGCGAACTGGCAAATCCTACCCTTGGCTGGCCCTGCCCCACCCCGCCCACCCCTGGAGTTTCCATGCAGCCCGTTTTGGATCCCAGATTAAGTACAGGCCCACCCAAAAGGCTTGGGGAGGGTGAAAAATGGGCCTCCCAGAAGTTCCAGAAATGGGCCCATTTCTGGCCTCCAGAGCCCAGGGAGGGTGAAAAACGCCCCCCAGACCATGGTGCAGGTGGTCAACTAGGCCAAGCCCACCATGGTCATGCCCACCCAGCAACTGGGCAGAGAACTGGTTGCTAAAATTTTTGAAGCCCACCCCTGGAGCAATCATGTATTCAGATGACAAAAGCAACATCTTGTTAAACAATCTCATCTGGTAGATAAGATGGAACCAAATAATTAATGATCAAAGCAGAAATGACAACAGGAGGCTGGGTGCTGAGCATATGGAATCCAGTCACCACCACCACCACCCCCAATCTCAATGACAGTTACTAGATTTGTGGCTCATCAAAGCAAGGGCTCAGAAAAATTGCCATTGCAAAGCCCACTTACACTATTAGTTGTTCTGGGTCTGGACTTGGTGACTTCTGTCCCACTAGCTGATGTCTGGACAGACTAGCTGAGAAGGACGTGGGTAAGTGGGGATGAGCATAGGAGTAGGAAAGAGAACGAAGATACATTAATGTACTAATGTTTTGTGGTGGCTTTTAATTAATTGGATGTCTGTACATTCCATCAGAACCTGACATGCCTCGGTGTTTGGTTGAAAGCGGTTTGTGCACATTCTTAATTATTTCCTGGTTGTTGACCAGGATTGTGGAACAGCTTGCCTTCAGAAGTTGTAGGTGCTTCATCATTGGAGGTTTTTAAGAAAAGACTGGACAGCTATCTGTCTGAAATGGTATAAGGTCTCCTGCTTGAGAAGACCTCCAAGGTCCCTTCCAGCTGTATTCTGATTGATAGTTGCACCTATCTGGACACTCCAGATTAAAGGAAGACCATGAGATCCATGTACCTGGGCAGGCTGTGTGTGCACAAATGAGTATGCATGTAACAGAAGGTTAGTGAATAACCTGGAGACAGTCACTCTCTCTCAGTCCAACCTACTTCACAGGACTATGGTTTGGAGGAAATATGGAAAGAAAGACCACAATAGATGCTCCTGTAGCTCCTGAAGGTGATTTGACAATGGAAGATGCTGTGTCTGCTGTAATGTGGGAGACTATGAAAAAGGCTCAAAACTTCCAAAATGGCCAGTCTAGTTTGAAAGTCAGTTTCTTTGCCTCCTTTTTTTTGATCTCCAATCAAGAATGGATGTTATATTTTCCTTGAGTCCAGATCCAATGAATTAATATTTTTCTTGCACAAAAATATTCAGTTTATTCAATTGGAGAATAACCCCCTTCTTTTTTAAAATGGGTATCAGACTTTAATATCCAAAGAACAATGCAATGACAATCTAACTGCTCAGAATACATCATGAAGGGCCCAATATTGTCCCAGATAAGGCAAAAGAAACAAAAATCTATAATCAATTAGCTGAAGAATGAACATTCATCACATTATAAAAGTAACCTGCATAAACATGTAAAACCAAGAAACTTATTATAGAGAAACTTATAGCAACAGGAAAAAAAAACATTCAGAGGGAAAAATCTCTAAGAAAAAGGAACTTTTTTTCTTAAAAAAAGAAAAAAACCTCCATGGGGAATTCCATGTGGAACCATCACTAAATTCAACATTAAGTTATCCTACCTCAAGTCAGAAAAACAATCCATTGGTAAATGTTATTTATTGAAAAAAAAAACAATAAAAGGAATCTTTCTAACTATGAAATTACTGAAAGGACTATTACTTCTTTCCTCTCTCTGAATATATTTCAGATTTTATTTTCAAATATTTGGAAGCATCTTCAAGATCCCAGGGATTTTCCCAACCAACTTCTAAGAGCAAAAACAAAACAACCTCCCCCACTTCAAGGAAAAAAAAGGTCTTATCTCTAGCTGTCCAATGAACTTGATTAAACTTTTATTGCTAACTGAAAATCATTAATTTCTTACCATCATAATCCAAACACCTGGTGATAGGAGAGAGCTCAATTTTTCTCCTGAGGAACTGAACCATCACCGAGTTAGGTCACAACTGGATTGAAAACTTGCAGCAATTCTGTAGGCTGATTTGATTTTTAATGGGTAGTTAGATCACAACATGATTTCTCCATGAAGACCATCACAAGTGTTTATCTTGAGAAATGTTTAACACTCTGAGCTTCTTCCAGCATAAAGGGCCTTGAATTTGGGTGGGTTTATTTTGCCACATAATTAGTGTGAACTTAACCTGCTTTTTCCAAAACTTAAATTCCATTTTCATGAGGTTGTCATTTCCTTTTAATTGTTGAATTTCCTTTTGCAAGGTATCTTTCAGTTAAATGCCTCAGGTTTAACTGTACACTTTAAAAGCTTTCTCTATATAGACTGCATTATTGCAAAAATTTCAAAATTATTAAGTTTGTTGGGAGCACTTTTTTAAGGTATCGCAGGAGTCAAAATAGCTGTCTATAAATCACCTGTGTTAAAATCAGCCAAAATTTCAGACAGATCCTCTTTGATTGGGGCAGGTTTCCAAACTTATCAGCTCTTAAAAAAAATCCCAATAAAAGATCTGTTATGCTTTGCCCAATGTGTAGCTTCTTCAGCAGGTGAGAGGGGGGAGGGAGAGTACCTTTTTCTCTTGCATTTATGAAACACATTCCCTCCTCCAGATTCTGAATTTAGTAGAAGACACAGATAAAGTTTTCATTTCAAATAACTTTTAACGACCGGACTGATAAATATTTTTCAGAGGAAAACCAAAAAGCTACAATTAATGTATCTCTCTCTTGACTAAGCATCTCCTTAGTCTCTCTGAAGGCCTGGATGGCTTCATTCTAGGTGAGACATGCATCTCACATGCTCCAGTGCAGGTAGCTATGAATGTACCTTTTTTTGTTTCTTTTCTTTAATACAGTCCATTCCATTCCAGATGCCACAAGCTGGTAAACCTTTTTGCTCCCAATGGTGCAAAACAGGGGTGGGATACGACAGGGTTAACTACCGGTTCAGGATTTATGAGCTTCCCTGCAGGCTGCGAGCTGCGCGCCTGTAAATTGTCATCAGCAGCTGCCTGCAGAGAAGCAGCCTTTGAAACAGCCCTCTTTTCTTGCTTTTCTAACTGCAGCTGTGCCTTGTTCAGCAGCTGAAGTTGAAAAATCAGGAAATAAAATCAGGTAAGAGCCCAGGTGGGTGGGTAGGTGGGCAAAAACATCAGCAGACATAGAACCGGTTCCATGTCTGCTGCTCTTCAGAGCTACCGGTTCTACAGAGGTGGACAGAACTGGTAGAAACCCACCACTGGTGCAAAATAAATTTATCTACGGGCTCTATGAAGTTTACTGAACTTCTTCTTATATAGAATTCTTCCAAGCAAAAAGAAACAGAAAAAGCTCAGCCCCATTCTACGGTGATATCACCACACCATCAGATTTGCCCCTTGCAAGTCTTGAAGTTTGGAATAAATTGGTTCTCTAGCCAAATGATTCTTGACAAGCAACAGATTCTTCATAAGTCAGGGCAAGGGAGAAAATTGCTCACTTTTTAATTAAAATTGACTTAGCCTGCATTCTTCAACCAAGACACGAATTAAAATTCAACTCTCCTTTGATCTTTCTATGACACAATTCTAAAAATTAAAATGCAACCAACCCTCTCACCCAAACTCTGCCGTCTTCCTCATATTAGCATATTGTTCCCAAAATATGTTAAGAGTCAAGGAAATGGCTTTTAAAAATGATATCTTAAACAAAATTGGGTACAAAACTGTGAAGGTTACACAGAAGGTATGCCGACTTACAAAAAAAAAAAAAAGTCAAAACTTAAAAAAAGAGGAATTGGAAAAATAAGAAACCGAAAATATATTTTCCTTATTTATCATGAAGAACAAAGCTGGAAATTTCTTCCACAATTGACTGGAAAAGGATGTTCCTTCTGAGTCATTGTATAAGTTCATGCAGATTGTACAAGTGGACAGCACACATTTATCCCCACAATTTTTTAACAGAGCTGTACTGTTAAAATGTCTTTTTAAAACCAATACTAGGTATTCATTGCAAAGTGTTGCTGTATAATGGTTAAGTATATGACCTAGGGTGACTTTATTAATGTTGTCTCAGGTATGGATTTTTATGTGAAAACATTGAAAAATCAATTATCTTAATGACAACATATTTCAGGGTGGAGAAAAGGATTCCTGTGTACTGTTTCCGTATACTCTTATGAACATGCCATTTCCATTGATCGACTATGCCAAACCTGATTCTAAATGGGTTTCTAAGATAAAAACAAAATACAGTAGATCTCTGGTAAGCTGCTTCCTCTCTCATCCACTATAACCTTTCACCATCCTAAATTAATCCTAAGAGCCTAATCTTACAGAACTAATGGCAAAAATCATAACATAAGAGTACAAAGTTGTATGAATACATGACAAGTCACGTATACTGTAAATGCTAAACACAATTCAGGTAAAATGTTCATCATTTTTAAGCATTTAATTTTTGTTAGTTTGTCTGCAGCAAAATTCACATATCTATGTACAATATGTGGGTGAATTATGTGGAGTACAACATTGTTAAGACCACACTATTATTCCTTCTTTCAGCAGACTGTTTTGTTTAAGAGGATTTTATTTGTAGTGTATGACTAAACTCTACTTTGGCAAAAAATCTAAAACTAGTCAATAAGATACAGATTGCTTGAACAAGCTGTAGTATTTTGAAGTTGCTGCTGATTGATGTTTTAAGTTAAAAAGGAAATTGTGGTTAAACTGTAACATAGGTATTTTTAGGGAGGGCACTGGGTTAACAGAAATCAGGAGACACTTTGCTCTGGCAGATAATAAAAACTGATCCGTTTTAAACTTTGACTTGGCATCTTACAAGGCAAAATTCTATGATGAAGAAATATGAAAAGATGTGGCACCACTTCTGTAGACTTGGAACATTTCAAACAAGGAACATCTCTTAGGATATAACTAGCAATCGGATTTTTGAAGTGGTGCCCAATTAAATGTACTCTTTGGAAATGATCCTTGGATGGGATCTAATTGATCAATAGACTTTGGGCCAAAAAGGAATCCTTCTCATCTTCCTAGCTGAATTTACTACAAATTTTGGAAATTTGGTCCTTTTCTCTGCATGTGTGTTTGGGTTTTTGACCTGCATTATTTGCAGCTATCTCTACAAGTATCTTGCTATGTTGTATTTGCTCTTTGCTTGATGGCCAATACAGATCAGATTATGGAAGTTCTTGAAAGGATGGATTCAGAGAGAATCACCAAGTTTCATTTAGTTTCTTCTTTATTCTACAATAATAATTGCAGCTCAGAATAGGGGGAAAACTGGAAAAGATAGGCAACTTTCTGTAACATTTTCAGTAGACTGAATTCATTATTGCATTTATATTTGAACATATGTGAGAAAGCATGTGGGTCAAATCAATACATGCACAATGGAAAAGAATTAAGAGTTAAGAAAAGCAATATTCAAGCACTTTGGCGAGCCAAAATCAAGAGCATTAATGACGTTTTTATATCATTTTATGACCTTCACATTTTTACAGATTTTATAAATAAAAAGAGTTTCCAAATAGGGAATAACTTCACTTAGCACATTTATCTCTTACATTACCGTGTTTCTCCAAAAATATGCCCCCCCCCGTAGGAAGTCCCAGCATGTTTTCTAGGCATAAGGTGAAATTAAGCCCCTCCCCCCAAATTTAGGCCTATTTTAAAACATGTGAAATGGAGGGTGGGGAGGGAACTTGCCGTTAGGAGCGCCCCACGGGCAGCCACACCTCACCACCAGCTGCTCCTAACGGCAAATCATGGTGGAGTGCAGAGGGCTCCCTGCCCCCGCCAAGCGCCTTTGCTGCAGACCTGGGTATGGTACTGGCTGCAGGCTGGGTCAGCGGGTGGGCGGCATCGGTGTGGATGTCGGCCTCGGTGGGGCACTTTATGTTGTGAGAACTTTAGTGCCCGCTGCTGCTGCTTCCTCTGCTGCCATTGCTTTCCTTCTGCCTGTGCCGCTGCTGCATTTGCTCACAGTTAATGTGAGTGCTGCACATTAACCCATTGGCAGCGTTTCAGCCGCTTCTCAGGTGGGGGAGCCACCTCTGTAGCTTCCACGGTTCCCACCAGCGCTGGTGAACAACAGTGGCAGCAGTGGTGGAACAGACCCTGCTGCCGACGAGAACCACCTGCCCTCCCACAGAGGCATCGCTTTGGTAAAAGTAGGGAACCCACATCAAATTCTTTTAGCTCATACAGATTTAACAGATGGATTTTAGGTCAGCATTTAATTTGGAGACACCATTGGTTATGCTTGTTGATGACCTATAGCAGAGCTAAGGTAACAATAGCACTTAGACTTATACACTGCTTCAAAGTGCTTTACAACCCTCTCTAAGTGGTTTACAGAGTCAGCATACTATTCCCAACAATCTGGGACCTCATTTTACCAACTTTGGAAGGATGAAAGGCTGAGTCACCCTAGAGCTTGGTGAGATTCAAACTACCAAACTGCAGGCAATCGGCAGTCAGCAGAAGTAGTCTGCAGTATTGTATTTTAACCACTGTGCCATTGCGGCTCATAGGATGATGGTATTAAATCCATTCTCATGCTCCTTGATCTCCTAGTGACTTTCATTACTGTCAATCATAGTATCCTATGGGACTGGCTTCAGGAAGTGGGTGATCTTATTTTAGAATGGTTCTCCTTTCTCAATGGCTGGTTTCAATCAGTGTTGATTGGTGGAGATTGTTCTCACAACCCTCATTAGAAGGATGCCACAGGATTTGCGGACCTCTATCTTGTTTCATATCTACATGAAATCACTGGGTGAGGTCATTCACTAGTTTGGTCATTCACCATCAATATGCTGATCATATCCGGTTGTATATCTTGACCCTTAGACAGTTAAGCAATTTGGCTGAAGTCTTAATACTATGACTGGAAGCTGTGCAGGCCTAGATCAGGTTAATAAAACCTTACAATAAAAGAGGACTAGTTCATCTGGATGTGCTTCCTGTATAGACTACCTTGCAAAGCTGACAGTTCTAATATATTTATTATTTATTCATTAAATTTGCACAATCACCCAGCTCAAAATACAGTGACACTATTCTACTGTTAACTCTAAGTGAGTGAGATTTGTGTACAAACTGGAGGACCACTCAACTCCTTCTCACAAGCTGGTGGCAGCTGTGATCAAGGGGCCTTTCCATAGGTGCATCTGCTCCAATAGTTGTACCTTTTTCTGCACCAGGAGATCCTTCAGACACTCACCCATGCTCTAGTCATCTTATTGGATTGTAATGTAGTCTACTTAGGGTTGCCACTGAAGGTCATCCAGAAGCTATAGCCGATCCTAAGTACAGCAAGCGCAGTGATTGGGTGTCATGTTTTACTTGTGGGATCCTGCTGCTTTGTAAGTTGCACTGTTTGTCTTTCGGCTTCTGGGTGCAAATCAAGGTTATCACTTTTTAAGACTTTTCAAGGCATAGGACTTGCTATCTGAGGGATTGCCTATCTTCAATTGCCTTTGACCAACAGACAGGATGTGTTTCAGGTCCCATCAATTAAAGAACATCATCTTATGTGATCCAGGAAGTACGGCTACTATGTTGAAATCCCTACGCTCTAGAATGATCTCTTTTCAGATTCCTGTGGTTTCCACTCTTATGTCATTCAGGAAATTGTTGAAGACCTGGTTGTCCTCGCAGCTAGGCTAATTCAGGAGCCCTCTTTTAATTTTGTTAATTTTGGTATTTTGCTCTTCTAGTTGACTGTACTTTTATATGTTGGTTTTTAATTGTATGCCACCCAGAATCATTTAGGGGTTGGATAACCAACCAACCAACCCAGATAAAATAGAACTAGTTCAATTCAAACATGGTGACACTATTCTACTGCTAACCCCCAGTGGGTGAAATTTGTGTACAAATTGGATAAATGATTTTAGAGGTAATGATCAGGAACTTAACTGCAGCATCCAAACCTAACTGGTGAGGGTGAAAGCAGCTTCCACAGTATCTGTGTTATTCTGTTATGCTGGTTTCTACTAGCAAGTAAGTAGGCACTGCATGTACCAGTGATAGCTTCCAGACTGTCTTCAAGGCCAATCCCATGAAAAGTGAACTGCAGTAATCCAAGTCTATCACTAATTTGGCAGACAGGAATTGATGTAAGAACAAGTAATTTCAAAATACTCTGGAGAAAATGTAAAGATTCTAAATGGCTAATTTTTTGTCCACTGCTATATAAAATGAATAATCTTTTCTATTTAAAAGCACATCTATATAAATATTTCAGAAAATCAAATTCACTATATTGAAGACTGCCTTGTTATTAAAAATATGACTGAATTTGACAGCATAATCTGACAATTCATACAAAATACCTCCCCTCCTTTGAAAGAAGAGGTATTTTGAAAGAAGGGGTAACAGTGTTCTGCCCTGACAAGAATTAATTCAATGGATTTATGTTTGAAATCTTGAATGAGGCAAAATTATGCAATACATCCAACACCAATTAAACCAGAATGTATGGCAACCATCCTTTAGTTTGTGGGAATTTTCAAGCTAAGAATCAAAAGCAGCTTATTAAGATACTATCTATGAAGAGGTTCTAAGAAAATATTCTTTCAAGAGAAAAACGGCCATTTGATAGTCATCAAGAGGGCTTTTCTAAAAAAAAAGATACTGTGAAATGGGGCTGGCTTAGTGCCATTTATAGGCCATTTCCAGCTGCAGACCATCTGACTATTTGTTAACTTACGTAGGAGGCAGTAAAGGTTATGAGAAAGACATGGACCCTTAAGCCACACTTCCTTATCGTGTCTTCAGATTATAAAGGGCAGCACTGCAGATAAATTCAGTGAAGCTTATACAAAAATGGAAATAAAAATAGCAACAATATAAATAAATCCAATGTATTGAATTTTTATGACAGTGAAACAGTTATCCCACAAGACTACACAGTTTGAATTGTCTATGAACAACCGGCTTTTCTCAATCACTGTCATAAATAATGGTGGCCTATAAAGCTTATTGCTGAAAATATATAAGTGAAAGCTTTGCAAAAAGCAGATTGATGGAAGGATGTAATCAAAGCAGAAGAAAAGTATAAAATAGAATGATGTTGCATGCTATAAGAACTATCATTACAGCTTATTGGAAACACCTATCAATCCACTCAACTGACGAATATAAACATGCAAGCAGTTATTCATGATCCCTTAAAACAGGGGTGTGAAATTGGGACCCCACATTGTCATGGCGGGATCACGTGATGTACTGCGATCCCCTCTTTCACTAAATTGGGTATGGGCATGGCCAGTGCATTAACACAGGCCGCAAGTTTGACAGCCCTGCCTTAAAACATTAGATATTAGCCAGCCGATATCCCCATCTTGAAAATGTCACCATAATGCAATTTTTTTTTCTTTTCACGGACACAGCTTTGGGGAAAAAATTAAAGAATATCCTGTGAAAAAATGTAATAGGAGAGCTATGAAGATTCATGCACCACATTACAATTAATTTCCCTAAGCAGGAAGGCAAGAGTCCAGAACAAAGTAAATTCAAATAATCTAGATTTAAGATTATTCAGAAAAATATTCCCAACTCATCTCAATGACCTCATTCATACATGCAATATGTATGTATGGCAGGCTTTTTCAATGGCTGAAATACAATTTGAAGGTTTATCTTTCAATGATTGGCAGGCTTTTTCAATGGCTGAAATACAATTTGAAGGTTTATCTTTCCATTTCCTAAAGGTGTGTGTGTGTGTGTGTATTTATATCCCTAGATATATAGAGAATATAGAGATTCTTCCCCCAAAGAATAATTCAACTCTAATACACACACTTCCAGCTTCAGCTTATGGCCATGAACACAAAGTTTGTTGGGGCACACAGATCTTGTAGCACCTATTACTTTCTACCTGGCTTTTCTAGATATGCTCAGCTAGAGTAGATGAGATACACAGCCTTGGTAAACAGCTGGGAAATAATTAGGAACACACTAAAATCACTTTCAAATGATCACTTAGGCACGTCATGTTCTTTTGGGATACACAGAGACCAAACAAATTTAAATGGCAGAAAAAAATTACTAATTACAAGCACACTTGCTCTTTCTCTCACACAAGACACATGCTCACCCCCTCTTACTTACATCCTTCTCAACAACTCTCAACTCAGCTATCCAAGTACTAGCTAGACAGGAACTGCCAAATGATGGTTAAAATTATTAAAATTAGGATGATTAAAAGATTGGGTGGTCATGGCAGCTTCATCCTAGTCTCCCTTCCATCCATCCTCTACAAACACACACAAATATGTAATACATTATATTATTTCAATACAATGGTATTTATACAGTACTGACCAGAGTTTATTAACACTTTAAATTTATATTCCTTAGAACTTTAAAAATAGAAGAAAAAGACACTCAACTATGGTTTTAATTTTAATGTTTTCATAAACTACTCACTAATGGTCAAATTTTAGCTTTTTTCAATAATCAAAATTTAGTCTATGCTTTTAAGACTTAAAAAGTTAGTGAATTGTTCTGTAGTATGAAAACATTCAAAATCTTTAATAAATAAACAAAACACTGAATACATTGATGTATCTGCAAAAACCACCATATACAATTCTTCCCGAAAGGAAATCTTAGTATAACCTTATTACTAGAATACTGTGTTTTAATTTCTAGAAAGAGATCACATCTTACAGAGCAGCATGAATAGACTTTTTGGTATGCCTCCAAAGATTCAGTGATTTAATAGTTAATGAACTGGCCTCGTAAAATTGATGCTGTGAGATATTCTTAGCTTTTGAAAGAAGTACAGTGAAACCTCGAGTTAATATAACCAGCTTCAAAAGAGTTTGAAGTTGAGGGATATTTTTCTGAACAATCTTAAATCTAGATTATTTGAATTTACGTTTTTCTGGGCTCTTGCCTTCTGGACATTCCATCTGAAATAATGGACATGACTGTTGTATCATTCTAAAGTAACAGATATCAGATGTCAATTTTAAATCTTGTACTGTCAACACAGATTCTGTCATTACCCAAAGGAGGAAATTGCCATCAATAAAGCAATCTGATAATGAACTTTTGGGATTGACAGATACAACTCCCTGAAATTTGTCCATGAAGCAGACTTATCACTGGTACAATAAAACTTCAATTTGCCCAAGTAGCCTGTTCTGCAACTTTCTTTTTCATTCTCAGTGAGAAAAAGGACACCTTCATCACCAGTGGGAAGGGCAACGTTTAAGGTTCAGAGGCACCATCTTGGCCTTCAGTTGCTAGAGGCTTGCCAATGGGGGGGGGAGGGGAAGAACATCTGTAAATGGAAGACTGGTCTCCAACTTTTGTGACTTGGCAGCCTGGTGGGGGAGGAGAGCTCAACTTGCATGAGTGAACCAGTGTATATGTGCAGCTCGACTTGCGCAAGTCGAGCTGTGTGTACTGGCCTGATTGCAAATAGGCCACAGCCTGATAGCGGTCCATGGTCTGGGGGTTGGGGTCCCCTGATGTAAGAGTATCACTGAAAAGTGTGGGGTCCATGGTGCTATGCCTTGTTTTGAGTGGGAGTTAAGAATACATGTGGAAAGAGAAGGATTCCACTCTCAACCAGGGGTGGGTTTCTACCGGTTCTGTCCACCTCTGTAGAACCGGTAGCTCTGAAGAGCAGCAGACATAGAACTGGTTCTATGTCTGCTGATGTTTTTGTCCACCCGCCTGCCCGGGCTCTTACCTGACCTTTATTTCCTGCTTTTTCAACTTCAGCTGCCGTGCGAAGCACAGCTACAGTTTAAAAAGCAGGAAAAAAGGGCTGTTTCAAAGGCTGCTTCTCTGCACACAGCGTGCTGATGACGATTTACAGGCGTGCACAGCGTGCAGGGAAGCACATTGTAAATCACCGAACCTCATAAATCACTGAACTGGTAGTTAACCGTGTCGAATCCCACCCCTGCTCTCAACCTTTGTAAACATAATTGCAAATTTCCATAATATGATCTGGGGCCCTTTTTGAAGTTCTTGGAGACTTTAAGTATAAGAATAGAGGTGGTTTATCTCTCAAATTTCTCCTATTCCTGTCCTTACCCTAATTTCTGAATTAAAAGATAAAAACAATTATGGCATCAAAAGCTAAGGACCACCTGTGGTCTAAATGTTGAGTACTGAATTTTTCCACATTTCAGTAATTCAGAATAGTTTACTTGGATGACAATGACCAACTTTTGAAGATATTAGTCTCTTTCCCTTTAGATTTGTTTTCCTACAATACTGAGGACATTCATCACAGGCATTTGCTATTTAAAATAATATTTACTTTGGATTTTTATTTTTAACAATTCATATTTAAATAGCAACCTTTGTTTTTCCTAAGATGCATGGAAGCGGTATTCAGTTCTATACATGTTGAAAACCAAATAATTTTCTATGGAGTGATGTAAATTCATTATTTGATTCTGGGGTAATAAGCAGGCAAACAGCATGTGGTGCTTGGCCAGCCTTTATTTTATGGATTTATCAATTAAGCTGAAATCATTCAGTAGCCATTCCACTTGGAATGTCTCATAGAAGTTTGACTCCTGCCTTGAAATCTGGCATGTTAGACAATGAGACATGCATAAATTTGTATGTATGTATGTATGTATGTATGTATGTATGCATGCATGCATGTATCTATTATAATTATAAACTTATATAATCTCAAGATCAGAGCACTTTACAAATAACTTTTGCATAAAGCATAGCATGCCTCAAGCAGCTGGGTTGCACAATGAAATCAGAGTATTTGCTTTCTTCAAGCATGACGCTATTTATGGAAAAGTCTTTCAAGACATGCAAAAGAGAACTTGCCCTTCCTAGAAGGCCCTTCCCTTTCCATGGACAAAGTCAGGTCTAGTCATCTAGAACTGACTCATTTATTCCCTTTATAAAATCTCTTCATTTAAAAGGAGGAATGGTATGCTTACAAATGACCTTAGGCATCAAATCTCCAAGAAGTGGTGATTAACACCCCGCCCCCTTGTTAATTTCTGCAATACAGTGTGACAAAATGTGTACTAGTGGTGTATATAGTATATGATCTTCCCTCATAACGTCTGAAGATCAACGGTTTTCCTTGAGTATTCAACTGTAGTTCTCTTCCTCAATTTAGAAGAAAGGTTAGGATGCTTGCAAATTAACTCAGGCATCAAACATCTCAGAAATGGCAATCAAGACTCCCTATGTCATCTTCCTCAGCAGTTTAATGTAAGATTGAATCCTGAATTAGTGGTTGTATTAATAATTTAAAATATAGGCATCCATAAAATACTAAACTAAATTGTTGCGGACAACAATTTTCTATTTTCATTAGCCGAGTTCTTTGGAAAAGGTGGGAAAATAGATTGAAAGTTACAGGAAATAAAATGTCAGGGAAAAACTTCCTAAAAATAAGAGCTTTGGAAGAAATTGCCCAGAGAAGTGATGAGTTTTTCATCCTTCTAACCAGGCGAGATTGGGGTTAAATAAAGGAAACGTTTCCAGTACAAAGTTGAAATTATGGAATTTCCTATCAGCAAATTGGAAGATTTTCTGATGTGTGTCAGATTTGCTGACATACACACACAGGCACAAATTGAACAGAAATTATTAGACAAACATATTATTATTCAACAACTTAATTATGATGATCTTGGAGTCTTAGTGGACAACCAGCTAAATATGAGCCAGCAGTGTGCAGCAGCAGCCAAAAAAGCTAATGCAATCCTAAATTGCATTAACAGAGGGATACAACCGAGATCAAGTGAGGTACTAATACCATTCTATAAAGCCTTAGTAAGACCACACCTTGAGTGCTGCATCCAGTCTTGGTCACCACATTATAAAAAAGATGTGGAGACTCTAGAAAAAGTACAGAGAAGAGCAACCAGGATGATGAGGGGACTGAAGACTAAAACATATGAAGAACAGTTACAGGAACTGGGCATGGCTAGTCTAGTGAAGAGAAGGACCAGGGGAGACATGATAGCAGTCTTCCAATATTTGAGAGGCTGCCACAGAGATGAAAGGGTCAAGCTATTTTCTAAAGTGCTTGTAGGCCAGACAAGGAATAATGGATGGAAACTGAACAAGGAGAGATTCAACCTGGAAATAAGGAGAAACTTTCTGACAGTGAGAACAATCAACCAATGGAACAGCTTGCTGTCGGAAGCTGTGGGAGCGCCATCACTTGAGACCTTCAAGAAGAGATTGGACTGCCATTTGTCAGAAATGGTGTAGGGTCTCCTGCTTGGGTTGGACTAGATGACCTATAAGGTCCCTTCCCTTCTTATTTGTTATCTGACCAAACAACACTTTGGGTATTAATAGTATGTCTTAAAATATTATCATATGGGAGCAACTGTACTTATGCCTTAGACCAGTGGTCCCCAACTTTGGCAACCTGGGCTTGCGCGGGGGCAGCATGAGTGGCAGGCACACAAACCTGCACACAAGCACCCTTTGCTTGTGGGAATGACGCGTAAGGCGCACCACTTGTGCGAGTGGAGCTTCACTCATGTGCATGCCTATCACTCATGTGGCCCGGTTTCAAACAGGCCGTGGCCCGGTAGTGGGTTGTGGCCTTGAGGTTGGGGACTCCTGCCTTAGACACTGAGGAACACCGACAATGGGTTCTTGAACTTTTATTATGTTCTAATCTTTTTGGATTAATCATTTGGCCTACTAAATCATGTTGCTTTAGTAAAAAGATGATCAGACTCCCTACCTCACCAATACACTTTTCAGAACAGTGTTTCCCTTATCTGTAAGAGTTCTCTTCTAGATTTCTAGATGGAATCTTATCCCCCACATCTTTGAAAGTTATGTAAATCTGCTGGAAGAAATTTATCCATGGTTTGGGACACGTCATGAATATGCTGATGACACCCAGACTGACATTTTAATTTCCATCTAAACCAGATGTAATGCATCAGGGACAGATTGGCACAGCTCTAATGGCTCTTGAAGGTTGAGAAATAAATCATCATATGCAACATCCCCTCATGACTTGTATTCATTATTGGTTCACTTGCAGTTCTGGCAGTGCCACAGATCTCAGAAAGTAGTTTCAGTAGAACATAGAGGTAAGGAAGATGCAAACATTACTGTAGTATCTCCAGCAAAAAGAAAAACCATTCTCCTTCACATATTTTGGGGTGGGGGAGGGGAGGGCTCTTGAATGGAATACAAGACAGTAGAGTAGAATTTCACATGTGAAACCAACTAGGGCATAAAAATAATCTGACCCAAGTTATCCTTCTGGGACCTCTCCTGGAGAAAATAATTTAAAATACCAGCAGTACAAAAAGTTCATCTCTACTCCCACTTGAGTCCTCAAGTGAGTCAGCAAAACCACATCAAAACACTATTGGAAGCAGCTGATGGGCTGAAGAACACAAAATACATAATATAAGCATAAATCATTTTTCTTTTCAACACATGTGCCATCAATATGTGTGTGTGTGTGTGTGTACGTATCAAACACAATACAGAAGCCTGATGATGGCAGATGAGATTCTGCCGAAACGTTGCTACAACTTTAAAAGCACAACTATAATGACGTGGGAAAATACCTGAACAAAGCTGAATACCATACATACATACATACACATATATAATTTACTTTGCTTTTAAAGAGATTTTAACAAATTATACCACTTAGTGACATTATCTTCTTGAGATATTCCACTTTTTAATACTCTGTATTCTCCTAATCTACCCTGCAAAGATTGGTTGCTTTATTGCAATTTTTGTCCTTTATTTTTATCTTACCTAGCATGTTTCCTGTGTAAAGAGGATGATTTATACAGCATTGATGTCCCAGACATCTTACATTCTTAATATCCAAGATGATAGTTCTATCTTTATTGATTCTGCCTTCTATCTAACTCCCATATTTGGCATTTCTATTCAAAGAAATTTATTTTTTTCTGGGCTTCATAAAATATACGAGGTTAGTGAGGATTTCCCCCTTAAGTCTGCTTCATTTTGAAATAATAGAGTTCCTTCTTCCTCCAATTCTTCAATATGCATCTGACAAAGGACATTGTTTTCTATGTGACAGGTCATCCCACAGTAACATTTCTGGAGCATCACAACATTCCTTTTCTTCAAAAAGAGACTGTGACAAATAGTAGCTTTTACTGGATCACAGCTAGGCAAACTCACTTTCACCACCTGTCACAAAAGGAAACATCTTATTGAAGTCCAAAGCAGCCAAGGTAAGATTATCTTCTTCCTTTTCAAAATAATCTATACTTACATGCATACAAACAGTACATATAGTAATGAATGGTCATCACTTTTGATCTAGACAACCAATGAAATGCCTATCTTCTTTAAAACTAGCAGTGAAAACAATTAGTTAATTGGTTAAGGTGTGGTGGCGTAGAAACCAGGAGACCGTGAGTTCTAGTCCCACTTTAGGCAGGAAAAACTGGCTGGATGATTTTGGGTTAGTCACTCTCTCACAGCCCAATTCATTTCTCAGGGTTGTTGCTGTGGGGAAAATAGGAAGAAGGAGTTTTGATATGTTTGCAATCTTGAGTTGTGTATGAAGAAAAAAAAAAGATTGGGTGAAAATCTTACTTTTGCCAAGAATAATTATAAGACTGAAACTTGCAGCAGGAAGTTGAACAGGAAAATGATGACCTTTAAGATGATTTTGGGAACAGACTGAAGATTCATCCCTATTCTCATTCTTTCCAGAGACTGTAGAGAAGTTATCTACAGTTCTGGTTCAGTCACCAGATTTTATTCCCAGTTCCACCTCTACAGTATCCAATGTGTTTCACATGCAAATAAATATAAAAACTCTAATTAAAAGAGAAAAAAATGATTTTTAAAGTAACAGATGAAAGAATAATTCCTGATAGCAGAAGAGTGTGAAGTTAAAGTCATCTCCTAAAGAAGTACAAACCATTTTTTCAAAATGTTACAGGACTTTTACTTTAAACTTTCTCAGACTTAAGTAAACTAATTCCTTGTTTTAGTTTTTGTACTGGATATTAATCTAATTTTCTCTGTCCCAAGCCTCATTCTCCCACATAATTCAGGCTTCCTCTTTCCTCTGTTCCTTTTTTTTTGGTCTTAAAGAACCTTTAAAAGGAAATACTAAGGAGATTATTGCATCAGTGTGAGAAATCTGTGGCCTGTACCTACTTATTTACCCTCTGAGACTCCCTTGAACCAGCTATTCAGTTTTAGTAATACAGCTGCCAAAATTGATGGCTGCCTATAATTTTGAAATGGAAACATGAAATTGCAGTGTAAAACAGGCTTAATAAAATTAAACTGCTGCAAAAACTAAAACAAAACTTCATAAAGTCATTCACGTGCCTCAGCCTCATCAATTTTCTAGAACTGTATCATTTCATCCCTAGTTTATGCTAATGTTGAATGTAGGCTGTCATTATCAAAAATTAGTTTACTTCCATACTAGATTGGAGTCTACAGGGAGTCCTTGACTTATGACCATTTGTTTATTGATCATTCAAAGGTACAATGGTGGTGTAAAAAAGCAACTTAACTGGACCTTGCACTTACAACTGTCACAGCATCCTCATAGTCACAAAATCAAAATTTGTCTGTTTGTCAACTAGCATGTATTTAGGATAGTTGCAGCATACTGGGTCATGTGATTGCTATTTGCAATTTTCCCAGCTGACTTTCAACCAAGTCAGTGGAGAAGACACGACCGTGTGATTCATTTAATGATTGTAGCAAAAAAGATCATAAATTGGGCATGATTCACTTAACAACTGCCCCACTTAGTAATGGACATTCAAGTCCCAATTTGGCCATAAGTCAAGGACTATCTGTAGAGCATTGAGAAATGTTCTTGAGATTGCTGAGCATATAATCCTATGGCAGAAAACTACTATAACAGTTGCTCCTGAGATCCAATTTTGTTCTTTCCCCAGCTGTGTTCAATTGACTAAAGTTCAGCCAAATTTTTACAAAGGCTTTTCTGAGGCAACCTGAGTCCTTAATGCAGTTTGGTGCTTAGAAACCAGTCTGCTTAGAAACCAGTAGAGACTAGGGCTGGGATTTCTTGAAGACTTGATCTCTTTAATATTACATGACATCTTCTACAGTAAATCCTGAGCAAGCTGGTGATATTTTTTTTCATCTGGTGATCTGTCCTTCATTTTTCTTTCAGGGGCACAATGAAGCCCTTTCTATTGTCAGAACAAGAAACCATATAGAAAAGTATGTCAAATCTATTCTAAAGTGCAAATATAAACTTTGGTCCCTGTTTCCCTTATAGTAATTGACCTATAATTGTGCCTTTGTTACATCTGAAGTTGTTAGGAAAAGACACATGAAAATGCTGCAGGCCTCCTGCAACCAGCCTTATGGGAATGGTTATAGATGGAGAAGTTATGTGGTAACTTTGTCCAGACTTGGTTAAAACAATTTAGTGAACAATGCCCTTTCATCAAAACAGCCACCAGAGTAGAATGTTCTTTCATGAGGAAAGAATACATATTCTATCAGATGTGCTGGGAACATGGTCTTGCACTTAAGTTGTAACAGTAATTCTTCTGTTGGCTAAATTTATTTCTAATAATTCTGTTCAGGTGTTGATCCAGCAACTTTCTACTCTTTCTTCACTAACTGTGGTTTTCCTCCGTGAGAGTTCCCTGCATTTGCATCTCCTTTGTCTTTTTCTGACTGAGAAGCATGTAAGGCAGGAATTAAAAATGGTATCCAGGTATTCTTAGATTTTTGGCTGTTCCATTTAATGATGGTTCTAAGTTACTACAGTCTCAGAAAAAGTGATTTATAATCCATCCTCTTAATTTATGATAGTTGCACCACTTCCACAGTCATATGACTGCAATTTGGGCAACTGGCTTGCATTTATGACAGGTTGCAGCATCCTGTGGTTATTTGATCACAATTTGTGATCTTCCCAGCTGATTTCTGATAAGCAATGTCAACAGTTTCCCTTAACGACTGTGTGATGCATTTAATGATCATGGTAAAATTTGAGTCTGGTCATGTGATAAAATCAGCTTTATGACTACACTGACTTATGAGGGAAATTGTGGTCCCCACTGAAGACTAGAAGTAGATCAGTCCAAACAGGCATACACAAAAGCAGCATATATTAAATAACAATCCAAACTTTCATTACTTGAGATGAAGTCTGTCTGATAAGCACCTCTCACTACATGAATAAAGTCCATGATACCATCGCCGTCCAGATCAGTAGCTTTCATATTCCTTCTATTATTGTTGCCCTGGAGTTATCTGTTTTGCATAGTTCTTTGCTATTCGCTGAAGTATCTGTACAAGATGATTAATAACCAGTGTTTTTTTTCTGCCAGAAAGAGTAAATGTATATAAAAAAAATACAGGTAATCCCCAGATTACAAGCCTTCCCTTACTGAACATCTGAACTTACGCGATCAAGGCTCCCTAGCGTTTGTGAACAAGGCCCGAAACTACAAATCTTGTAGCACCATAACAGTTGTTCACCCTTATGAATAACTTCAGAGGCTCTGCAACATTTGTCTTGTATATTGCTGGCCAAAATGGAGCTTATAAGGGGTGGATCTGCCCCTCAGAAGCCCCATTCCGGCACCCAGAGGTCTCGCCTGACACATTGCCATCTGAAATGGAGCTTCTGGGGGCGGGTCCAACCCTCAGAAGCACTGTTTGAGCATCCGGAGGCCTCACATGGCTCATTGCAGGCCAAAATGGACCCTTCAAGGGCTGGATTTGACCCTCCGACACTCCATTTGACTCTCTGAGGGCCTCCCCTGGCCCATTGCAGGCCAAAATGGGAGCTTCCTGAAAGATACATGCGCTATTGGGTTAAATGAGATGGCGCTACAGACAAGAACAAGTCCAAGTGCTACCAAACATATAGGAAAAATAAGTAAAGAAATGGAAGATCTATTATGTATTTGGACAGTCGCGCAAATAAAGAAGAGATCAGTATAAAGTTTTATTATAATAAAAGAGGAAGTGTTAGCAGTATCTGCAGAACTCCCAACAACAAAAACAGCAAAAGGCAGAAAATCTTGATGAAGTGCCTTCCTCAAATGTAGGTGCTATCAGGATTATTTATTCTGCTTAGTAATGTTTGGGTTATAAATATGTTTTCATTTGTGATCTGATTGACCCCTAACTCTGTTTTTCCCATAACACATATTGCATGATTTTGCATAGCATGAGGATTTCTGGAACACAACTATTGTGCTATAGGATTGTACTGAGGGATTCTGGGAGTTTAAGTCCACAAGTCTTAAAGTTGCCAAGTTGTGCTATGCAAAACCTGACTACTGTGTGGTTTTGTTTCCTGTCTCTGAACTTGTGAAAGCAAGTTTTCTAGAGGGTTACATCAAAGTGTTTTCTGGTAGTCAGCAAATCATACAGGAAAAAAAAAAGTAAGGGCTGGAAGGCATGTGCTAATCAGCTGTACAATTTATTTTTCTGCCTGATATTAGGAATAGTTCAAATAATAGATTATTATATGCACAACAGTGGAAAGACTGAAATACTCACAACAGAGAACTGATTAATAGATGAATAGATAAATTAATGATTTATGGGTTTTAGAAAGGATAACTTATGGAAAAAAGTAAATTATGATGTGACTTAAGAGAGAAAAGGCAAAATATAAATGTATCTATAATTATTATAATTAATCAAGAAGGTTGGAAGTTGCTTCTTTATAAAATTCCTTTTCTTTTCTATTTCTATTTTTTTCTCTCTATTATTTTTATATCTGTTTATATCTGTTCTCTTATGGTTCTTTGTTAAAAATTGTTCAATAAAAATTATCTATCTATCTATCTATCTATCTATCTATCTATCTATCTATCTATCTATCTATCTATCTCTATTCAAATAATTATACACAGAGAGAGACATACATCTTCCTTCCAAAGATGACATCAATTGCTGTTCTGCCATGGGGTGGATGTCTTAAGAGCCAAAAATGGAACCTTCTTTTTCCAACAACCCTACTGATTTGCAAAGCTGTCCGTTCCTACGCTTCAAAACAATTTCAGCACTGAATGTTTTCAACCTGTGACTGTAGAAAATTGATTTTTCACAATCTAGAAAAATGGGGGAACTCTGGCTAGTGTTGCTGCAGAACCCTTGGCTTTCGAGGTTTTAAATTATTTATTTATTCATTCGTTGAATTTATATTGCCACCTATTCTCCCATGGCGGCTCAAGGCATCTTACAGAATATAAAACCACATTTAAAACAATAAAACTAACAAAAAGAATCAAATAAATTAATATAGTGCAATATAACAAAATCACCTGGTGACCTGGCAGGACTCAATGTGATTCATCATAAAGCAAAAGTAATGAGCTTTCATTTTTGACAAAAGGAACTTCAAAAATGGTGGTATCTCTCATTTTTGGATTTGCATCCTGCCTTCTCAACCATAAAAAACTCAACATGGCCTCATAACTCTAATCCTCCTAAATAAAGAAAATGCTAAACATAGAAAGTTAAAAACCAAAGCAAATTAACCCTGGCTAAAAATATTGGTGTTCCTTTTAATTTAAGAGTGCATGTAGTCCAAGGCATAATTACACAATTAATTCTCAATGAAGTGGGGTTTACTTCAGGAGAAACACATCAACTCTCCTGCAGAGTGCACTGCTCTAATCAGAGTGAATTTCAACCCTACACTAATTTACTCAGAAACAAATTTGGTTTCACTCAAAGGGGTTTATTCTGAGACTTGCAGATCTTGTCATCCTTACCTCCCAAATTTAGGAAGCTTTGTAAATTAGGACTATAGTCAGCTACTAAACCATCTGAAAATAGAAGGTGTTGTATTCGGGCAAGTAGTGTGAAGTCAATCCTTTCTGCCTAGTTGTAGGATACATACCTGTCCTACTTCTACTGTAATTTGGCAGATTGAATCCCACCAGGCTCAAGGTTGACTCAGCCTTCCATCCTTCAGAGGTGGGTAAAATGAGGACCCAAATTGTTGGGGGCAATAGGCTGACTCTGTAAACCGCTTTGTGAGGGCTATAAAGCACTGTAAAGTGGTATATAAGTCTAAGTGCTATTGCTATTGCTATTTCACATTCCCTACATTTAGGAAACTATAACACTGTTTGCCAAGAAGGACTGTTGACGGAAATTTAATTTTTGCTTGTTCGAGGCATCTTTCGTTCCTTTGGAAAAGCCTTGATGCGACTTTTTCCCAAAGCCCTGGAGATATAAAACTTGCCACTGAACTGAAATTATATTATAATTATATTATATATTAATTAAATAAATATTAACATATACTTTGTATTAAATTCACATATGTTCACATTACAAATTGCATTCTAATTCAATTTAACTTAATATTTGTTCCAGTACCATTCTCTTTTTTGTGGTATGGCTGCCAGTGGCTATTAACATTTCAATCTTGGATCTGGGCCTAACAATGGTTATGTTACACCCCACAGCTCTAGGAGATTTAATAATGCAGCCCCCAAAATAATGTACTTTTCAGAAAAAAATACAAATATTGATTTTTTTCTTCACAATTCTCTACCAACTGGCAATTGCCTATGAAGTCTTAATTTAACAGATAACAGATAATCAGAGTTGGAAGGGACCTTGTAGGTCTTCTAGTCCAACCCCCCGCCTAAGCAGGAGACCCTACACCATTTCTGACAAATGGCAGTCCAATCTCTTCTTGAAAGCCTCCAGTGACGAAGCTCCCACAACTCCCGAGAGCAAGCTGTTCCATTGGTTGATTGTTCTCGCTGTCAGAAAGTTTCTCCTTATTCCTAGGTTGAATCTCTCCTTGTTCAGTTTCCATCCATTATTCCTTGACTGGCTTTCGGGTGCTTTAGAAAATAGCTTGAATCCTTCCTCTCTGTGGCAGCCCCTCAAAATTTATTACGAGAGAAGTAAGCAAAAGAGAAAGGAGTTAAATCCGTCTACATGTTTGGGATCTCTGTTCCTAGTGGCCACAATAATATTCATTTATTTGTTTTCTACTTAAGAATTCATATAATTTTACAGCTCATTTTCAAATCAACCCAGGTTCTCACATGAGGCACAAACCACCAGGCTCAGATGATCTTACATCAGACAAAAACTCAACTCTCTGAAAAAGGCTCTAATACTGGGAAGGTGGAAAGTAAGACTATATAAACTAGCAACTTAAACCAACAGTTAAAACATACAATGTAGCATTGTAAAATGTCTACTGTAAACATACAAATATGTGAACATCTAAGATAAATAAACAAAAAATAACAGTAATTACTCACAATTATAAATAAAATCTCAACACTATTAACTAACTAGGTCAATGTGGCAAAGAGGCAGATTGAGACATCAATATGCTGAATGCCTGATGTAAAAATATCTGAATTTATGAGGCTAAATATTTTGTACTAGAATATAGTGCGTTAACGCTGAAAAGGGAAAATCAGATACTATGTTACAGGAATGTTCCAAAATGATCTTCCTTCAAATTTCATTTCATCAAGATTCTAGGATCGTAAAATTTCTGTTTATTGGAGAACATTTCTTTAAATAAAAAAAAAGTTTATGAAATTGAAGTGATGGATTCATTTTGTGGTTTTTCTGAATGTAGTTTTTTTTAAACGTGAATAGCTTTTAAAACACGAAATGTGCAGTTTTCTTTTGGTTTCAGTCCTGACATTGTGTTTTGTTCCCTTTATAAATAAGCTATGCATAAGCCAATGCTTGTTTATATTGTTTTAGTTAAAAATATAAAAACTTAAATGTAAGCTATTTTTCAACCTCTAAATAAGTTGCAATGAGAAATATAATCTAGAACTACGCTGCCTACGGTTGGACTTAAGCGTAGCACACAAAATTATCTGCTACAATGTCCTACCAGTCAATGACTACTTCAGCTTCAACTGCAACAATACAAGAGCACACAACAGATACAAACTCAATGTAAACTGCTTCAAACTTGATTGCAGAAAGTATGACTTCAACAACAGAGTGGTCAATGCCTGGAATGCACTACCTAACTCTGTTGTTATATCCTCTAACCCCCCCAACTCCTTCAACCTCAAACTATCCACTACTGACCTCACCGCATTCCTAAGAGGTCTATAAGGGCCGTGCATAAGGGCACCATCATGCCTATCAGTCCCTGTCCTTTTGTCCCCATTTATTTGTACCTATTTCCTGTATTCTTACTCATGTTTATACTTATACCTATTATCTTGTAAGCGATTAACAAATCAAATAAAAATTAATTAATTAATTAATAATATGATAGTTTCATAGTTTCAGCCTCATTTAGATAAAAGCTGCATCGGCAAATACGTGAACACGTGAAGATTTGTTAGAGAAAATGGAAACTTAGTAAGAATAGAAAAAAATATTTTTAATTTTTTTTATTATAATTGTTCGTGCTTGATCACATCAATATCTTTTTATTTAAAATATTAAAAGTAGATACTCTATACTGAAACCGGTTTACTGGACTAAGAATGTAGACTTCAAATAATTTGTTTTAAGAAAAACCTTGCTCCAACTAGTCTATTGAATACTTTAATAAAAACTAAAAAAGTGGTTTACAATACAATCCTAACCACATCGGCTTAGTTGCCACCCCAATTTGCTATTTTATTAAGTGAATCTGGCTTCCTCATTGACTTTGCTTGTCAGAAGGTTACAAAAGAGGTTCACATGACCTTGGGACATTGCAACCGTCATACTTGACCACTTGTCAAGTATTTAAATGTAAATCATGCGACCATGGGAATGCTGCAAAAATCACAAGTGTGAAAAATGGTCATGTCACTTTTTCCCCTCGGAGTTGTAACTTCAAATGACCAGTAAACGAACTATTGTAAGTCAAAGACACCTGTACCAATGTATGCCCACAGCTCATATCCCCAATGAGTCTTCTTCAGCTTTCTTTATACAGGACTGAAGCCTAAGTGAAATTATGCTAGTTTCCATTATATAAGGAAACAATGGTTCCTTGCACATAATCAGTTGTGCACACTAATTTATCTGAAAAAACAAAAATGCAGAATGTCAAAAAGTACTAATGTGCAAATCTTGCAATTAACTGGATCTAAATTAAATAACATTAAATTAAAAACAGGTCTCCTGCTGGAGCAGGAGTTGGACTAGAAAACTTCTAAGAACACTTCCAAGTCTGTTATTCTGTTAATTGCATATATTCTCAATGTAAAACACAGAATGGGATACTGGTCTTCTGGATGATCTTCAAGGGCAGTCCTGCTTAGCACACATCGAAGTAGTTCTATTTTGAGATGACCACTGTGTGAGTGACCATCTTTAGGGCTTCCTGGCTGATAAAAGTCCACAACTGTGCAAAGGCCCTTCTAGCCATAGCTGCCATACAGACTTATCTCTCTCAAGCAATCCTTTCCGTTTTACTGATTGACAAGATTTGAAAAACGCCAGAAAATCAATCAGGAGTGGATTGTATTCCTCCTTCAGGCTGATTCACAAGGAACTTTTTAACAGTTACATTATTTTAAGAGAAATAAATAATTTCCCCAAAAGGATCATTTGGGGATCATTCGTATCCAGCGATTCTTATGATATGTGCTGCATATAGAAAGCTTAGTTCAGGGTTTACTGAAGGCTTAAATACTGTCGAGGCTAATTACACAGAATGATGTAAATACCACCACAAGAGCATGTTGCTGGGTATATTCTATTTATATATTTGTTTATAAATTATTTATATCCTATATGTGTCTTCCAAACACATCTTCCTGGCCAGGCTGAAGAAAGAGAATAATAGAGTATGCAAACTAGGAAGACAACTTGGTGGATCTGCATTAAAGTAGAGGCATATAAGATTTGAGAGCCATGTGCAGCTTTCAAAGCAGCCCCTATGCCTCCCCAATGACTTTCATGTTAAACTTTTCTGACAAATGCAGATAAAGATAGAGAGTGAATGGGTTGATTATATTCCATTTACAATTTAATTTGATTTTTTTCCTTGTCTTGTCTTTCTACTGGGGTGCAGCGGGTTTATGAACAGTATATCTTCCTATGCTAAATAACAACAGACTACAATGCTTATATACATTTTCTTTTGTGAGGCTTCCTTTAAGAAAAACAGGACAGGGGATTGCAGCCCAAGGCAGCATTTTCCAAATT